>NC_056629.2:17278138-17638138 GCF_002870075.4 Lactuca sativa
GTGCGTGTGTGATCCCTCGAAATGGATGTGTATTCTGATGGTTGTTGTGGCATGTTTTCAGCATGGTGACGTTACGTGAGAGACCAATAGGCGGTTCAGGCGCCTGCAAAGGATCAGGCTCGGGTTCAGGAACCGAGCAGCTCGAGGAGCGGATGAGGGAATTTGTATCAGCTGAGATTACGCGCAGTATTCTAGACCAGGCTCCTGTGATCTTTGGTACGGTCAATGAGGGCATACAGGAGATTTTGGATGAGAGGCTGGGAGCTTTCCGTACTGAGATACTGGCCATGAAGGGGGCGCGTACATTGACATTTCGAGAGTTCAGAGCTTGTGGAGCTCCAAATTACCATGGGGCTAGGGACCCCATTGCTAGCAGCAGATGGTTGGCTGATGTCACGAACGCTTTTCGTTCCAGTGTGTGTCCCAAGGGGGACAAGGTTCGACTCGCCTCCTGTGTTCAGAAGGACAGAGTGTGGGATTAGTGGGAGGAAGTTGGTCATGCTATCGGGGATGATGTCGCATTAGACGCAATGACATTGAGCGATTTCTTTGCCAGGTTCAAGGCCGAGTTTGCACCGGTGATTGAAGTGCATCAGTTAGCCCAGGAGTTTCAGGATTTGCGGTAGACTACAGAGACAGTGGTAGAGATCACCGCCAAGTTCAAGGAGAGAGACCTTCTGGTTCTGCAGTATGTGGCGGATGAGGAAATGAAGAAGGCTCGGTACCACGAGATGTTGAGGAGCGATATTAGTCAGTTTGTGAGTCGGTCCAGCCACAACACGCTAGAAGACATGATCGCTCAGGCCAAAGAAAAAGATATTGATCTTGAGATAGAAAAGAAGAGAAAGTTGGCAGAGGTTCAGATATCTATGGGATCAAGCAATAGGCCCAAGACATCAGATTCAATATTGAGAGGTCCTCAGGACCGACGCCGCTGTGGCAAGTTCGACAGGACGCATGAGGGTGCGTGTAGGAGTGGCAGCGGTGGTGATTCTGGTTGCTTCAAGTGCGTCCAGATTGATCATTTTAGCAGGGATTGTACTGCTAGCACCACCCAGGGATCAGACCTGATATGTTTCCATTGCAGTGATAGGGGCCACAAGAAGGCCCAATGTCCGAATTTGTTTTCAGCAGGACAGGTGATGGCACCTGCCCCTGCGACCTTAAGGATCACTGACGGCTGTCAGGGCCGGGCAGAGGCACCTGCCGCATGGAGCAGGGCGTATCAGTTGGTTGTCGAGGAGGTGCGAGCAGCCCCCAATGTGTCAGGTACGTATCTATCATTTCCTTGTCAGCTTCTTTTATGATTTTATTGTTATGGCTCTGCATCGATATTGGTAATGATATTTTGGAATTTGTGGCCTGCTTGTGATTAAGTTATATGCCATCTGCATACCCTGGATTTTAGAATGATAGTTAGGGGTCGTTCACGTTTTAGAGCAGGTTACTCAGGATGCAGTAACTGTAGCATGCATGTGTGGGACTCGGTAGTGTCTCGCCAATTTTTGGGGGGAGGAATCGTTTGGGAATAGATCGGTTAGATCACCAGCTATGGTAATTGTGGGTTGACCACAGAGTGGCCAGAGGATGGTAGGGAGAATTGGGAATTCTTCCAAGCTGTGAGTTGTGAGGAGCTATTCAAGTCGAAGTGGGGGAGAGCCACCCGAGTAGCCAAGGGGAGAAGTTAGTACAAGACTGGGATGGTTTCGCAGTCTTGGCGAGGAAGAAAGTAGCTCAAGTGGCTGCTTGGATTGAGGAGCATGCAAGTTAGAAAATTGGGAAACCTTTCCAACCTTGAGTGCCTGTATTCTCGATTAGTTGATGACTGGTTCGAGGAAACCAGGACGGAGAGCTTCCGGCAAGGTGCGAGATTAGTCAGGATATAAGACTGCGGGATAACCACAAAAGTCCCCAGGAGCGAGTCAATGAGGGAAATGTTGTAAGGTTGCAGGTAAGTGGTAGCATTCATTAGCAAATTAGTTAGCGGAGTGTGGGCGAGGGCCCGTATCTCCTAGTTCACGGAGTGTGGGCGGGGGCCCGTATCTCCGATTTAGCATGATAAGAGTCAAGAAAGGATAGCAAGTTGAGATTAGAGGAAGAGTGGGCCTACATAGCCCTGGATAGGTGAGACCTGTGGTAGAGGCCGCTCGGAAGTATAGTTTGGGGTGAGACCCATGGGCGAGGCCTGTGTACTTATAACAGTAGGTGGGACCTAGTAGAGACCTTAGGGTTAAGGTAGGGGATCGAGGATCCCAAATCTTCTAGAGCCAGAGTGGCTATGTTGGTAGAGCAGTTCAGGTAGTCGTAGTATCTTCAGAAGTCGCTGAGAGTGACTGAGGGATTGTTCTTGCATTCGGTAACCGGTGGGGGACCGGTATTTCAGGTAATGGTAGATCAGTTGGGACCAGGGTGGTCTCCGTTCATCCGGAAGGCGGTTGGGAGTCAGCAAGACTTCGGACAGGAATGATGATAAGGGATTTTGTGCATAAAGAAGTAAGCAGATCGGGAGATGCTAAGTTGCTCACCACGGGATCGAATCATCTCAGAGTGAATGATTTGGCTCTGTGATGCAGCTCTTGTTCGAGTCCTAACCGTTGCAGAGAGGGATCTTCTACTCGAAGGATTATCTGATTCACATGCTGGGTGGACTTTCAGGATTGGAACATCGTATATGGAATTATTCCGTTAGTGTTGGTGTGATGGCCGGCACCGGGAGTGGCCGGGATTGCAGTTTTAGCCGAAAATTTGTCCTTGATGGAGTTTGGAAAGTTTTGATGCTCTTGGAAAGACGCCTTGGGAAGGCCAATGGCAGCACAGGGTAAAAGGGGTGAACCCCTTGTATGCCAAGTGCAAGTACTCGAGAAGTACTGGTAGGGTTACCGGTTGAGTACAAGTGTTGTACTCGATGGTAGTAATGATAGAATTATTTTGAAGATGATACTTTTAAGGATTGGGCCGAGCAGGAAAGGTATGCGACGTTTAGAAACACTGTGAGAAGTTGCGAAGTTGTTAGTCGGAGCGGTCCTCTGAGGGTTGGACTGAATGGGCGATGTGCGTAACTAATGGTAAGGCAATAAGCGGATTGTAATGTAGTTGACCATGGTGGACTTCGAGGATGAAGTCTAGTTTAAGTGGGGGAGAATTGTAACACCCCAAAGTCAGAAGACCTAGAAAGGAAAGAAAAACCTCAAAATAAGGAAGTGACTCGTCGAGCAGGTGGAGTGACTCGACAAGTAGGAGCGCGACTTGGATCGCAGGTCAAGTGACCTACTCGACGAGTCAGAGGACTGACTCGGTGTGTTGGTCAGGTTTTGGGAAAACCCTAAATTTGGGCCTTGTACCCTATTTAAGGAACATTATAACCCTTCATCAGCCTCCTTGATGCTCTCTCAAGACAAGAACGAAACCTTAGTGCCTTCCATGAGTTTGTGAGCCACTGTGAGCATTTTTGAGTGTTGTGAAGCTTGAAGAAGAAGGTGAAGCTTTGGGGATATAAGAAGAGACTAGCAGATCCAGAAACCTCTTGCGTTTTCCTCCATTTTCTGGTAAGAAAGCTTCCACCTTGATCATTATTCATGTAGATCTCTTCTTTGTCACTTTTGGGGGTTTTTGGTCCAAGAACCCTAGCAAGGGAGGAATGGACGTCCCAAGGGCTGGTGTTTTCAAATATAGCACCACTAAGGGTTGTTATGGCATAAAGGTGCAAGCTTTATGCCATAGGGATTCCCATGCAAGCTTAACAAGTGTTCTTTTGGCCTTTTTAGCTCAAAAGGCTATGAGTGGAGGAAAAAGGCAGGAACTTTGCATGGTTTTTAGGTGTTTGGGTCCAGATCTATGTTTTGGATGCTTTTAGACCCTCTGAAATCGTCTGAATAGAGTTGTACCTTAGGGGACTCGATGAGTTGCTCTTTGGACTCAGCGAGTCGGGGCGTGGTTTCCCAATATTCCTATTTCTATGTAAGGGGGGTTGAATCTAGAAGAGGATTCCGCTAGTTTGGGTTCTTGGTGGACCCGAAGATCATCGTACTTGTTGGGTCAAAAATATGTTTGATACTTTGCTTTTCTAGGAAAATATATTTTCTATAATGTAATATGTAATTTTGTGGCTTTGTACGGCCGCACACATGTGTGCGGCTGTACACACATGTACGGCTAGTGTCTCATATATATAGGGTGAGGAGTCATGTGAGTGTGTGGCTCAAGGCTAGAGAGAAGGAGTGGAGCATATTCTAGAGAGAGAAAGTTAGAGAGAAGAATAGTGTGTGAGAGAGAATCTTATGTGTTGGAGCATCATTCATATTATTGAATACATCATTAGATTCATCTTATTCTTCTTCTCCTTCTCTTCTTATTGTGATATGGCATCATCCGTTTGATTGGGATTCCGCACCATCAAATGGATCTGATTGATACTCAAGCATTTTGGGGACTTACAACTGGTATTAGAGCTTGGATTGTGTCAATCAATTTTGTCAGATCTGGAGCATATTAGATCTTATTTTGAAAAGATATTTGCATTTTGGGATAGATCTCTGAAAATTAAGGGGGGTTTGTTCTTTGCATTTTTCATAAAAATGAGTTTTTGATCGAGTTTTAGAGGAAAAAGGGGTGAAAAACGTCGTTTTTTCACGAATCTGTTGAAGGTGTGCGGCTCGCGTGTGCGGCCACGGAGTGTGCGGCTCGGATGTGTGCGGCTCGGTGTGTGCGGCTAGGCGTGTGCGGTCTCGGTGTGCGGCTCGGTCTCGTGTACGGTCTGATCCTCGCATAGGGTCCGAAGTTCGAACCTCGTCCTCGCAGCACAACTTCATATTAAAAAAAGGAAAGGGAAATTGGGGCTGCCGGGATTCGAACAAGCTTCTCCATTTCGCAACTAATTTCGCCAATTTGACATTTTTAGCCCCAACATCAATTTCTTTTATTTTTAAGCTACATTTTCTTCCAAAAATTTTAGTTTTTAAATTTTGACTTTTAGTTTTGACTTTTTACTTAAAATTTTGACTTTGACTTTTAAATTTTGACCTTTGACTTTAAACTTTGACTTTCTCGTTTAACTTTTAAATTTTCAAATTTAGCTTTTCAGTTTGACTTTTAAGTTTGACTTTTCAAGTTTGACTTTTTAAATTTGACTTTTAAGGTTGACTTTTGAGTTTTTAGTCAAAGGGCATTTAAAAAAAATCAAAATAATAAAAAAAAAATGAGTTCCTCATCCATTCCGGTAAATGAAGCATGTACTCCATCTTGTGAAACTACAATTAAATTTCTTCATGAACAAATTGATTTGCTAAAAAGAGAAAATGAGGACCTTAAATATGAATGTTATACTCTAAGGAAAGGTCAAAAACCCTTAAAAGCACAACTAGAGGCCAAAACTAAGGATTTTAGAAAACGTCAAGAGGAATTTAGCAATAACTGTGAAAATTATGACTATATTAAGAGACAACTTGCTTCTGTGACAGCCGCGCTTGACACATTGTAAAAAAAATTTGAAAATGCAGATTTTAATTTTAGAAAATATGATGTGTCAAGTGAGGTAGTTGCCTCGATGATTGAGAAGCAATTAAAATTCAAAGATAATCAAAACAAGGGTCTAGGGTATCACAGTGTGCCACCTCCCTTTAATGAAAACTATAACCCACCCCTTGAGACCAATGAAGAAGAAATGCTTGCTCAGTATGGCCAAATCCCTGCTCCAGCTTCAGTTAAGACTGAACAATCAGGGCTAACTGAGGGTGTTGAAGTGAACAATACTGCTGTTCCTACTTCCAGTGCAGGTAAAGTAGAAGAAGATGAGAACAAGGAGAGTACTACTGAACAAACAAATGTCTCCTTAAACTCTGAATCTGTTGCTTCTAACTCAGTTACTTCAAAACCTGCTGTTGAGAAATACAAGCCACCAAAACAAGCGAAACCGACGGCTTGCTATAAGTGTGCTTGTGGGAACAATCAGAGACGAGGAAAGGACATGCCACCAGGGGCAGGAAGAAACAACTTCCCAGTGAAGAAAAAGACATGTTTTCACTGTGGAACACCTGGACACATTACCCGAAATTGTACAAATCGCGCATACGTTCCCTACTATGCACAAGGGTGACAGAACGCGCCAAGAGGGAGATTTTCCAAAAGAAACCCCTCAAGGTCACATTCAGACAATGGCGATTGGAACGCACAAAAGGCAAAAAATCAAAATCCTAAGGACAAGAAGGGAAAGTCGGCCAAGAAACCAAATCCAAGATATGCTCCAGTGAAGCCAAGACCAGTTAGGTCAAAGCCATCTCAATGACCGACATCAAGCTCAAACGCAAGTACCAAGGCACCCATCGGATCGAAAAAGAAATGCGTTAAACCCAACTATAGATGGGTTCCGAAGGTTAACTCTCCCAGATCTCCTAATGCTTCTAATATTTCTTCATCTTCTGTTTGTGATAAACAAGTTATATCATGGGAGAAAGTACCTTGCAAGGATGAAAAAGGTCAACCCAGTTTCAAAATGGACTGGGTTCCAATGACCAACTGATCCCACTCTGTGTCGGAGCAGCTATGGAGACATATCATCAGACTTCGTTTTGTTTGTAGTGGCTGTTCCAGGCACATGATAGGGGACATCTCTCAACTGTACAACATTCAGACCTTTGTTTGAGAGTACGTGTCCTTTGCGGGAAAGGAAGAAAGGAAAGGATCACTCATGGGGTTTGTGCTTGATGATGTGAAGAATTTTCGGATCTGTTCTGAGATTATACATGTTGTTCTCAGACCTTCTGGATGCAAATTCAATTGGTGAGTTACGGTTTGCGTTTTGCTCTCTATACTCCTGAGTTTATCTTACATTGATTCATTTCAAAGACATTTATCTTTTATTTTCTTATAGTTTTTCGTTAGTAGGTTGTTTTGGGAAGTGATATTAAGAAAGTGATAACGGGCAGTCTAAAACTTGTGTAATGGACTGAATCTAAATTGTCTAGACTCTGTATTCAATGTGCTGGTAGGCACGGAGGATTTGACATTATGGATTTGGATAAGATTGTTTGGACTGACCATACGATGCTCAGGTTGATTGAGCAGTGAGATAAACATGGGAACCCACGGGATACATTAAATTAATACGCATATACAACAGTGATTCAAATTTTCCTTGATGTACGGACTTATGTCCTTAATTTTGGTTCTGATAGGACGACTGGGGGTTCTGATAAAGTAGGTCTGTAGGAAATTATTTTCTTGCTTTCTATCTGTCAGTCATATGTTGCTTCCTCCGCGTGATTGGAAGAGATCCGACCTGGAATGCAGCATATGCAACTCTATTTCTACGCACCTCCCTATCTCTGAAACTATTTCTATCTGTTAGCCATATGTTGTCTCATCTGTGTGATTGAAACATATCCGACCTAGAACACAACATATGCAACATTCTACCTCTCAATCCCTCTATCTCTGTTAGTCATATGTTGTCCCCTTTGGGTGATTGTAAGAGATCCGACCTGGGACACAACATATGCATCTATCTGTAAATCTGACTTCCTCCTTAATAATTGTTTACTCACCTAAAGTAAGGAGTCCTTAGGAAGTTCTTGATAACCACAGTATATTGGGAAGTGGGGAACACGTTCTAGAGCAACTAAAATTGAAATATTTAAGAGGTTGTCTGTAGATCTCGCTGCTTAATTTAAGTAGACAACAATACTCGTGGTCGTCGTCAGCTAAATGGTTTATTTAGAAAAGTTTGTCAATATCCTGCATCTTTAAGTGGACCACAATACCGACAATTGACCAGATCTTTTCATGAAGGTGAAGGTTCTGATAAACAAAGTTAAGACTGTCTCACAACTTTGATCCCAAATATTTTTGTTTTTGTTAAATTTGTTCATAGTTTTCCTCTATGCACAAATTTAGGGGGAGAATTAAAAAAAATAAAAATCAAACGAAAATCAGAAAATTCAAAAATCAAACAAAAATTAGAAAATTAAAAATCCAATAATATTGTGTGCTAAAGTTTTCTTTTAGTTTTGTTTTGTCTTGAAAAATGAATTCAGATGTAGATGAGACTCATGGAGTCTGTATCGAGATTTCTGAGCCGAAGCTTCATCCGTGAGCATCGAAGAATTCTCATTCGAAGGAACAAGAAATGAAGATTATTCTTTCAACATTCAATTTGTCAACCCTAGAAACAAGGTGAAGCTGAATTGAAGATTATGTGTCAAGTTGCATTGAATCCTCCTCAATCAATTTGCTGCTATCTTGAACCTGCTGAAGTGATCCAAAAAGATTTGTTCTCTCTGATGTTCTCTCTGAAGATTCTCAAGCTGAAAGCACCATCTTTCAAGAAACTTTTCAAGAAGCCTCCTCACCCAATGTGTATTCAATGTCAAATTTTGAAGAAATTCCCAACTGCTCAAGATGAAGTCATTCATTGAACATTCATATGTTCATCATGATGCTGTGAAGAATTTGAAGATTAAAGCTGAAGCCAAAGCTCTCAATCAAGACTAACAAGAAAAGCCAACTACTTTTTAGGGGGAGCTTGTTGGGTCAATTCGAAAAGAAAGCTATAAACCAAGAGGGAGATTGTTGGTTCAAAAATATGGTTTATACTTTGCTTTTCTAGGAAAATATATTTTTCTATAATGTAATTTGTAATTTTGTGGCTGTGTATGACCGTACTCGTGTGTACGGCCGCACACCCATGTGCAGTTGTACACACGTGTACGGCTGGTGTCTCATATATATGGGGTGAGGAGTCATGTGAGTGTGCAACTCAAGGCTAGAGAGAAGGAGTGGAGCCTATTGTAGAGAGAGAAAGTTAGAGAGAAGAATAGTGTGTGAGAGAGAATCTTATGTGTTGGAGCATCATTCATATTATTGAATACATCGTTAGATTCATCTTATTCTTCTTCTCATTCTCTTCTTATTGTGATCTGGCATCATCCGTTTGATTGGGATTCCGCACCATCAAACGGATCTGATTGATACTTAAGCATTTTGGGGACTTACAGTACTCGACGAGTTCAAGGAGGAACTCGTATGAGTCTAAGGTAATCTCCTTAATTTATGAAGGTGGACTCGGCAATTTTAAAGAGGAACTCGGCGAGTCAGATGAAGGAGGGTACCGATGTGTTGAAGGTGCACTCGACGAGTAGGATCAAAGTCCAGAGTTTTGTGTGGACTGTGGGACTCGACGAATTGGTAGGTCAACTCGCCGAGTTGGGTCAACTCGGAGCATTGACTTTGAACGTTGAATTTGACCAGGTTTGACATGGTTTGACTTTTGAGGGTATTGTGGTCTAAGTGCTATTTTGGGTATTGATAGTTTGGGGAGCCAAAGGATCAGCAGTTTAGGAGTTGTCGGATAGCAGCCAAAAGTGTTCAGCTAGTATTCAGCAGTGCAAGGTGAGTCTCCTAACTGTTTCTATGGGTATAAGGCACCAATGCCGGCCCATTATGTTTATGTTTATGTATAGTAGGAAGACCCGGGGGTTAGCCTTAGGCACTTATTGTTATATGTTCCGGGTTACGACCTGATGTCGGGCGCGACCCGTGGAAGGTTAGAATGCCAGAGGTCTTTGTGATTCTTGCATGAGTAGGTATGACAGATTCAGGACCGGGGGTCCGTTGTTGGGGTAATCTCGTAGTATGATTAGATGATAGTATGTTTTCCGGTCTGGGGGTCCGATGTCGGGGCAATCATGAGGAAGATCCTTATGTTGTATGTTAGATTATACTTGTTGTCTCTGTGATACTTGTATGCACCTGGTAGAGAGGTAAGTGTGGGCGAGGTCCTGTATCTCATCACTAGTTGAGTATGGATGAGGTTCCCCATCTCAACATTAGCAAAGTAGGGACGAGGCCCGTGATAGCAAGGGAGTGAGAAGGGGCAGGGCCCTAGTTAGGCGAGGCCTTAGACCTGTGTATAGTTAGAGAGTGTTTGTTTATGTACTAGTACGCTATTTCATTGTATGTATGTGTGTAGTGGGAGAGGCCAGGAGACAGGCGGGGAATAAGATAGACAGATCTGTATACCGAGTGGGGCACGATGCCCGGTGGGGCCTAATGCCGGGCGGGGCCCGATGTTGGGTAAGGCCCGATGTAGCGGGCGGGGGGCCAGTATGTTGTTATGTGTTCATGGTTATGCATATATGGTATGTGGTATGTTGTGGAACTCACTAAGTTTCGTGCTTACGGTTTTCAGTTTTGGTTTCAGGTACTTCCGGTAGCGGAGGGAGGAGTTCGGGGTGATCGCATGGCACACACACACTAAAGGAGTTTTAGCCTGGGATGTTTACTTTGATCAAATGAATAAGTGTTTTGCAATGATACTCTGATTTGTTATATAATCCTTTATTTATGGTTGAAATGATTTAATACTTATGGTTTTATTAATGTTTTAAAAGAAAGTTTTGGCCATGTTTTTTGGGATGTTACATCGAGGGCCACATCCTGGTCTTTTATACAATTGTCAAGGGTGAAATCCTGGTCCTTCATACACATATCACAAATATAACTAGCATCCTATATCAAAAATAATCGGCCAAGCTTGGTGCCTTCAACCCATTGATACATTGAGAAAACTTACCTCGGTCCGCTGATAAATAACTAACTGCTCGGCTACCGAACCAGAAGATCTCACATTGAACATACACAAATTACCCTAATCACAGATAGGATATAAAGCATAATTGTGGGCCTAAACCCCAAGTTCAAACTCCTAAGATAAAGGCCCATTTACCTTTCCCATGATGGGCCTAACCAAGCTTGGCCCAAAAACACAATAATGGACTCCAAGTCCTAAAAAAGCTCAACTCAAACAACCTAAGGCCCACTAATAGATTTTTGAGGCCTAGCCACTCTAAACATGCAAAATCCCAAAAACTAGCTAAGGCCCAAAGGTTCAAGGCCCAACCGATGTCCAAAAGCCTACTGAGAGGCATACGCTCGACGTACTCATCCGCCTACCAGTACGCGCTGCGTACCTCTTGGTATGTTCATGTAACGCTTGGAAAATTGGTAAGTTTAATATTTTATTCTAATCGAAAAAGTTTGCAAAATGGTCCTTAAGGCTAGTACGCAGGGCGTACACTTATGTACACAAGACATACGTGCGTTTAATGAAAACCCTAATTGTAGGGTGTTGCACCATATATAATCCATGTGATAGCCTCTTTTGGACATGACATACCCTTGAAAACCCTAATTCGTCCATTTGCTTTGTGAGGTGCTCTTGAGCCTTGGTTTTGATCTTTGTTGGGTTTTGTGCTCTTTGAAGTGATAGAATAAGAAGTTGGAAGACTCATTCCTTGGAGGGGAGATTAGAGATTCAGATTTAGCTCCATCTTTTGGTGACTTTTGAGGTATAAAGTCCATACCTTGTTTACTCTTTGCTTTTGTCACACTCCGTTAAAGCGGAAACACGAAGGCTGACTGGCTAAGGTCCCATAACACAAAGTAAATAGGATTATCAACCATAATCATTGAGCAATCTTATGTTTACATCATATACGAAACAATATTAAATTTTCGTTCCATATTACATAGTCTAGTACATACAAAGAGCAATAAACATAAATCATCGTGGTGTCTTAAACTAGATCACTGACCGTTTCCTAAAAAGCATGGAAAAACGAGGTTCAACTATAAAATAGTTGGTAAGTTCACAGGTTTATAAAGGTACATCATTTCAGTAAAAAAAGATAGATTTGTTCAACAAAAGTTCCAACTTAAAATGAGTGTTGAATGCCAAAGCACTCCATTCACAACCAAGCCTAACGACTGTTCTTGCCCCATTCCATCATGTCTATGGTGTTGGATTAGTGTCTAAGTCCATAACTATTTTGGTATGTACTTGACCCGATGGTGCATGGTCCTTTTGGGTTGCCTTCACCAAAGCAACTTGATAGGATGAATTATGGAGAGAAAGGATTAAATATGATTTATTAATATATTATGAGAATAATATATTAAAGGAGAAATCATATTGTTTAATTAATATTAGTCAATAATTAATTAGTAATTAGTTTTGTGATGAAAAGAGATTAATTAAACTTAAGGGACTGGAATTGTAATTATAAGATAATTGCAATTTGGGCCATGGATTGCCTTTTATTATAAGGTGGATGAATTCTATGGGGGAAGCCCATATGAAATCATCCAAGGCCTTAAGGAAAGGGCTCCATGGGTTGCTTAGGGCTTAAGCATCCAAATTAGGGTTTCCTTGTTAGATAACCCTAATTGCCTCCTATATAAAGAGATCCCTTATGACCAAAAACGTGGATAAGACTCCTCTAGGGTTTGTAGACGTTTTTGGGCAGCCTCCATCCTCTCTCCTCTTCATCCTCTTGCTTATGGTGTTTGTGAACCATTAGAGGAGTGACAATTATGACTCTAAGCTTTCTAAAGTCAATACAAGGAGATTTGGGATTGTTATTGCTACATAACAATCAAGGTAACATCTTAAACCTATTCTCATGTTAATATGATTACTTGTATGCTAGAATTAGGGTTTATAGTCTTGGATAACTTGCATGTACAATAGAGAAACCTAGATCCAAGCATTAGGGTTTGTATGAGCACATAGGATGTTCTTAGGACCAAAACCCATCAGTGGTATCAGAGCCTAGACTGGTTTCTATTGTATTGATGCTTTGTATAATTAAAAGATTCGATTTTTGTGCTTTTAGGGTCAGAACTCGTCGAGTTTTTTAGATGAACTCGCCGAGTTCATGCTGAACTCGACGAGTCCATGCTAAACTCGACGAGTCGGCTGGTCAGAGTGAGGGAAAACCGGGATTTCTTGTTGTTTTTGTTTAAGGATAGTTGCCTTATCATATTAGATCAATATAAATCCGATTTTTTGATATATATGACTATATTCTTGATCTAATTGAATATATTTATCAATTAATAAAATATTTGTTTCCTAATGTGATAATTGATTAATTATTTTAATTAAATTGGTAAATTGTTTTGCAAGAAATCTTTAAATAAATCAAACACGGATAATTATGTGATTAATTGTTAATTTAGATTATTTGTTATTTGATCCTTGTGTTATGAAATGTTTCATATTTTTCCCTTTAGGTTTTATAGTTTAAATTTGACCTCAAAAGTTTTGTTGTTTTGAAATTTAAATAGTTGAAACCCTAATGTTTTGAAAAAGGTTTCAAAACTTGCCCTCAAGTTTTGGAATTTAAATTTTAATTAATTGCTTAATTTTGATGTATATTTAAATTCTAAACCCTAATGTTTTGAAATGTTTGAAAACTTGCCCTCAAGTTTTGGAATTTAAAAGTTGATTAAAAGTTTAATTAGGAATGTTAAATTCTAAAACCCTAGTAATGTTTTGAAAAGTTCAAATCACTCCCTTATGGTTTTATTAATTAATTAAGGTGTATAATTAAAAGAGGTTTAATAAATCCATAAAAGTTTAGGTTAACAATTTAATTGAATTAAAAGTATAATTGTTAAATTAAACCACCTAGTATTTTAAAAGTGTAAAATACACCCTATACTATATATATATATATATATATATATATATATATATATATATATATATATATAACATTAAAAGTCTTACATTATATATATGTATGAGTAAAAGTCAGTCTTACCGTTAGTAGCCCTCATTCACGAAGCTGGTCTATAAGGGGTGTTTAAGGAAATTGCCTATAAAATGGCGATTGAATGGGTATCCACTCTTACCCACCGCACTCTTGACTAGTGGAGAGTCGTTAGCCGAATGGGTAGGATAGGACGAAACCTTCCATTATAAGTATAATGAATTACTAAAGTAACTAAATGTTTTTCAAATTCCCGATCTTAGTTACTTAGGGAATGTGAATTGATGCAATTCCATGAAATTACACTTTGTGCCCTTGCGAAGACGTTAGTGGAGCGTGTGTGGTTTACCGGCACACTAAATGGTTCTAAGCAAAGGTAGCAAAGGGTGACTCAATGTTTGTCATAGTTCGGTGGAGCGTGTGTGGTTTACCGGCACATCGAATAGGTGACTATAACATGTGAGGGCACCATGTAAGTTTGCATGGTTATTCACACCCGCTTTGTGATCCTCGGCATCCCAGTCACAAACAAGAGGGGTATACCGAGATTTAAACATGCCATTGAAAGTTCAATGAATCTCAAAGGATCTAGGAGTTTTCATAGATTTAAAACTTAAAATTTCTTTTTCGTTTTTCATGATGGAAATTAGTGAATCGTCATTTACTTACCTTCAAATGTTCTGCAATTTGGGTTAAGGCATCCCTCTCCCGAGTTGTAGAATATTGTGTTGGGTCCTAGCCTTAGTATCTCATTTGGGTAATTTACTAAGGACTTAATCAATCAACTAACTTGAATTAATTTTCTACCGTTTTATAGATGTCAAAGTTCGACAACTATGGTCTTCCCAAATCCCGTGGAACAAGCTTTCCACATGAAGATGATACTCCACGATTCGATCGAGGAACAAGGAATCATGCTTCACTTCCTCCACCTCCTCCAATAATTCTCCCTAACCCACAAGTTCAAAGGCTTGAAAAGTTCAAGATCACTCAAGCCCTTTTGGCAAGTAAACATAAAGAAGGAAAGCCGGTGTGTGCACACGTCCTAGGGATGAAGTCACACATTGATAGGTTAAGAATGTTGGGATCCGTTGTCTGTGAGGAAATGGTTGTTGATTGGGTTCTTCAGTCACTTCCTAACTCATATAGTGAGTTCATAAGAGAGTACTATATGATGAACTGCGACGTGACCCTTATAGATCTCACCTATATGCTTATTGCTACTGAATCAGCAATGGTTTGGCGCAATAGAAAAACAAAGTTGATTGGTGAATCTGCCTTCAAGACCTCTATGGATATAAACAATGGCAACGAAAGACATGCTATGATCAAAAATTTTGATCATAAGAGAAAGGCAATGTTTGAAGTAGTTCCATGTCATGTTCCAAAAGAGTCAATTTGCTTTTATTGCCAAGAGAAAGGGCATTGGAGACGAAGCTGCCCCATTTACCTAAGAGATCTAAGAGATGGGAGAGTCGAAACGTATGGCTCTAATATAGGTAAAATCCATTAACTAACTCTTTTTAGCTTCTATTCTAGATTCTTAATACATAATGCGATAAGATTACAATTGATGTTATTGTAGGATCGAAGAAAAGAAAGGAAGCTTAAGGGAAGAAGTGAGCAGAATCTAACCGTGAAGGAATGGATTTCGATCACATTTCTCGAAGATTAGATTCTTGAGCTACTACTTAGAGTTAGAATTAGATTGCTAAGAAAGATGTATTAGCATAAGTTTTTCAATGAGTTGCATTGTAAGGACAAATTTTTCCGCAATAAAATAAATTTTGATTTTTATATTATTTATATTATCCTTACAATGGCGTGTATGAAAAAATGATGTTAAAATGTTTCTATTATTAACAATAATGGATTTGGTTCTTATTATGTTATTTATGGAAAGTCGAAAGTTTACCAAATAAGGAGAGTTTCTCATCGCCCAAGTTTCAATTGGACAGAAACTTGGAATCATGCAACTTGGTTGCACGATGAATGAGAAATTTCATATTTGGAAATTAAACAAATTCATTGACAAAGTGTCAAGTGAAGGACTTGGAGATCGAATACACAAAGTTGCGTGTTGATCAAGTCCACCATAAGAGTAACAAAGATATTTGTCATGATTTACTAAAGGTGTAGTAAATATGATTATACTTACAAGATTAAGTGTAATTCTGAATTGATTGAAAAAGTTTAAATCAATAGCAGAACGAATAAGAAGAATCAAGTAGGCCGAAAGATAAAAGTTTCTCCATTCTAAGAAGAAGGGAGAGTACCTTTTATGCTTTATGATAGATCTTAATGATTAAGAACTATATCTCAATTGATCCTCTAAGTGAGTCTTAGTACAATTGTATGTTTAAGAAGAGGAATCAAGGATTGGAGAAATGGTTAAATCAAGAAGTCAATCATACTTCGTTCCAATAACAAGTCTTAGAGTTAAGATCGCGACATTGAGTGATAAGTATTAAGAAAGGTTTATAACATTCATCAAATGTGGAAAGTTGTGATGTCTTAGATAAGACAAAGACCAACTAGGACCAATTTATGAAGAGTTTTGATAAAAGCTACACTAACTCTTGAATATTTGTTTGTCAAGAAATGTTTTGACAAGAGAATCTTATATGTCAAGGAGTAAGTGGGAGTCTTAATGGTCTTGAAAGGCTTCAAGAACAAATCAAATAGACCTTATCAATCATCACTAGCACACGAGTTGAGGTTTACAACCTATCGTGTTGACATTATTTTGTTTCTGTGCCAATCCAATCGAGTTAATTATGCATATGAGTCCTATGAGTTCTCATTTGAATGCATAAAAGGCAAGGACCTTGATCAATGGAAAGTACATTGATAAGAAAAGGTGAGCTGCTTAACTACTTGGAAGACATGGTGGGCAACTGTGCTACCATAAGGCAAGAAATCAAGATTAAGAAAGTTCGGTCCATATGAGTTTGAATTTGTCGTGAACTTTGGTTTTGAAAAATTCACATGGATACAAATAAATACACCGTTTAAATCTAAGTGTCATAAGATTTCCTCCTTCATGATAATGATTGTGAGGAAATGCTTTCACTAAGAAAGATTTTAAGAAGATAGTGATTGTAAAATTGCATTCTCGAATTCGATTATGGTTACGGTATCCCTTTCCATAATTTGAATTGTGAGGTTTGGCAATTGTTTAGACACTCATATGAATTATCTAAGGCAAAGGTGTATAAGTTCAAGAAGCCTTGATAAAAGATTATCAAAGCACTAAGTATTAGAAACATGAACTTAAGAAATTCAATAAGCATTGTTTTTCTGAAAGTTAAGTTGTTTCTGAATACATCTCAAAACTAGTGGGAGCATAAGTGTTATGTTTATAATAATCATCATGATAGTAGGAGCATAAATGTTATGATTGAATGATTATTAAGGAAATTATTGCAAGGTTAGCAATATTAATTATAGAAAACAAGAGTCATACTTTGCAAAGTTGTAAGAGTTGAAAGGTTGTTTTGCTATAATTAAGGGAGAGAATATTATGCTTCATTTCAAATCTAAAGGATTAGGTTGAGAAATGTTAATAAATTTAGTCAAAGGTACATAGTGTGTTCTTAAAATTTTGATTATGATTACGGCATTCCTCTTCACAATTTGAATTTTGAGAACATAGCAAATAAAACATTATGCGTCGTGTCCCATACGCTTCGAGTATAGGATCGATTGTAAATGCTTTAATATTTGACCATTCTAAAATTTTCCAAATGTCTAGCGCATTTAAAGGGAAAAAGGACTAGAATTGGTTTTGACTAAAATAATTAAACAACTATCAAAGAACAATCCAAAGTTTCACGAGGATTGGTCGCTTGTGAGTAGTTGGAAGCATGGTATTGGATGGACCATAACGACATTATTATGAATAGAAAAGATTATATTAAGAATGAGTTGTCATATGGAAATTATGGAAATGTTTCCATATTGGATGGACCATATCGACATCATTACGAATAGATAAGATTCTATTAAGAATGAGTTGTCATATGGAAAATATGGAAACGTGTCCATATTGAAAATTGGATATTGAAAATCTATGACTAGATTAGAAACTTTTATACAAAGGATGTTCAAAGGAATGTACTTTGAGTGAGAGACATCATATCTAAGGAATTGTCTTGTAACAATCTTCGATAGAGAACTTTGTAATATCATTGGCAATAGTCTTCGTGATGTTGGTGCAGTGACATTACAAAAGGATCATTGCATAAAGTGTTAGAATCTAGCATATTCTATAAGTGGCAAGTATTTGATATTCTTACACTTATGAAAAAGGATTTGGAGTTGTGAAATGAGAATGGTTGGAAATGTGTTCAATTTGATCTATTTCACAAAAAGTAAGAACCATAGGTAAACATTGTGTGCATGCTAAGAGCATGGGACAAGTGTAATAATTCAAGTAAGAAGTTGATTACCCGAAACAACAAATAATGAGTAATCGATATGGTGATAAATAAAAGGAGTTTTATTTATAGTCAAAGGTTTGAGGCCATATGGGATTAGTATTATTCTTGTGTTTCTCATTTGCATGTTTTGACTTCCAGAATAATTAAATTTATTGAGAATAATCGAATTATTCGAACGGGCCACAGTCGTTCATATATTGGAAGTAGATATGAATGACGACTTTAGTGAATTGGTGTGTGGATTGTCTAAAAGAGTATTAGACATAAGCAAATGTTTGCTGCAACGTTCATGAGTGCTTATGAATATGATTTGAGCATTGTATTAAACCCACGCTCACTTGGATCACTCCATGAATTGTATCACGAGTGATTGGTGAGACGATAACATCTTATATTCTTGAAAACGAGATGTGTGAGTTGTATCTTGCGAATCGGTTGCACATTGATAATATGTAAACGCACTAGTAACTTGGTGTTATAAAACATATTGTTGTGTGTGATTCGGTGAGTAAGTGCAAGCAAGCATTGTATCAAAGTTTATCCGTTCCTTTTATCCAAAGTAGGATAAAAGCGATATCTTTGGGCCCCTTGATGATTTAGTGATGACAAACGTAAATGCTTGGCCGGACTAGGGCTAATTTGATTTGTTCAATTAGTTAGTCGTCATAAATCGGGAATCGAGATATAGTACAAAGAGAATGATTTGAAATCATATCTCATATGATATCTAGAATGGAGGAATATATGATCCCTTATCTAAAGGACACGCGTATCTGATAGGATCAGAGTTGACAACGGCTTTGGAAAGCTACGATTGCAGATCAGGATCTGAAGTCATACGCATAATAGTTATTAGACTTATCCAAGTGGGAGACTGTTGGATTAGTGTCTAAGTCTATAACTATTTTGGTATGTACTTGACCCGATGGTGCATGGTCCTTTTGGGTTGCCTTCACCAAAGCAACTTGATAGGATGAATTATGGAGAGGAAGGATTAAATATGATTTATTAATATATTATGAGAATAATATATTAAAGGAGAAATCATATTGTTTAATTAATATTAGTCAATAATTAATTAGTAATTAGTTTTGTGATTAAAAGAGATTAATTAAACTTAAGGGACTGGAATTGTAAGTATAAGATAATTGCAATTTGGGCCATGGATTGCCTTTTATTATAAGGTGGACGAATTCTATGGGGGAAGCCCATATGAAATCGTCCAAGGCCTTAAGGAAAGGGCTCCATGGGTTGCTTAGGGCTTAAGCATCCAAATTAGGGTTTCCTTGTTAGATAACCCTAATTTCTTCCTATATAAAGAGATCCCTTATGACCAAAAACGTGGATAAGACTCATCTAGGGTTTGTAGACGTTTTTGGGCAGCCTCCATCCTCTCTCCTCTTCATCCTCTTGCTTATGGTGTTTGTGAACCATTAGAGGAGTGACAATTGTGACTCTAAGCTTTCTAAAGTCAATACAAGGAGATTTGGGATTGTTATTGCTACATAACAATCAAGGTAACATCTTAAACCTATTCTCATGTTAATATGATTACTTGTATGCTAGAATTAGGGTTTATAGTCTTGGATAACTTGCATGTACAATAGAGAAACCTAGATCCAAGCATTAGGGTTTGTATGAGCACATAGGATGTTCTTAGGACCAAAACCCATCATATGGTTCCCATGATGTTAGTTCATGAAAATATGCACTCGCGGTTCTCGGTAAGTGGGGGCCGTCTACCCCAAATAGCGTTATCCATAAGACCGTCAGCATGAAAACAAGTAAATAGGTTGTAGTTAGGTTCTCGGGGACTTAACATAAAAAATTCATAACAAGTTTATATCACAAAGTTCATATCAAGAGTTCATAACACAAAGTACATAAAAGAGTCTCGTTCCAAGTTTATCAAGTTTATAAAACAATATCGTTCCAAGTTCATTCAGTTCATAAAACAAGGCTCAACAAGTTCACAAAATAGAGTTCAACATATTCATAAAACAAAGTTCCACAAGTTCATAAAATAGTACGTATAGCTCATAAAACAGTAGCATGCTTTCCACTCGAAAACATGAAAACAATATAAAGGGGGTTATGAGTACTCACTAGGGATAGTTTGCGGTTCGAGCTTCGCGGTTCGGCATTGTAGAGATCGATTTTTACTAGTGCCCTATGGAACAAATATTTTCTAGTGAGATACAATTCACTAAACCATTATCTAAGATCTACCTATCCAACTAGTGGTGTCGCAAAGTGCCCAAAGTTTGTTCGGTTCATTATTGGTATTATTGAATTCACGGTGCCTTGTGTTCAAAAATCCATAAAGGCATGAAAATTGACTTTAAAAGTTGTAAACATTTATATTATGGTTCTAAAAGAGGGTATTAGCGTCCATAAATTTTATAGAGAATTTTGATGGTCATTTGTTATTTATTTGCAATTTATGTCTAAATAATAGGAAAACTTCAAAGTAAATAGAAAATAGTTGCAAAAACTCCCAGGTTAATTTTTACAGGTTCGCATAATGTTACCAAAGTTAGGAAAAATATTGATTCAAGCCATTGAGTCATATGACCCAGTTTTGTAAATTCATGATGTAATTCATTGAAAAATCTGAATAAAATACCAAGTAGTGCCCAAATAGTTTAAAATTGTATATGGGGTCCTTATTTTGTGAGTACATCAGTTCTACAATTTTTTAGATTTTTATCTCATTTGTAAATGATTATTTTGAATTTATGGCCATTAAATTCTTATTTTTGTAGAAAAATAATGATTTTATTTAAGCACTTGGGGTTTCAAAATAATTTCGGAGCTAAATGGGGTATTCAACCCTCATCAAGTTTTGAAGTGTATCACTATATGTTGCATGAGCTCCAAATGTAGCTGAAAGTTGAACAATTTGTGTGGAAACATCTATAACGTTTTAGTTCATGAAATTTTAGTTCTTCTAATATAAATTTGTCACGTTCCTAAAATAATTTTCTCCATATTTATTGTCGAGTTTAAGGCCTTCAACATATCCTAGAGCGAAGATGCTCAAACATGAGGCAAAGGAAATGAGTAGCTTACAAAGGCAGTATAGCTAATTGGAAGATTACAGACTCGAGTGAATCACTTGACTCCTCCTATTGGTACGAATGAGACTTCAGGCACTGGTAGTACGTACTCATTATTCGAAACTATATCTCTGGCTTCGTTCATGCTCATTCCATTAGCATTGGATTTCCATTTTAGTATTCATGTAGGCTTCGAAAGGGCATAACAATCATCTTTGACATTTTTGACAATTTTCTCATTTAAGTATTCCATTTTTCCTAAATATGATTTCTTGAGTTTGAGCATGTCATTTCAGAACCTTTTGTTCCTAATATGTTTATATTACATTACCAGAACTTCGATTTCAAAACATCTCTTAATTTACTCTTTTATGTCACTTTTAGTATTATAAATCATGAAAGTTTCCAAAATTAGAGAATTTTAGAACATTGATACTTTTCGACAGATTACTACCATTATGTTCTTACCTATTATTAATCCACACGCCAAGTGTATGTTATCTCTTTGTCTGAGAGTTTTTATAAATCAAGTTTAAATTTTAAACAAGGAGCATGGATTTTTGGACATTGTACACTTAGCTTCTTGACCCAAGCCTATTATTTCTTTCCCTCAATGCAACTTTCTATCTGACAAGTAAAACGTAGTATGAAACCTTGGGTCATTTTCAAAATACTCACTTACCGTGTGACATCCCCAATTTCTCGGCCAGAAAAGACCGATTTGTTTATACTTGGTTTTTAAAATCAGAGTAATCTTTTAAAGAAAACAGTTGCAGAATTTGTTCCCAAAACAAAATATGATAAAAATTATCAAAGCATTTCTTTAAAGAAATGTATTTTCATTATATAACAAAATCTCGGGATGTCATGTTCAATACAGACCAAAAGCATAAACAAAACAAAATAGACCTTACAACAGTTATTCATAACTACTGGCCTATAATACAAAATCTCTCGTCAAGTCCACCAACTTATACTCTTGTGCCATTACCTGTAATGCAAAGAAAACTGAGTGGGTCGGGCTTGGGAGCCTGGTGAGCATATAGGGTTTTCGACCCACAATAATATAATTATTATATTCAACCATTAAACAATCAACCCAATTACCCATCACCATTATCTTCTTTATTTCTTAAGGTTTTACCCTATTAATCAATTATCCTTCCTTCATTCATTCCTAAGGATTGACCTAAGGAATTAGCACAAACTTCCATTTCTACATAAGGCGCATCTGCCAACATTATCCTTTAAGCGCCTCTGCCAGGATTACGTCATACACTATGAGGCGCGACTGCCAGGTTTATGACATTCTCTTTTAGGTGCATCTGCCGACATTATCCTATAAGCGCATCTGCCAGGATTACGACATTCACTACTTGGTGCATCTACCGTTATTATTCTTAAGCGCATCTGCTTGTATTATGATATTCTCTAATTGGTGCATCTGCCAATATCATTCTTAATCATCTTTCATACCTCATCATTTTATCATATACCAACTATCTCATCTACCCATGTTCTACCCAACATATTTGTAGATATAAAACACATATACAGTTTAACTCATTTAAAAAATATATAAAACATCTATTCCACACTCATCTCAAATAAACAACAATATATAAACACATAGCACGTATTTTACAACAAATAATTCATGTTTATGTGTTAGAAGAAAGTAACCACACACTCACCCAAGCATATACTTAATACATTCAAACCATACTTGTATTATACCCGTGTTTATGAAAGGGACTATACACCCACACATATAAACAACTTTATATTATACACATAGCACATATTTTATAGAAAATACTTAATATTTATGCGTTAGAAGAAAGTAACTACACACTCACTTGATCAGAAGATGATCGGACAGCACTACGGCTTGTAGAAGTAGTATTCTTCGGCAGATCTGGAAGATCTTCACAAAAAACCGGACTCCTCGCGGGCAGAGCTTCGGCTCGGGAATCGCACTTCTCGGGATCTTCGGGGCTCGGGAATGATACCGGGGCTTCGGGATAATTCTTGCATGAAAAACGATGCAAAACGGGAGAGAGAAGAGAGAAAAAGAGCAAATGATCTGGCTGCCCTCACATCCTATTTATAGGAGGCTGGAGCCTCGGAGTACGCTGGGCGTACAGAAGTACGCGGGGCGTACGCGTCCGAATCGTCATGGCATGCGTCATCCGAAGAACTCGAGTGCGAGGGACGTCACGCTTCGTTGTACGCTGGGCGTACTTCAGATGAGTCTGATGACTCCCCTTCGGATAATACCGGATTTTATAATTAATTTTAAATATTAATTATTTAATAAACTTTGAAAATTCATATCTCCTTCATACGAACTCCGTTTTCGACGTTCTTTGTATTCACGTGTAGGTGAGACTACGCTCTACAACTTTCGTTTAGACTCCGTCGTCAAATTTTGACTTTATTTTTTATTAATTATTTTTAGTAGGCCGGGACAGAAAAACTTTGTTATTAGTTCATAACTTCTTCGTTTGACGTCCGTTCCCGCCTAACTTTTCATCGCTTCGATACCAACAACGAGATCTTCGATTTTCGTTTAGATTGATTCGACTAAAAATCGCTCGATCTCAAAGCGAGTATTCGGGCTACATACTGCTAAGTCAAAACTTCGAAAAATCATAACTTCCTCATACGAAGTCAGATTTTGACGTTCTTTTTATGCACGCTCATGGTTAATGAACTCTATGACTTTCGTTTAGATTGCTAAGGCTAAATATCACTCTAACGTAAATTCACTTTTTACGTCATTCAGCGTCGTGCCGGTTCTGCCGCGAAACTTCGACAGGTCATAACTTCTTCGTTATAACTCGGATTTCGACGTTCTTTATATGCACGGAAACCTTGTAACATATACTATAACTTAGTTAAGATTATTCATTCTAAATAATCTTTCATCAAAAGTTCATTTTTGACGCCTATCGTCTCTAAATTGACTAGCCCTGATCTACGGGCGTTATAATTATCTCCCCCTTAGGATGATTACGTCCCGGAATCATCAACGAAATAGGACTCGCATAATGATTCCACACGTTATTTCTTCATCCTAGGTAATAACCGTAACTTCCATGTTTCCTCGAAAGAGTATTTAACTCTATGGCTTTCTTGACCGCAGAAGATGCCCAATCTTGCATCTGCTTATCGTACTATGTTGTACTTTCAATCGTAACCTTCAAGTTACCAAATAAGTCCTTATTGTGGACTCCTTCTTCTTCTCAGGATAAATACTTTCCTTTATCTATTGTAACAAACCGATGGGTCGTGCTCTATTGACCTCTCATCGCACGATGCGACGCTTAGACTCGGTCTTTAATAAAGTTAAATCCCATAATGGAATTATACCTTCCTTCATATTCTAATGTGATATAATCACATTTCAGCATGTAGCATTTCTACCTGCAAACTTCTTTTAACAACGAGCGCGACACTATCAATCGCATTAACTTCAATCTTCTGACTTAAGTCAGATGTTACATCTAACTTGGTCCTCTAGACCACGTAACATACTCCTCGTAGTCGAACTCAAACTTAAATATGACCACTAGGGTTGAAACAAGAAACATCTTACTAATCACTACCGAAACAAAGGTAATGACACACTTGAACAAAACGGAATCAATTACTAGCTTCTTGGTAACCTTGTGACTTTCCCTGATCCAAGTGCGAGTCATGTGCTTCCGGTAGTATATGCATCTACTACCTTTCACACCTACTCATACTCATCCCAAGTATTGTCTCGCTGTCGACTAAGTCACCATACAAGAAAGTCAGACAATCATTCAACACATCAATTAGCAAAACTAGGGTTTATATTAATTCCTTGAAACGATTACACAAAAGTTCAAGTTCACCCTATATTATGCCTCTAATAGGCTACATACATGATACTTTTCATATCGCTACTTTATAACTTGATCTTTAGATATAAGATCCTTATTCCTGATTCCTTGCATTACCATCTGCTTCATCAAGGATCATTTGAAATGCTCTTGCCTTTAGCTTTGGCGGCGCCTCTAGCCTTGCTGCTTGATTTTTCCTTGGGCAGTCTTGCTTGAAGTGCCCCTCTTCGTTACATTCATAACACACCTTTTTGTTGAAAATACATTCCTCGGCGTAGTGCCCATGCTTTCCACACTTGAAACATGTCACCTCCGCGCCACATTTTCCTGAGTGCTTCTTCTTGCACTTATCGCACCACCTTGCCTCATCCCTTCCTCCTCCTCCAGACTTTGAGTATTTTCTTTTCTCATTAGAACCTGAACTTCCTTCTAACTTTCTCTTCTCGCCAACTTCAACCTTACTGTCAGTCCTCCCCTTGATCATATTCTCAACAGACTTGGCAGCCCAAATAGCTGCGTCTAGAGTAGGTGCCTGACGCACTGGCACCGCATACTCCCAAGGGAGTCCCTTTGCGTACCGGTCGACTTTTGTCAGTTCGTCTGGGACGATGCGCAAAGCAAACTCCATCTTGTCTGTGAAGGCATTAGTGTATTCATCCACTGACATGCTGCCTTTCTTCAATATTAGAAATTTGTTCTCCAACTCTAGCAGGTTTTGGGCCGAGCAGAACTTGCGCTTGAATTGCACCAAGAACACTGCACAGGTCAGTTGCAGTGGCTCATTAGGACTTAGGATCTTCCCCAAAGTGTTCCACCAACGAACAGCCCCACCCCTGAACTGACGTACTGCGAAAGTGCTCTGCAACTTGCCTCTACAACCACACGTCATGAAGGCTAGCTGCATTTCCGATATCCAACCCATAACACCGATCGGATCCTCCTTTCCAGTGAAGGTCCATGGTTTACAAGTCAGAAAATCCTTATACTTGCATCCCATTCCATCATTCCTTCCATTCTGGTTGTTTTGCCTAACTATCGGTGGGTTGGCTTGACCAACAGATCCACTGAAGTTTCCTCCTTCCGAGTGCCCTTCATTTAATTCAGGCTCTTCCAATTGAATTGACAGTTCTTCACAATTCTGTTGAAGCAACCGCCTGGTTTCATCCATCTGACGTTCCAACATTGTTTGAATAATCATTTGCACACCAGCCATGGTTATTAGCTCAGGTGCTACTGCTACGAAAGGTATTTGCTCAATCACTGGTGGTTGATTCCTATTTTCATCAGCATTTCCAACTCCACTTCTTGTTCTCACCATTTTTTATCTATACACCGAATAAGGTGAAATTAGATCCTCATTCACGATAGATATTCAAATCATCCTTATCAGTCCGAAACGTTTACATGCTAGTCCTAATATCGTAGACGTACGCTTAGAATCCTACACATATAAAGTTTCTAGATCCGGTCGGCAACAGACCATAGATCCGAACAAATAATATCATATATGGCAACATATAACATTTAGCACATAAAGCATTTTAAGCAAGTTTCCTAAAATAAACTAGTGCTCGTGTCTAAAATATCACAGACACACATCTCAAATTTTCACTTAGCATTCTAAGTTTAAGTCTAGAAATCCTACAAATTCCTAGTTCGCACAAACTAATGCTCTGATACCAACTGTGACATCCCCAATTTCTCAGCCAGAAAAGACCGATTTGTTTATACTTGGTTTTTAAAATCAGAGTAGTCTTTTAAAGAAAACACTTGCGGAATTTGTTCCCAAAACAAAATATGATAAAAATTATCAAAGCATTTCTTTAAAGAAATGTATTTTCATTATATAACAAAATCTCGGTATGTCATGTTCAATACAGACCAAAAGCATAAACAGAACAAAATAGACCTTACAACAGTTATTCATAACTACTGGCCTATAATCCAAAATCTCTCGTCAAGTCCACCAACTTATACTCTTGTGCCATTACCTGTAATGCAAAGAAAACTGAGTGGGTCAGGCTTGGGAGCCTGGTGAGCATATAGGGTTTTCGACCCACAATAATATAATTATTATATTCAACCATTAAACAATCAACCCAATTACCCATCACCATTATCTTCTTTATTTCTTAAGGTTTTACCCTATTAATCAATTATCCTTCCTTCATTCATTCCTAAGGATTGACCTAAGGAATTAGCACAAACTTCCATTTCTACATAAGGCGCATCTGCCAACATTATCCTTTAAGCGCCTCTGCCAGGATTACGTCATACACTATGAGGCGCGACTGCCAGGTTTATGACATTCTCTTTTAGGTGCATCTGCCGACATTATCCTATAAGCGCATCTGCCAGGATTATCCTATAAGCGCATCTGCCAGGATTACGACATTCACTACTTGGTGCATCTACCGTTATTATTCTTAAGCGCATCTGCTTGTATTATGATATTCTCTAATTGGTGCATCTGCCAATATCATTCTTAATCATCTTTCATACCTCATCATTTTATCATATACCAACTATCTCATCTACCCATGTTCTACCCAACATATTTGTAGATATAAAACACATATACAGTTTAACTCATTTAAAAAATATATAAAACATCTATTCCACACTCATCTCAAATAAACAACAATATATAAACACATAGCACGTATTTTACAACAAATAATTCATGTTTATGTGTTAGAAGAAAGTAACCACACACTCACCCAAACATATACTTAATACATTCAAACCATACTTGTATTATACCCGTGTTTATGAAAGGGACTATACACCCACACATATAAACAACTTTATATTATACACATAGCACATATTTTATAGAAAATACTTAATATTTATGCGTTAGAAGAAAGTAACTACACACTCACTTGATCAGAAGATGATCGGACAGCACTACGGCTTGTAGAAGTAGTATTCTTCGGCAGATCTGGAAGATCTTCACAAAAAACCGGACTCCTCGCGGGCAGAGCTTCGGCTCGGGAATCGCACTTCTCGGGATCTTCGGGGCTTCGGGACTTGCTTCGGGGCTCGGGAATGATACCAGGGCTTCGGGATAATTCTTGCACAAAAAACGATGCAAAACGGGAGAGAGGAGAGAGAAAAAGAGCAAATGAGTCGGCTGCCCTCGCATCCTATTTATAGGAGGCTGGAGCCTCGGAGTACACTGGGCGTACAGAAGTACGTTGGGCGTACAGAAGTACGTGGGGCGTACGCGTCCGAATCGTCATGGCATGCGTCATCCGAAGAACTCGAGTGCGAGGGACGTCACGCTTCGTTGTACGTTGGGCGTACAGCAGTACGCTGGGCGTACTTCGTATGAGTCTGATGACTCCCCTTCGGATAATATTGGATTTTATAATTAATTTTAAATATTAATTATTTAATAAACTTTGAAAATTCATATCTCCTTCATACGAACTCCGTTTTCGACGTTCTTTGTATCCACGCGTAGGTGAGACTACGCTCTACAACTTTCGTTTAGACTCCGTCGTCAAATTTTGACTTTATTTTTTATTAATTATTTTTAGTAGGCCGGGACAGAAAAACTTTGTTATTAGTTCATAACTTCTTCGTTTGACGTCCGTTCCCGCCTAACTTTTCATCGCTTCGATACCAACAACGAGATCTTCGATTTTCGTTTAGATTGATTCGACTAAAAATCGCTCGATCTCAAAGCGAGTATTCGGGCTGCATACTGCTAAGTCGAAACTTCGAAAAATCATAACTTCCTCAGACGAAGTCAGATTTGGACGTTCTTTTTATGCACGCTCATGTTTAATGAACTTTATGACTTTCGTTTAGATTGCTAAGGCTAAATATCACTCTAACATAAATTCACTTTTTACGTCATTCAGCGTCGTGACGGTTCTGCCGCGAAACTTCGACATGTCATAACTTCTTCGTTATAACTTGGATTTCGGCGTTCTTTATATGCACGGAAACCTTGTAACATATACTATAACTTAGTTAAGATTATTCATTCTAAATAATCTTTCATCAAAAATTCATTTTTGACGCCTATCGTCTCTAAATTGACTAGCCCTGATCTACGGGCATTATAATTATCTCCCCCTTAGGATGATTACGTCCCGGAATCATCAACGAAATAGGACTCGCATAATGATTCCACACGTTATTTCTTCATCCTAGGTAATAACCGTAACTTCCATGTTTCCTCGAAAGAGTATTTAACTCTATGGCTTTCTTGACCGCAGAAGATGCCCAATCTTGCATCTGCTTATCGTTCTATGTTGTACTTTCAATCGTAACCTTCAAGTTACCAAATAAGTCCTTATTGTGGACTCCTTCTTCTTCTCAGGATAAATACTTTCCTTTATCTATTGTAACAAACCGATGGGTCGTGCTCTATTGACCTCTCATCGCACGATGCGACGCTTAGACTCGGTCTTTAATAAAGTTAAATCCCATAATGGAATTATACCTTCCTTCATATTCTAATGTGATATAATCACATTTCAGCATGTAGCATTTCTACCTGCAAACTTCTTTTAACAACGAGTGCGACACTATCAATCGCATTAACTTCAACCTTCTGACTTAAGTCAGATGTTACATCTAACTTGGTCCTCTAGACCACGTAACATACTCCTCGTAGTCGAACTCAAACTTAAATATGACCACTAGGGTCGGAACAAGAAACATCTTACTAGTCACTACCGAAACAAAGGTAATGACACACTTGAACAAAACGGAATCAATTACTAGCTTCTTGGTAACCTTGTGACTTTCCCTGATCCAAGTGCGAGTCATGTGCTTCCGGTAGTATATGCATCTACTACCTTTCACACCTACTCATACTCATCCCAATTATTGTCTCGCTGTCGACTAAGTCACCATACAAGAAAGTCAGACAATCATTCAACACATCAATTAGCAAAACTAGGGTTTATATTAATTCCTTGAAACGATTACACAAAAGTTCAAGTTCACCCTATATTATGCCTCTAATAGGCTACATACATGATACTTTTCATATCGCTACTTTATAACTTGATCTTTAGATATAAGATCCTTATTCCTGATTCCTTGCATTACCATCTGCTTCATCAAGGATCATTTGAAATGCTCTTGCCTTTAGCTTTGGCGGCGCCTCTAGCCTTGCTGCTTGATTTTTCCTTGGGCAGTCTTGCTTGAAGTGCCCCTCTTCGTTACATTCATAACACACCTTTTTGTTGAAAATACATTCCTCGGCGTAGTGCCCATGCTTTCCACACTTGAAACATGTCACCTCCGCGCCACATTTTCCTGAGTGCTTCTTCTTGCACTTATCGCACCACCTTGCCTCATCCCTTCCTCCTCCTCCAGACTTTGAGTATTTTCTTTTCTCATTAGAACCTGAAGTTCCTTCTAACTTTCTCTTCTCGCCAACTTCAACCTTACTGTCAGTCCTCCCCTTGATCATATTCTCAACAGACTTGGCAGCCCAAATAGCTGCGTCTAGAGTAGGTGCCTGACGCACTGGCACCGCATACTCCCAAGGGAGTCCCTTTGCGTACCGGTCGACTTTTGTCAGTTCGTCTGGGACGATGCGCAAAGCAAACTCCATCTTGTCTGTGAAGGCATTAGTGTATTCATCCACTGACATGCTGCCTTTCTTCAATATTAGAAATTTGTTCTCCAACTCTAGCAGGTTTTGGGCCGAGCAGAACTTGCGCTTGAATTGCACCAAGAACTCTGCACAGGTCAGTTGCAGTGGCTCATTAGGACTTAGGATCTTCCCCAAAGTGTTCCACCAACGAACAGCCCCACCCCTGAACTGACGTACTGCGAAAGTGCTCTGCAACTTGCCTCTACAACCACACGTCATGAAGGCTAGCTGCATTTCCGATATCCAACCCATAACACCGATCGGATCCTCCTTTCCAGTGAAGGTTCATGGTTTACAAGTCAGAAAATCCTTATACTTGCATCCCATTCCATCATTCCTTCCATTCTGGTTGTTTTGCCTAACTATCGGTGGGTTGGCTTGACCAACAGATCCACTGAAGTTTCCTCCTTCCGAGTGCCCTTCATTTAATTCAGGCTCTTCCAATTGAATTGACAGTTCTTCACAATTCTGTTGAAGCAACCGCCTGGTTTCATCCATCTGACGTTCCAACATTGTTTGAATAATCATTTGCACACCAGCCATGGTTATTAGCTCAGGTGCTACTGCTACGAAAGGTATTTGCTCAATCACTGGTGGTTGATTCCTATTTTCATCAGCATTTCCAACTCCACTTCTTGTTCTCACCATTTTTTATCTATACACCGAATAAGGTGAAATTAGATCCTCATTCACGATAGATATTCAAATCATCCTTATCAGTCCGAAACGTTTACATGCTAGTCCTAATATCGTAGACGTACGCTTAGAATCCTACACATATAAAGTTTCTAGATCCGGTCGGCAACAGACCATAGATCCGAACAAATAATATCATATATGGCAACATATAACATTTAGCACATAAAGCATTTTAAGCAAGTTTCCTAAAATAAACTAGTGCTCGTGTCTAAAATATCACAGACACACATCTCAAATTTTCACTTAGTATTCTAAGTTTAAGTCTAGAAATCCTACAAATTCCTAGTTCGCACAAACTAATGCTCTGATACCAACCGTGACATCCCCAATTTCTCAGCCAGAAAAGACCGATTTGTTTATACTTGGTTTTTAAAATCAGAGTAGTCTTTTAAAGAAAACACTTGCGGAATTTGTTCCCAAAACAAAATATGATAAAAATTATCAAAGCATTTCTTTAAAGAAATGTATTTTCATTATATAACAAAATCTCGGTATGTCATGTTCAATACAGACCAAAAGCATAAACAGAACAAAATAGACCTTACAACAGTTATTCATAACTACTGGCCTATAATCCAAAATCTCTCGTCAAGTCCACCAACTTATACTCTTGTGCCATTACCTGTAATGCAAAGAAAACTGAGTGGGTCAGGCTTGGGAGCCTGGTGAGCATATAGGGTTTTCGACCCACAATAATATAATTATTATATTCAACCATTAAACAATCAACCCAATTACCCATCACCATTATCTTCTTTATTTCTTAAGGTTTTACCCTATTAATCAATTATCCTTCCTTCATTCATTCCTAAGGATTGACCTAAGGAATTAGCACAAACTTCCATTTCTACATAAGGCGCATCTGCCAACATTATCCTTTAAGCGCCTCTGCCAGGATTACGTCATACACTATGAGGCGCGACTGCCAGGTTTATGACATTCTCTTTTAGGTGCATCTGCCGACATTATCCTATAAGCGCATCTGCCAGGATTATCCTATAAGCGCATCTGCCAGGATTACGACATTCACTACTTGGTGCATCTACCGTTATTATTCTTAAGCGCATCTGCTTGTATTATGATATTCTCTAATTGGTGCATCTGCCAATATCATTCTTAATCATCTTTCATACCTCATCATTTTATCATATACCAACTATCTCATCTACCCATGTTCTACCCAACATATTTGTAGATATAAAACACATATACAGTTTAACTCATTTAAAAAATATATAAAACATCTATTCCACACTCATCTCAAATAAACAACAATATATAAACACATAGCACGTATTTTACAACAAATAATTCATGTTTATGTGTTAGAAGAAAGTAACCACACACTCACCCAAACATATACTTAATACATTCAAACCATACTTGTATTATACCCGTGTTTATGAAAGGGACTATACACCCACACATATAAACAACTTTATATTATACACATAGCACATATTTTATAGAAAATACTTAATATTTATGCGTTAGAAGAAAGTAACTACACACTCACTTGATCAGAAGATGATCGGACAGCACTACGGCTTGTAGAAGTAGTATTCTTCGGCAGATCTGGAAGATCTTCACAAAAAACCGGACTCCTCGCGGGCAGAGCTTCGGCTCGGGAATCGCACTTCTTGGGATCTTCGGGGCTTCGGGACTTGCTTCGGGGCTCGGGAATGATACCAGGGCTTCGGGATAATTCTTGCACAAAAAACGATGCAAAACGGGAGAGAGGAGAGAGAAAAACAGCAAATGAGTCGGCTGCCCTCGCATCCTATTTATAGGAGGCTGGAGCCTCGGAGTACACTGGGCGTACAGAAGTACGCTGGGCGTACAGAAGTACGTGGGGCGTACGCGTCCGAATCGTCATGGCATGCGTCATCCGAAGAACTCGAGTGCGAGGGACGTCACGCTTCGTTGTACGTTGGGCGTACAGCAGTACGCTGGGCGTACTTCGGATGAGTCTGATGACTCCCCTTCGGATAATATTGGATTTTATAATTAATTTTAAATATTAATTATTTAATAAACTTTGAAAATTCATATCTCCTTCATACGAACTCCGTTTTCGACGTTCTTTGTATCCACGTGTAGGTGAGACTACGCTCTACAACTTTCGTTTAGACTCCGTCGTCAAATTTTGACTTTATTTTTTATTAATTATTTTTAGTAGGCCGGGACAGAAAAACTTTGTTATTAGTTCATAACTTCTTCGTTTGACGTCCGTTCCCGCCTAACTTTTCATCGCTTCGATACCAACAACGAGATCTTCGATTTTCGTTTAGATTGATTCGACTAAAAATCGCTCGATCTCAAAGCGAGTATTCGGGCTGCATACTGCTAAGTCGAAACTTCGAAAAATCATAACTTCCTCATACGAAGTCAGATTTGGACGTTCTTTTTATGCACGCTCATGTTTAATGAACTTTATGACTTTCGTTTAGATTGCTAAGGCTAAATATCACTCTAACATAAATTCACTTTTTACGTCATTCAGCGTCGTGACGGTTCTGCCGCGAAACTTCGACATGTCATAACTTCTTCGTTATAACTTGGATTTCGGCGTTCTTTATATGCACGGAAACCTTGTAACATATACTATAACTTAGTTAAGATTATTCATTCTAAATAATCTTTCATCAAAAATTCATTTTTGACGCCTATCGTCTCTAAATTGACTAGCCCTGATCTACGGGCGTTATAATTATCTCCCCCTTAGGATGATTACGTCCCGGAATCATCAACGAAATAGGACTCGCATAATGATTCCACACGTTATTTCTTCATCCTAGGTAATAACCGTAACTTCCATGTTTCCTCGAAAGAGTATTTAACTCTATGGCTTTCTTGACCGCAGAAGATGCCCAATCTTGCATCTGCTTATCGTACTATGTTGTACTTTCAATCGTAACCTTCAAGTTACCAAATAAGTCCTTATTGTGGACTCCTTCTTCTTCTCAGGATAAATACTTTCCTTTATCTATTGTAACAAACCGATGGGTCGTGCTCTATTGACCTCTCATCGCACGATGCGACGCTTAGACTCGGTCTTTAATAAAGTTAAATCCCATAATGGAATTATACCTTCCTTCATATTCTAATGTGATATAATCACATTTCAGCATGTAGCATTTCTACCTGCAAACTTCTTTTAACAACGAGTGCGACACTATCAATCGCATTAACTTCAACCTTCTGACTTAAGTCAGATGTTACATCTAACTTGGTCCTCTAGACCACGTAACATACTCCTCGTAGTCGAACTCAAACTTAAATATGACCACTAGGGTCGGAACAAGAAACATCTTACTAGTCACTACCGAAACAAAGGTAATGACACACTTGAACAAAACGGAATCAATTACTAGCTTCTTGGTAACCTTGTGACTTTCCCTGATCCAAGTGCGAGTCATGTGCTTCCGGTAGTATATGCATCTACTACCTTTCACACCTACTCATACTCATCCCAATTATTGTCTCGCTGTCGACTAAGTCACCATACAAGAAAGTCAGACAATCATTCAACACATCAATTAGCAAAACTAGGGTTTATATTAATTCCTTGAAACGATTACACAAAAGTTCAAGTTCACCCTATATTATGCCTCTAATAGGCTACATACATGATACTTTTCATATCGCTACTTTATAACTTGATCTTTAGATATAAGATCCTTATTCCTGATTCCTTGCATTACCATCTGCTTCATCAAGGATCATTTGAAATGCTCTTGCCTTTAGCTTTGGCGGCGCCTCTAGCCTTGCTGCTTGATTTTTCCTTGGGCAGTCTTGCTTGAAGTGCCCCTCTTCGTTACATTCATAACACACCTTTTTGTTGAAAATACATTCCTCGGCGTAGTGCCCATGCTTTCCACACTTGAAACATGTCACCTCCGCGCCACATTTTCCTGAGTGCTTCTTCTTGCACTTATCGCACCACCTTGCCTCATCCCTTCCTCCTCCTCCAGACTTTGAGTATTTTCTTTTCTCATTAGAACCTGAAGTTCCTTCTAACTTTCTCTTCTCGCCAACTTCAACCTTACTGTCAGTCCTCCCCTTGATCATATTCTCAACAGACTTGGCAGCCCAAATAGCTGCGTCTAGAGTAGGTGCCTGACGCATTGGCACCGCATACTCCCAAGGGAGTCCCTTTGCGTACCGGTCGACTTTTGTCAGTTCGTCTGGGACGATGCGCAAAGCAAACTCCATCTTGTCTGTGAAGGCATTAGTGTATTCATCCACTGACATGCTGCCTTTCTTCAATATTAGAAATTTGTTCTCCAACTCTAGCAGGTTTTGGGCTGAGCAGAACTTGCGCTTGAATTGCACCAAGAACTCTGCACAGGTCAGTTGCAGTGGCTCATTAGGACTTAGGATCTTCCCCAAAGTGTTCCACCAACGAACAGCCCCACCCCTGAACTGACGTACTGCGAAAGTGCTCTGCAACTTGCCTCTACAACCACACGTCATGAAGGCTAGCTGCATTTCCGATATCCAACCCATAACACCGATCGGATCCTCCTTTCCAGTGAAGGTCCATGGTTTACAAGTTAGAAAATCCTTATACTTGCATCCCATTCCATCATTCCTTCCATTCTGGTTGTTTTGCCTAACTATCGGTGCGTTGGCTTGACCAACAGATCCACTGAAGTTTCCTCCTTCCGAGTGCCCTTCATTTAATTCAGGCTCTTCTAATTGAATTGACAGTTCTTCACAATTCTGTTGAAGCAACCGCCTGGTTTCATCCATCTGACGTTCCAACATTGTTTGAATCATCATTTGCACACCAGCCATGGTTATTAGCTCAGGTGCTACTGCTACGAAAGGTATTTGCTCAATCACTGGTGGTTGATTCCTATTTTCATCAGCATTTCCAACTCCACTTCTTGTTCTCACCATTTTTTATCTATACACCGAATAAGGTGAAATTAGATCCTCATTCACGATAGATATTCAAATCATCCTTATCAGTCCGAAACGTTTACATGCTAGTCCTAATATCGTAGACGTACGCTTAGAATCCTACACATATAAAGTTTTTAGATCCGGTCGGCAACAGACCATAGATCCGAACAAATAATATCATATATGGCAACATATAACATTTAGCACATAAAGCATTTTAAGCAAGTTTCCTAAAATAAACTAGTGCTCGTGTCTAAAATATCACAGACACACATCTCAAATTTTCACTTAGCATTCTAAGTTTAAGTCTAGAAATCCTACAAATTCCTAGTTCGCACAAACTAATGCTCTGATACCAACTGTGACATCCCCAATTTCTCAGCCAGAAAAGACCGATTTGTTTATACTTGGTTTTTAAAATCAGAGTAGTCTTTTAAAGAAAACACTTGCGGAATTTGTTCCCAAAACAAAATATGATAAAAATTATCAAAGCATTTCTTTAAAGAAATGTATTTTCATTATATAACAAAATCTCGGTATGTCATGTTCAATACAGACCAAAAGCATAAACAAAACAAAATAGACCTTACAACAGTTATTCATAACTACTGGCCTATAATCCAAAATCTCTCGTCAAGTCCACCAACTTATACTCTTGTGCCATTACCTGTAATGCAAAGAAAACTGAGTGGGTCAGGCTTGGGAGCCTGGTGAGCATATAGGGTTTTCGACCCACAATAATATAATTATTATATTCAACCATTAAACAATCAACCCAATTACCCATCACCATTATCTTCTTTATTTCTTAAGGTTTTACCCTATTAATCAATTATCCTTCCTTCATTCATTCCTAAGGATTGACCTAAGGAATTAGCACAAACTTCCATTTCTACATAAGGCGCATCTGCCAACATTATCCTTTAAGCGCCTCTGCTAGGATTACGTCATACACTATGAGGCGCGACTGCCAGGTTTATGACATTCTCTTTTAGGTGCATCTGCCGACATTATCCTATAAGCGCATCTGCCAGGATTATCCTATAAGCGCATCTGCCAGGATTACGACATTCACTACTTGGTGCATCTACCGTATTATTCTTAAGCGCATCTGCTTGTATTATGATATTCTCTAATTGGTGCATCTGCCAATATCATTCTTAATCATCTTTCATACCTCATCATTTTATCATATACCAACTATCTCATCTACCCATGTTCTACCCAACATATTTGTAGATATAAAACACATATACAGTTTAACTCATTTAAAAAATATATAAAACATCTATTCCACACTCATCTCAAATAAACAACAATATATAAACACATAGCACGTATTTTACAACAAATAATTCATGTTTATGTGTTAGAAGAAAGTAACCACACACTCACCCAAACATATACTTAATACATTCAAACCATACTTGTATTATACCCGTGTTTATGAAAGGGACTATACACCCACACATATATACAACTTTATATTATACACATAGCACATATTTTATAGAAAATACTTAATATTTATGCGTTAGAAGAAAGTAACTACACACTCACTTGATCAGAAGATGATCGGACAGCACTACGGCTTGTAGAAGTAGTATTCTTCGGCAGATCTGGAAGATCTTCACAAAAAACCGGACTCCTCGCGGGCAGAGCTTCGGCTCGGGAATCGCACTTCTCGGGATCTTCGGGGCTTCGGGACTTGCTTCGGGGCTCGGGAATGATACCAGGGCTTCGGGATAATTCTTGCACAAAAAACGATGCAAAACGGGAGAGAGGAGAGAGAAAAAGAGCAAATGAGTCGGCTGCCCTCGCATCCTATTTATAGGAGGCTGGAGCCTCGGAGTACACTGGGCGTACAGAAGTACGTTGGGCGTACAGAAGTACGTGGGGCGTACGCGTCCGAATCGTCATGGCATGCGTCATCCGAAGAACTCGAGTGCGAGGGACGTCACGCTTCGTTGTACGTTGGGCGTACAGCAGTACGCTGGGCGTACTTCGGATGAGTCTGATGACTCCCCTTCGGATAATATTGGATTTTATAATTAATTTTAAATATTAATTATTTAATAAACTTTGAAAATTCATATCTCCTTCATACGAACTCCGTTTTCGACGTTCTTTGTATCCACGCGTAGGTGAGACTACGCTCTACAACTTTCGTTTAGACTCCGTCGTCAAATTTTGACTTTATTTTTTATTAATTATTTTTAGTAGGCCGGGACAGAAAAACTTTGTTATTAGTTCATAACTTCTTCGTTTGACGTCCGTTCCCGCCTAACTTTTCATCGCTTCGATACCAACAACGAGATCTTCGATTTTCGTTTAGATTGATTCGACTAAAAAACGCTCGATCTCAAAGCGAGTATTCGGGCTGCATACTGCTAAGTCGAAACTTCGAAAAATCATAACTTCCTCAGACGAAGTCAGATTTGGACGTTCTTTTTATGCACGCTCATGTTTAATGAACTTTATGACTTTCGTTTAGATTGCTAAGGCTAAATATCACTCTAACATAAATTCACTTTTTACGTCATTCAGCGTCGTGACGGTTCTGCCGCGAAACTTCGACATGTCATAACTTCTTCGTTATAACTTGGATTTCGGCGTTCTTTATATGCACGGAAACCTTGTAACATATACTATAACTTAGTTAAGATTATTCATTCTAAATAATCTTTCATCAAAAATTCATTTTTGACGCCTATCGTCTCTAAATTGACTAGCCCGGATCTACGGGCGTTACATACCGCTTTTAAAAACAACTTAATTAGTTTCCTTACGGAATTTCTAGCATCGCTCTTGAAAAACTTGGAGTGTTTACTTACATAGATGTTCTTGCATCCGTATCAACCCTTTATGTTTCATTCTCTCTATGTAGTAAAGTATTCTTATTGTATCCATTATAATCAACTTCATCATCAGTACATACTTCAGAACTAGAAGCTTCATCCATATAGATCGTACCCTGTTTATGATCTCTAAGTTTCTTTATGTTGCTCTTCATGGCTTACCACCATTAATAGCTTGGTGACCCTCACTGTTGAGTTGGCCTACCTATATAGACATTTTCTTCAAGAATGGAAAGAACTTGACTTTCCATAAGTTCTAAATTTGTACCAAAGGTTGCTTTGGGGACCGCACCCCTAATGACAACGACACCTCAGCTCATATTGTGTGCTACTCAAACTATTCCATTGTAGTTCTTGGGATTTTTTTATGGAACTTATGAAATGACTAGCAGGAAGCGACACCCCATGTCATATTAATTAGGATTCTACTGAGTTATTAATACATTAAATAGGAGCATCATCATTAGAATCTTTGGCAACATTCACCTATTTCCTACTCTTATTCGTAGTTGTTTTTGACACTGACATCAGAAGCTCTTGTTAGGTTTGGAGTTTCAGCATGAGATGTCTTTTCCATTCTTCAAATAACGTCTCCTCCCCGACTTAGATATTTCCATTAGCACTTTATCTATACATGTCCTTATCAAGGATCCAATCGTGAATATTTTAAAATTTAGCTATCCAACCCTAATGGAGCTACTAACTATTGACCCGGTATTGGGCAAACTATCAAGTAAATGACAATAGTAGCAATTACAAGACTACATTTTCTCACCCAATGTCAATAAAAGGCTATTCTTGAGGTAATTAAGTCATGCTTATTCACATGAATCGTCACATAGCTACCCTTTCAAATCCATGTTCCATAGCTAACGTTTCAAGTGCACCTTGAATTGTAGTGGAGGATGTTTCATGCATTTTGGACAATGCTCATATCAAATTGTGGGTTGTCTCCACACTGACAAGCATGTATGCAAATCCTTCACCATTAATAATTTGATCACACCAGGTGCTTGATGGTCCAGATGCTTCTGATCCTCTTGCGATATATACATATATATATATATATATATATATATATATATATATATATATATATATATATATATATATATATATATATATATATAAGGTATTCAAACCACCGAGTGGTAGCTACAATTTATTTTATTGGAGATTGTCGAGGACTGCTAAACGACATGATCTGATTTGGGTAGAGGTGGATCTATTGGCATAATATGCACACTTCCTTCCCATTCAAGAATATTATTCAAAGGAAAATATCACCTAGATGAGGTCATAGTACGTCATGGAGTACCTATTTTAATTATTTAGGATAGAGAGTCTCATTGTGTTGGTAGTCACTTCAGAAAGCCTCGATACATTACTAAACATAAGTACTACCTACCATCCTCAAATGTTTGGAAAAACGAATGGACTATCCACACTTTAGAAGACATACTACGAGCCCATATGATCACTTTAGGAGGCGATCCACACTTAAGCGCATAGAACTTTAATCTATATTTTAGCTTGTTATGGTCCTTTTTGGTCTCTTTTGGTTGGTCTTGATAATTTAAGGCCGTTCTAGATGCTAAACCTTGTAGATCTGGACATTTTAAGGGTTCCTTTGGGAAAAAAATGCAAACTTTATGGTATTGGTGGTCTCATTCATTCATTAAGTCACTTGTTAAGCTCTTTTGAGATCTAAGAGCCTCATTAAGATATGCATGCATGTAAAGTTGGCAAATTTACGTGATAAACCACCTTAAGGAAATCACATCTAAGTGTTGGAGTGAAGTCCTAACCGTTTAAGAGCTGAATGAGAAAGTTGGACAAATAGGGGGAGTACGTTGGGCGAGTTGGTACGCCGCACGTATAAGCCCTAAAGCGAGTACGCTTACCGTACAAGCTGAATACGCCCTGCGTACTCAGCAGTGGGCTTCAGAAGTTGGTCTTTTTGGTATTAAGCCCATTTTGGACCTTAGGAGTCTAGGGCTTTATTTTGGGCCATCAGAATATTGTTTTGGGCTAAAAATATTTTTGGACCTTGGTTTAAGGCCCATAAAGGGGTTTGGGCTCAATTTGGAAAATTGGGCCATAGTGGGCCTTGGGTGATTATTTTAGAATTTGGGCCTTTGGAAAATTTGGATTAGGCTTGGGCCTTGGGCCAAATTTAGGGAAGGGTAAAAAGGTCCCTAGTTTGGACTCTTAGGGTGAGTCAGGATCCAATTATTAATTGGATGATGTTTCGTGATTATAGCGCAGAGATTTTTATCGGGCCAACAGCCAGAGATTTATCTGTGAGATTCAACGGTGCGAGGTGAGCTTCCTTACCATGTTTAGCGGGTAGAAGGTACCAATGCCGACCCATGATTTTGTTATGTTAGGATGCTAGATGCCAGCGTGACTATTGCATGTGTTATGTACTCATATGCTTACTGGGCGGAGCCCGATGACCATTTTGTTTGCTATGTATCTTTATGATTATTGCATGTGTTATGTGTTTATATGTTATATGTTTATATGAATGTCGGGCGGGGCCCGATGACTGACAGATCTGTATACCGGGTAAGGCCCGATGCCGGGCGGGGCCCGATGATGGGCAAGGCCCATTATGTGTTTATTTATGTATGTATGGTATGTGGTATTTAAGGTAACTCAATAAGATTTATGCTTATGATTTTTAGTTTATGTTGTAGGTACTTCTGGTTCCAAAGGGAAGAACTCAGGACGATTGCAAAGTACACACCACATGATTCTACATTTTGTGATTTACTCTGATGATTGATGTTGTATTGATACAATTTGTTACCTTGGTTTTATGACAATGATATGGTTTACTATTTTATTAATCTAAAAATAAAAATTGTCGGGTCTTATTTTTGGGACGTTACAAGTTGGCATCAGAGGCTTGGTTTGAGAGATTTAAACATACTCTCGGGTGTGTCTGAACTCAAACTGAGGGTTTGTTAAAGTTTTTCAAAAAGAAATGTATTTTAAAAAAAAAAAAAGAGTTTTCTAAGACAAGAACGGGCACGGTGCATGCAATTAACCGAGTTCAAGTAAGTTTTCCGAAAATACCCATACATGTTATCTGATATGAGTTGAGTTGTAAATCTATGAATCACATGCTAGTTAGGCTAAGGATAATGTCAATATCTGCATGATAGAATGCTACACGATATGCCTTTGTATGCCTACTATATGTGTAACACCGTAAAAATTAAAACAATTTTTCACATTTTCAAAACACATTTTTTCATTCACAATTATTAATAAAATCTCATTGTATCATATCTCTGTTTCACAAGACATTTCCCAAGATCGAAATACATAAACTCCATGTGTGTGTCCGAATCATGCCGGCGCCTTCCCGCGATTGTCACTAGTACCTGAAACACATAACACATAACACTGTAAGGATAAATGCTTAGTGAGTTCCCCAAAATACCACTCTAACACATATTAGCCAATCGAGGCTATAACTCTGTTTGACCCTCTGGTCAATGTGTCTCAGTGGGACCCTCCAGTCCCAACTCTCTGTGGGCCCTCTGGCCCTAACTCTATGGACCCAAAGGTTCTAACACTATGGACCCACTGGTCCTAACTCTGTAAACTCTAAATCATTCATATCACATATCAAAATAATCATAACACATAAATAGCATGCAAATACACTAGCACCTAACTCTGAAATACACTGTCACATACTCTCTTTACCACTTTAAGTAACGTATAATGAGAAGACTCACCTCTGGTAACTCGGTAAACGCTGGTCTAGCCTCCGCCTAATCACATGAAATAAATATAACTCTCAAGGGCTAGACTATGTCCTCTTATGACACTATTAGAAGGGTGAAAGACCATTTTACCCCTCTTATAACTCAAAAGGCCCCAATATAGACCATACCCTAAAAGTCAACCAAAAGTCAACTTTTCGGGTTACGCTGCGCGTACCAGATGTGTACGCTGAGCGTACCCGGCTGCCTCTCAAAATCGAGAAACGCCACCCAGTATGCGGCGCGTACTGGGATTACGCCCGGCGTACTCCCCTGCTTCAGCCCTTTAGCTCTTGAGGTCTTAAACAGTTAAGACCCACGTCCAACTTCTAGATCTGACCACTTCTAAGCCTCTTAATCCATAAAGTTGATGACTTTAAGCCTTTGCATGGCTGAACAAGTCACCAACTCCCATAATATTCCATTCTCTAACTCTAGAAGGCTTATTACTCAAGCATGAACTCATATCAACAACCAAGATGGAAACCTTATGGATCTAAACCACTAATACCACTAAAAAGGGACAGATCTCGGACCATGGAGCACCTTACACACATAAAGTCTCCACCTTTGGGGTTTTTAACCCTAGAAATGGAACATGCAATAACAAACCAAAAGTAGAGGAAAGTTTTGAACTTTATACCTCTAAGTGTAGCCCCTTTCTCTGAAAGTCTCAGATCCAAACTTGCACTACTAGCTTTAGCCTCCAAAAGCCCCTTTCCTTCTTCTTCACTAAGTCACCAATGCACAATTAGCTCTAACAACACACACACACACACACTAAGAACGATGGGAGGCTATCTCTTAGGGTTTCACTCACCGGTATGTAGGCTGAGAAATGAGCCTTAGCACCCTTTAAATAGTGTACAAGTCAGAATAGGGCTTTGCACCTAGGCCAGTTACGCCCAACGTAACTCTGGGTACGCCCAGTGTACCTTGGCGACTCCGCGTCCAAAATAAGCGCACAAGTACGCGCAGCGTACTCCTGAGTACGCCCAGCGTACTCATTTGCCACATATTTCCTATAAAGGGCTAGACTTGACAACAAGAGAAAAGAAGGAGGATTGAATAGTTGTACCTGAATCTTGGGATGTTACAATATGAGCTTGTAGACTTGCATGCTAGTACTGATAAGTCAATGATAGGATGACCTGATTAGGTGATGCTTGGTTCTGATTACTTGATGCTCGAATGTTGCTTGCTTTGTGCATTTAGGAGTTCTCACTAGCCTCAGCTAACTAGTAAGCGAATATGTTAAGTTACATATTACTGAGACTGAATAATTTTAGTAGGTTAGGTTTTAACTCTATTGTGCAACTCTAGTTTGAGTCCAACCATTGTAGTGTGAGACCTCTCATTCGAAGAATTATCTGGTTTTGGTGATATGTATTTGAATTCGTTAGCTAGTAAGAGGAAGTTAGCATGAGTTCTTTCTATATCTGATGGCAGAGAGTGGGGTAGAGTTTGCCCTAGGGAAACCTAGGATGAGATCTAGTGTTGGGAGCCTTATCTTGATGAGGGATAACTGTATGGATACGAAGTAACATAATAGATTCAAGGCAAACCTTGAGGAAAGTACGAATAGATGTGGAAGGTAGTATGGGCCTGTACTACTGGAAGCAGAGGATCCGTACTCGAGTCAAGGAGAGTTGCGATGAAACATGGAAGCTTGTAGAACTTGTGATCCCTTGATATATTCTGATGTTGATCCTGATGGTTTATTTGATCTATTTTTAGTACGGTGGATAATCAAGGAGGATTTGGTAGTGGTTCTGGTGCTGGCTCAGGTTCATGATTCAGGCATCTGGATGATCAGATGAGGGAGTTCATTTCTTCCGAGATTATGCATTGCATTGTTGAGCAGACTCATGTGATCTTTGGCACAGCCAAGGAGGGTATTCTGCAGATTCTGAATGAGCGTCTAAACTCTTTTCGTTCTGAGATGGTTGCCTTGGTTGGGGTGCTTTCATTGACCTTTAGGGAGTTATGGGCATGTGGAGCTCTAGACTATCATCTGGTGAAGGACCCGATAGCAAGCAGAAGGAGGTTAGAAGATGTTGCTAATGCCTTCCACACCAGCAGTTTCCCCCAGGGGGAAAACATTAGACTTGCATCCTGTCTTCTGAAGGACAGAGCACGAGATTGGTGGGAGGAGGTGGGATGCGCATTTGGTGACCATGATGTTGATACGATGACATGGGATGATTTTGTGACTAGGTTCAGGGTTGAGTTTGCACCGGTGATCGAGGTGCAGCAGTTGGCGCGAGAGTTTTTGGATTACCTCCAGACTACTGAGACGGTGGATGAGATCACCGCGATGTTCCGGGAGAAGGCACTTTTGGTTCCGCAGTATGTGGTGGATGAGGAGATGAAGAAGGTTAGGTATCATGAGATGTTGATGAGCAATAGTCAGCAGTTCGTGATCCCATCCCAGTGCAAAACGCTAGAGGATATGATAGCAAGGGCTAGGGAGAGGGAGATTGATCTGGAGATGGAGAAAAAGAGGAAGCCATACTATATGTCGAGTACTGAGGGTTCGAGCAAGAGGCCTAAGGTATCTGATTCCAGGATGAGAGGACAGTGGGGTCCAAGCCATTGTGGTAAGTGCATCAAGATGCACGAGGGAGCATGCAGGGTAGGTGGTGTAGGTTGCTTCAATGCAGCCAGACAGGTCAAATTAGCAGGGATTGCACTACTACTACCACCATCATCCATGTATCTGATTTGCTTTCATCTCAATCAGAGGGGCAACAAGAAGGCCTATTGTCTGATTTTGGCTGCAACAGGATCGGTGTCAGCACCCGCTCCTGCAACTCTTCAGATTACTGATAGCCGCCAAGGCCAGGTAGATGCGCCTGTGGTGAAGAGCAGGGCTTTTCAGTTGACAGCCGAGGAGGCTCGTGAAGCTCCAGATGTGGTGACAGGTATGTATCTTATCCTTATCTCTTTATTTGTATTGTTTTTTGTGCTTACATTTATGTGTTTTATTTTAGGAATGTTCCTCATAAACGGTATTTCTGCTTTGGTATTGTTTGATTCAGATCCTTTGTATCGCTTGCACTTAGCAAGAGGTTTGTTGGAGCTCTGAGGTAGTTGGATTGTCCTCTAGATGTCGATATTGCAGATGATAGATTTGTTCGGATTGCGAGGGTTCATCGGGGTTTTATTCTTCTGTTATTCAGTGAGCAGTATCTGTTCAATGTGGTTCCCATTCCTTTGTGCGGGAGCAAGATTATTATGGGTATGGATTGGTTAATTCCTAATGGGGCGATGATCGATTGAGAGAAACAGTTAGTTCGAGTTCGAACCCCAAGTGGGGGATAGTTAGTGGTTCATGGAGAGAGAGCTCAGCGTGGGTCGATTTTGTGTTCAACAGCGAGAGATAGACGCTATTTTCGGCAGGGTTGTTCTGGATTTGTCGCCTATGTTATGGATACCTGGTATAAGGATGAGACGATCGTGGATGATGTGTCTATTGTGTGGGATTACCCGAATGTGTTTCCGGATGATTTTCCTGGTGTGCCTCTAGAGAGGCAGGTGAAGTTCAGGATTGATCTGGTTCCTGGTGCTGCTCCGATAGCCAAACTACCATATCGGTTGGCTCCTCCTGAGATGCAGGAGTTTTCTATACAGCTACAGGAGCTATTAGGCAAGGGATTTATTCGACCAAGACGTTCTCCTTGGGGAGCATCGATCTTGTTTGTGAAGAAGAAGGATGGGTCTCATCGTATGTGCATTGACTATCAGGAGCTGAATAAGGTAACGGTGAAGAACTGTTATCCACTCCCGAAGATTGATGATCTTTTTGACCAGCTTCAAGGTGCATTTTGGTTCTCCATGATTGATTTGTGACCAGTTATCATCAGATGAGGGTTAGAGATGAGGATGTGCAGAAGACAGCCTTCCAGACTCGTTATGGTCATTACGAGTTCATGGTGATGCCTTTTGGGCTCACTAATGCTCCAGCTGCGTTCATAGATCTCATAAACCGCGTGTGTAGGCCGATGCTGGACCGGTATGTGATTATGTTTATCGATGATATCTTGGTCTATTCCAAGACTCAGGAGCAACATGGGAAGCACTTGTCACACCCCTGACCGTCGGCGGAAACGCAAAGGTGTGTGGCGTAAATCAGTGATCACCTTTATTGAACATACATTGAACAGTACAAATGTAATCTTCTATTATTACCGAAATAGAAATTACATTGAAAATAACTATCGCTAAGTCGCAACACACGCCTAACAACCGACGTTTACAAAGGTGTAGTAAAGCAATCGAAAGTCTTCTATGCAATCCCTTCCAACCTACTAATAAACCTGAGAATACATGCATTAAGATACGTCAAAAAAATTGTTGGTGAGTTCCTCTAGGTTTTAACACAAAGTACCTTTTTAAACCAAAAGTGCTTTATAAATTTTATCTTATTGACCAACTTTTAGATACGCACTTTCTATCAAAAGTATAAAATAAATGAGTTATAAAAACGTATTTGGACTCTTTTATAAATAATATTTTGTAACACCCCAGTTTTCAAGTAATTTGAAATCTATCCCTTGAGTTTTAGTTATGTCACTTTTGGTCCTTGGTTTGGAATGAAATGGCCATAGTGATCCCTAGTGACAAAATGGTAATTTATGGAGTAGGATTTGTACGTTGTGCGTACATGTGAGTACACTAAGCGTACTAGGGCGCGCCTAGTGTGCTGGGCGTACGCATATGTACACAGGGCGTTCGTGTGTCTGGGTGAAAACCCTAATTCTTAAGGTTTGTGGAGTATTTAAGCATCTTATAGACCATTTCTCCCACCTGTTTCTAGACTCCAAGTTCTTGGATCGTTTTGGCAAAACCCTAACATCCATAAGTATGTGTTGTGAGCAAAGAGTGTGCTTCTTGTGTGGTTAGAGAAGAAGAAATTGCATTAAGGTGATTGAAGAGTGAAGCAAGCTTGTAGATCTTGGATCAACACTTCATGAAGAAGCTCTAGAAGGTAAAAAGCATCTACCTTTGTGCTTGGATTGGTTAGATATTATTGTAGTAGCTTTTTGGTGTTCTTCTTGTCGCAAAAATCACATTGGTATGCATGCTTCGTTTTGGACGTTTTGGGTTATCCTTTCAGACCCTAGGATGGGTTCTCAGACATAAAAATGAGGTCCCTTGAGCTAGTTTGGTCCATTGTTATTTGTAGGAGGTCTTAATGGATTAAGACAATGTATTAAGCCCTTTTTTGTCGACTAAAGTCTTAAAGTTTGAGACTTTATGGTTCTAGAGTGCTTTTGATTCATGGATCTGTAATTTGGGCTTAAGTGCTTTAGCCATTAAGCACATAATGGACTTTTGAATCTGCGAGGGTACGCCCCGCGCAGGGAGGAGTACGCCCCATGTACTTGGTTAGCCTCCTCGTATCTTGGTCAATGTGAGGTCTCGTGTACGCTGAGCGTACCTCTGGCGAACGCCACGCATACGCGGCTGTTTTGGGCTCCTTTACTTTGGGCTTCGGGTATTGAGCCATCTATTGGGCTTTGATACTTGGGCCCTAATGGACTATCTGGATAAGTGTTCTTTTGGGCTAATTAGAGGATCAGACCTTGGATAAGGCCCGATAAGGAGTTGGGCCCAATTTGGAGAATTGGGCCAAGTGTGGGGTTGAAGTAAATTGAGCCTTTTTGGATCAAGATTCAGGTTTGGTTTGCATTGGGTTGTATTGGGCCGTCTGGGATTTTATGGTTTGGGCTTTTGGCTTGATGGATCTTCTTGAGTGAAGGCCATGGATGGAATTAGGCCTAATTTGGAAAATTAGGCCATAATGGGGCTTAAGGAGTTTATTTTGATGTTGGGCCATTTGTCATTAGTTGGGACTTGGCTTTCAGCCATATTTGAGGAAGGGTAAATAGGTCTTTTATCCTAAATTGGATGTATAGTATGAGTTAGTGGATAGATGTTGATGGATTGTCATTTTGGTATCTGTTAGTGCTCGTGTGTTAGTGGATCTGGAAGCCAGGGATCGTCTGTGCTTTTGGCAGTGCGAGGTGAGTCTTCCTCACTGTACTTATGGGTCGAAAGCACCAAGTCCGACCCTTTGGATTGTTATCCTGGTTTATCGTATGCTTGTATGATTTGTTGATTTGTTAGATCGGTATCCTTGTAGATAAGATGATGCTATGCTTAGTGATCTGTTAGATCTGCCTGTTATCTGTTCTGGCTGTATGTTTCTAGTAGCATGTGTTGATGTAGTGTGGTTGGGTTGAGACTGTGTTGCTTTGTGCTGCCAGTCAACAAACCCTATAATATTTTGTAGAGTCTATTGGATTACTTCATGGGCTCGGTCCATAGCCCAGTTTGAATGCCGGTATTGGGCCTGTCCAGTCGTGCATTATTTTGTATTAGGGTTTAGTATATAAGCTGCATGCATGCAGACTTAGATGTTATCGCTTTCATTGTTTTTGTTTTACATCGTTTGTAAACCCTAGCTCGCCTCTACAGCGGAAGTACTTCATTGAGCTCTACTGAGGCGTGACTCAGTATTGAATCATAAGCATAAGTTTGATTCTATTATGTGTTCATACTCGTATTAATCTTAAACTGTTTCATTACTTTTATCATTATTGTGAAAGATCTAATCGATCTAAGAGTTTTTCAACTCATAAATTGGTATCAGAGCAGGAGACTGTGTAATCCATACACACCTCTTCTGTCGAAGAAGTTCATAGGGTTTTAATTCCGCATTGATTGATATTTATTGAGCCGTCACTCTTTATTGGTGTATCTCATTAGTTGTTAATCTAACCCTAACGAAAAATTACTAGTCTGATCTTTTACAGGTTATTGATCAAAAGTATTCAAAATGTGTATGGACGATTCACAAACCAATCTGATGAATATCTCCAACAGCATATGGTCTACAACAAGAATAACGATCTTGTATACGCAAGACTATGAAGTTTGGACACATCACTTTGAAGACTACGTGATTGGATCGGAGGACAATGGGTATCTGATCTGGGAAGCAATCACTTCAGGCCCATTCGCTCACTCAAGAACATCTGATATTGTTAAAACACAGAAAGAATACAATCAGCTTGTCAATGACGTCAAAGACATTCCTCAGGATGAAAAAGAGAAGTTTGAATGCAACATCAAATCTCTACGGATGATAAGGTTTGCGCTGCAATCGGATATGTTTCGTTTAGTAAGTTCTTGTGCTACAACTAAGGAGATATGGGATAGATTGAAGGAATTATATTCCACAGATGAAGATCTGGAACACTCTATCCAAACTCTCTTGTTATCTGAGTTTGGTGACTTTAAACAAAAGCCAGAAGAAAACTTGTCCAAACTTTCGATCGTTTCAATCATCTTTTGAGTAAGATGATAAAGCATGGAATTGAAAAAATGTAATAGAACAAAAGGTCACCTTCATGAACGGTCTCAGACTTGAATGGATGTTCGTTGTGTCAACTGTCAAAGCTCATGAATAGTTCAAGTCATACTCTCTGGCAAAACTTGTGGGTATTTTAAAATCCCATGAGAATGCCTTATCAAAGGAAACGAATGTGGTCTCGGGTCTGGGTTCTTTAGCTCTCGTCTCCAAAGGAAAGAGTTTGGTTGAAGAAGAAGAAGAATTAGATCTTGCAAATTTTGATCTAATCGGCGAAGAATATGCAATGATGGTGTCAAATCCCAGAAAATTCATTAAGAAGAAATTCCCAGTCAACAAGAACCGAAACTGGCAGGGAAGTTATAGCGTCGAAAGGATCAAGGAGGAACCGAAGATGGGGTCAAAGTCCAAAGAGTCAAAGAAGGAAGCTAAAGTTGGAGGAGACTAAGGATTCGACTGTCATTACTGTGGAGGCAAAAATCATTTTGCTAAAGACTGCATGCTGAGAAAGAAAGAAGAAAAGACAAACGAAGATGATGAGGAAGCGAGCCTACTGAGAAGATTGGAGGAAATAAAGAAAAGAAACTCTACTGTTAATAACTCTACCATGAATGCTTTAATTGTGCAGGGTTCAAATAACAATGATGAGTTTGGCGGTGTGGAGGTCTGGTCCACAGATTCTGAGGATGATGAAGTTAGGAAGCCTACTCACGGAAAAGCTATGATGGCAAAAACAGAACAAGCAATGGGGAGATGATTTGCAGTGACCGAGGGTGTGTACCAAATGAGAGGATACACAACTGATGGGGGAGTTAAAGAAGAAAGAGAGAGAGAGGACAGATGTTTTGCTGCCAAGCCTGTTAGTACTCAAATCAACGAATGTGATGAGTTGATCAAAAAGGTACAAAATATTCTTGCTTCTCTAAAAATACCTGCTAATAATTATGAAAATGAGTTAAATAATTTAAAGTCAAAATTCTCAAGCATAAGTAGCAGTCTCACCCAAACCCGTGTCACGAATTCTAACCTAACTGATCAAATCAGCAGGATTTCTTCAAAAAGTGAGGAACGAAGAATGTGGATCGAGCAGAAGGAAAAGGAGTTAATTAGATCTAAAGATGATTCTATTTATTTGCAGAGAGACAATCTTAAACTTCTTAAATAGAGAAATGTTTTTTGTTTAATTGCTAAGAGACTCTATTTTAACATCACTCAGTTGCATCTTGATTGCGAAATAGGGAATAAAATACATCGTATGATTTTACCTTTCCTTGAATTAAAGGAGGATGAAATCGATGCCGAAGCATACAACTATGAAAGTGTCGTATCTTTTGACGAAGTGTCTCCAACATATAAAATAGGTCTGGACAAAATTGAATCCTACATAAAGTCCAAGGACCACAAGGACATGCTCAAAAATCTGTTAGATGAAAATGATAGATTGAAACTGAGAGCCGAAACTATACAAAAATTTGACTCCTTGAATGCCAACTTAAGTTCAGAAAAAAAAAATTGATGCTGAAAATACATCTGAACTTAATGAGGATGATGATATGAGTGAAATTTATGTAGAAGATTTGGTAGACTGTTCTGAATTAGCCAAAAACGAACCCAAGTCCCATAAGAACCTAATTTCTGAAAACTCTATTGAGTTCGCTCGTTCCTTTACCGATAAATCCAAAGTTCTCAAAGCTAAAGTTGTTGTGTACCAAAAGGTTCAAACTACCCCAAATCAAGTCTACACTGTGCCGGGAGTCACTCCACAACAAACTGCAGAGTTAACCGCTATGGTAGAAGAAGACAATGCTGGTGGATGTGATGAATTCTTTTGGTCGGCCCCAATCAACAACGTAGACGAGACGAAGGGTCTTTCACAGAAAACCTCATGGAGAGTGAAAGGTAGATATATACCTGAACCACTAAATGAGCCTACAAAGTACGATGTGGCGAGCACAAGTGGAACTTAACCATCTATGGGTGAACCGATGCAAACCACGAGTGATACTTCTTCAACAAAGAGTGAATGTTGTGCTCATGCTTCTAAAAGAAAGGCCAACATTCATAGAAATCCAAAACAGGTGGCTGATCAAAAGCATCAATGAAACATGAGGTACAAGAAGAATCTCTCCGAAAGAAAGCGATTTTGGAACTCTCAGAATCCTGATTTTGTAAGGATTGAAAGGAAGTCTAAATTGGAAGAAAACTCAAGGAACTAGAAGAACAGTTATGATAGGAACCGAAAGGAAGGTTTCGGTCCTTCAACAGATAGGAACCGAAAGGGTAGTTTCGGTCCCTCGACTGAATACAACCGAAAGAGCGGTTTCGGTCCGTCATCCATCAACAACCGAAGGATGGTTTCGGTTCATCTTCCAACTACAACCGAAAGGAGAGTTTCGGTCCCTCATCCTTCAACAACCGAAAGGAGAGTTTCGGTCCCTCATCCAACTACAACCGAAAGAACAGTTTCGGCCCTTCATCCTACAACAACCGAAAGAAGAGTTTCGGTCCCTCATCCCATGGCAAACGAAATAGCAATTTTGGTCCTCATGCCTACAAATCTAATCATCAAAACCAAGAATCTAATGTCTCTCCTAAATCCAAATCTCTACATTCCAGTCCTTCAGCCAAAAACTCCAGTCCTCCTAAATCAACAAAAATTAAAGTTTTCACCATTAAAAGAAAAGATGAAACAACTTTAATTAAATGCACATATATGGTTGATATTTCTCTTACTATTCCATGTCCTGTAAAAGGCTTACAAGGACCCAAGAAATTTTGCGTTCCTAAATCTGCTTAATTTTTTGCAGGTTATAAGTGACGAGCAGTTTGACGAAGAATGGTACATCGATAGTGGCTACTCGCGTCACACGACAGGAAGGAAGGAGGAACTAAGAGAGTTTCGTTCTCTCAAAGATGGTGGTATTGTAAAGTATGGCAACAACTCTTTTGGAACTATTAAAGGCTACGGAATGATCACTAATGGCGAGTTCTCCATAAGGAAGGTTGCATATCTTGAAGGGCTCCAACACAATCTCATCAGCGTATCTCAGCTGGTGGTTGGTACCGGGTTAAAAGTGTCATTCGACGATGAAGGCTCAGAAATTGTTGAGAAAAGGTCAAACAACATTCTGTTGAAATCAAAGCGAAAAGGGGAAATGTATCCCCTCAACCTCAATCCGATAAGAGGTAAACCAGCAGTCTGTTTAGTCACAAAGGCTCACTCCGATGAAAGCTGGCTATGGCACAGAAGACTCTCTCATCTGAACTTCAAGGACATCAACAAATTGGTCTTAGGTGATCATGTTCGAGGGTTGCCAGTTCTGAAATTCGATAAATAACATCTCTGTGCAACGTATGAAATGGGAAAGCAGAGTCGGCAGAGTCATCCTTCTATTATCAACACTAAGGTAATAGAACCATTGGAGTTACTGCATATAGATCTATGTGGTCCATCGTCCATCGAAAGCATTGGGGAAAACTAATATATTCTGGTAATAGTGGACGATTTCTCAAGGTTCACATGGACCTTCTTTCTCAAGCAAAAGTCTGAAGCTACTCCAAAGCTCAAGCTCTTCATTAAACAGATAGAAAGGCAACTAAGAAAGGTAGTTCGTAATATAAGGAGCGACAATGGCCTGGAATTCAAAAACAAAGATTTTGAAAGTTTTCTTGCTGAAAAAGGGACGACTCACAATTTTTCAGCCCCCTATATATGACATCCCCAAAATCTCGGCCAGAAAAGACCGATTTCATTTATGCTTTTTAAATATTTTCAGAGTAAATCCTTTTATTTTTAAAAGAGATGCGGAATTTGTTCCCAAAAACAAAACATGATAAAATAGATATTTATCAAAACATTTCACAAAGAAATATGATTTCATTTCATAATCAAAAGTCGGGATGTCATGTTCCGATACAGATCATAAAGCATAAACGATAACATTACAAGTCATTCAACAATATATACATATACAGACTTGTAAACAAAACAACTTGATGATTCGTCCATCTTAAGCTCTTGCGCCACTTCCTGTAATACAAATAAGCTGAGTGGGTTAGGCTTGGGAGTCTGGTGAGCATATAGGGTTTTCAACCCACAATAATTATATTTAATTTCAACAATCAACAACAAACCCGATTACCCATTCCCGTTATCTTCACTTTACGTCCCTAAAACAACATCTATTATAAGGGACCTAATCTAGGATTTTTCATCGGGACAGACATTAATGCAAAGGGGCTTCCTTAGCAATAAATATCCTAAAGGCAACCATGAGGGGGATAGAGTACACCGGTGAACACATCGTTCACAACACCTATAGGTTATGAGCCTGCTAGTGTTCCACAGGACAGTCTAGAATAGTCCATGGTCGTCATCCATACTCTGCTGAATGACTAGAATAACACCAACAACACCGAGGCCTCTCATCTGTTTATTACACACCAACTATCTACCCATGTTCTACCCAACATATTAGTAGACAAAAATATACATTTTTATACATAGTTTAAAAACCTGTATAGCATGCTTTAATCAATACATATTCCACATAACAGATGAGGCACACACACATAACACGTATTTCATAGAGAAGAAATCAGATCTATGAGGTAAAAGAAAGTGAATATACATTCACACATATAACAACAAAATATATACACGTAGCACGTATTTTATATAAAATAGTTCATAATATTGCGTTGGAATGAAAATGACTACACACTCACTTGATCAGAAGATGATCGGGCAGCACTACGACTTGCATAAGTAGTGTTTCTCCGTAGATCTGGAAGATCTTCACAAAAACCGGGCTCCTCGCGGGTAGAGCTTCGGCTCGGGAATAACGCTCTTCGGGATCCTCGGGGCTTCGGATCTTGCTTCGGGGCTCGGGAACATTAACGGGGCTTCGGGGTATAAATGGCATGCAAATCGAGGCAAAAGATGAGAGAAAAAGGAAGAAATTTGAAAAGAAAAGAAGTTGGCTTCGCATCCCCTTTTATAGGGCTGATCCTCGGGGTTACGTTGGGCGTAACTTCGGGGTACGCGAGGCGTACTGCCTCGGAAGCCGTCGTCACCTGCGTCATCAGCTCCTTTACGTCATCGCTTATGAACTCGGAGCACTCGAGTGGTATGCTGGGCGTACTTCGGATGAGTCCGGTGACTCCTCTTCGGATAATATCGGAAGTTTGAATTAAAATTAAATATTAAATATTTAATAAATTTCAAAAATTCGTATCTCCCTCATACAAACTCCGTTTTCGACGTTCTTTATATCCACGCGTAGGTGAGACTACGCTCTACAACTTTCGTTTAGACTCCGTTGGCTAATTTTGACTTTATTTTTATTATTTATTTTTTGTAGGCCGGGACAGAAAAACTTCGTTATAAAATCATAACTTCTTCGTTTGACGTTCGTTCTTGCCTAACTTTTCATCGTTTCGCTACTAAAAATGAGATCTTCGATTCTCGTTTAGATTGTTTCGGCTAAAAACCGCTCGATCTCAAATCGAGTATTCGGGCTGCATACTGCCCAGTCGAAACTTCAGAAAATCATAACTTCCTCAAACAAAGTCAGATTTGGGCGTTTTATATATATATTCGGAAACCTCGTTTCAACTACTACAACATTATCCAAAGATATCAAGTTTATTTTACACTTAAATTTTGACGCTCATTTTATTCTTAATTCATTATATTATAATAATTAAGAAAATAAACACATAGTTCACATAATTCACATAATTCACAAATAATACATTTTTATTATTTCAAATTTGGGTTACAAAGGTTAACCTAGACTATTACATTGCTAAAAATGGCAAGCCCAGAAACGCAGGCGTTACACTATACTCCACAGCAAAACGACATTGTTGAAAGAAGGAATCGATCCGTGTGTGAAGCTGCTCGCACCATGTTATGCTTCGCGTCCTTGCCATTATATTTCTGGGCTGATGCAATTGCAGCTGCGTGTTATACTCAGAATTGATCATATTTGAATAAATAGTTCTCAATTACTCCTTACAAGATCTTGAACAATCGAAAACCAAACGTGAAATTCTTTCATGTGTTCGGTTCAAGATGCTGCATTTTCAACTTCAAAGAGAATCGAAACAAGTTCGATGCTAAGGCGGATGAAGGAATTTTCTTAGGCTACTCCCTGAACTCCAAGGCATATAGAGTTCTCAATAAACGCTCGAAGAAAATTGAAGAAACATACTATGTCACTTTTGACGATAGTTATGTTAAGAAGTTAAAAGCAACAGAAGATGCATCCCAAGATATATTTCCAAAGAATTGTCAAGTTACCATCTCCATCTCGAATCTTTTTGACCAATTCATGCTCTTGTTTTATGAGCCTCAAAAGGCAATTGACTCTGAATCAACTTCAAAAGACAACAAAGTTGATAATCTGAAACAAGTTATAGATGATGCTGCTAGAAAAATGGTTGATGATCAATCCAAAGGAACCAAAAGTGAAGATGCAAGCGAACCTTCTGGTGACCATCCTACTGTTGAGGGGGAGGGTTCCTCTCCTCATCATGATCAAGTTTCTTCATTCCAGGGGGAAAACTCATCGCCAAATACAACAAGCTCTACTGAAATTCTGACCAATGAAGGGGATTCAAATGTTGGTCTTGAACAGGAATCATTCTTCGAGGGGGAGAAAACAGTTGGTGAAGATGACATTTTGTCAGAACTCGAAGAAGAAATCAATGCTAAATTGGATCCTATCTATGATCCAAAGTTTCCTCCACTTGTCAAATGGACCAAAGATCATCCCCACACTCAAATTATTGGGGAATCCTCAGAAAAGGTGTTAACTCGCTCTCAAATCAAAGCGAAATAGGCTACCCTATATTCGAAAGTCGAGTTTTCTATGTTCAATTCATTCGTGTCCAAAATTGAACAAAAGACTGTTAATTCAGCTCTTGATCATTCCGACTGGTTTCAATCCATGCAGGATGAGTTAAATGAGTTTGAACGAAACATGGTATGGCGTCTTATTCCAACACCAAAGGATGCTTCGGTTGTCAGTCTCAAATGGGTATTCAGAAACAAGATGGACAAAGAAGGGAATGTCATTCGTAATAAAGCAAGGTTGGTGATCAAAGGATATTGTTAGGAAGAGGGAATTGATTATGAAGAAACCTTCGCTCCCGTGGCAAGATTGGAATATGTCCGTATCTTTCTTGCGTATGCTGCTCACAAGAACTTTGAAGTCTATCAGATGGATGTCAAATGTACTTTCCTCAACGGTGAACTTGAAGAAACCATATATGTTGAGCGGTTTGAAACCATATATGTTGAGCAACCGCCATGATTCGTGAACAAGAAGTATCCTGATCATTGTTATATCCTCGACAAAGCTGTTTATGGCCTGAAACAAGCTCCCAGAGCATGGTATGAAACTCTCACTCGTTTCTTAAAAATGTCTAAATTCAAACAAGGTTCGGTTGACCTAACCTTCTTTCGTAAGCGAGAAGGTAACCACCTTATGATAGTCCAAATTTATGTTGATGACATCATCTTTGGCTCCACGAATCCTAGCTTAACAGCTGAATTCCAAAAGTTGATGGAAACTAAGTTTGAGATGAGCTCAATGGGTCCAATTAATTTCTTTCTTGGATTGAACATTAGACAGGGACCCGAAGGCATTTTTATTAATCAGGAAGCATATACTAAGACTTTGGTCACTAGGTTTGGATTGACGGGAGACTCCAAAGTAAAAGTTTCGATGGCTTTTGGAACCAAACTCACACCATCATTGGAGAAACCAGCCACTAATACAATGCTTTATCGACAAATGATCGGGTCTCTGATGTATCTTACCGCTAGTAGACTTGATATCATGCTCTCTGTCTGTTACTGTGCTCGATTTCAAGCCAACCCACGAGAACCTCATCTCCAAGCCGTGAAGAACATCTTTCGCTATCTGAAGCGCACCTCCTCTCTCAGTCTATGGTATCCAGCTAACTCCAGATTCTTCGTTCAAGCATTTTCAGATGCCGATCTGGGTGGATGTGGATTGGATCGTAAAAGCACCACAGGAGGATGTCAATTTCTTGATGGTAAACTAGTCAGTTGGCAATCAAAGAAACAGACCTGTGTTTCGTTATCCACTGCAGAAGCCGAATACATTGCTGCGGCATCCTGTACATCTCAAGTCGTATGGATACAAAGTCAAATCCAGGATTATGGCTTAAACATGAAGAAAATCCCACTATATTGTGACTCTAAAAGCGCAATCAAGATTTGTCATAACCCAGTGCAACACTCGAAGACTAAACATATTGCACTGAGGTACCATTTCATCAAGGATCATGTCGAAGACGGTAACGTTGAAATTCACTTTGTCAGAACGACTGATCAACTGGCAGACATATTCACAAAGGCCTTACCTGAAGCAAGCTTCAATGTAATTCTACAAGGCCTAGGAATGATGCAAGTCGAGTCAGTACCGAAATCAACTTCGCTTCCATAAAGGTAACAAGCGAAATAGAGCAAACCTATATGAACCGAAATGAACCGAACGTTCGGTCTATTTCGGGTTCGGTCTATTTCGGGTTAAGTTCGACCATGAACCGAAATGAACCGAGCGTTCATTCTATTTTGGGTTCGGTCCATCTGAACTTATTGTTTTTTAAGGCATTTCAACTGTATTCTTTTGTATACTTTTTCATTTCTTCTTTTCTTCTCATAAAATCCCAAAAATAATTTTCATTTTCGTTCAATTGGTCAATTCTCACAAAAATCCAAAAATATTTTTTTATTTTTTATATATATCTATATCTAATGTTTTTATGTTTGTCTAAGTTTAATTCTCGATGGCACAACTAAGGCAGGTAAAAGATTTTTGTTAGTTAGGCGTCCCTAGAAGCATGCTGTTGTATGTTGACCAAAGCCTTGACTGAATTTGAGTGAAGCCTTAATAACATGATTTATACCCATCATGTTTTCCCAATACAAGCTATCATATTCACTCTAATCTTGAGCTACCTTACTCTAGTCAAACTGAGTTTCAAGTTTTCTGCTTGGTCCTTCTTTTCTTTAAAAAGCAGAGGTATATTCGCTTCTTATACCATCTCCATCACCTTTCTCCATTATAATTCGTTTCATCAATATAACCCCTAAGACTCTCAGTTTTAACCACTAAGGTTTATGGTTATACTAAATCTGCGATCATGATCTTAGTTTCATGCCACTATGTACTAAGTGAAACCCAACATTCAACACCACAAGTGAATTGACGGTGAATTCATAAATTCAAGATCTTACTTGTTACCCAATGAAATCTCTTTTTCTTTTTGAGTGACCTTTATGAGATTGCCTTTCACCAAGGCTTCTCTAACCCTAAAAGATCCAGTTTATTTTTTTGAGATTTCCATTCCTCTCTCGTCACTATAAAACATTTCACACCTACTTGTTCAACAGATCACAATGATCTCACAAGTACTTCATTCACTTTTGGTCTTATGTTAAGTATCGAAATTATGAATTAAAGCGAAAGCCACCCTCTTTAACCTTTAAAAGAAGCCTTTCAAAACTTCTTAACAAGTTATTGATCGTAATTTCATGGGAAACCAAGCAAGCACTTCAATGTCTCTCTTGACTTTGAAGGAAGTGATTTTTGCCCAGAATCAATCGTTTTATGTCTGAATACGACATCACAGATAATCCCAAAATACTCGTTTTATTTCTTTATCTTTTACACACTATGCACAAAAATTTTTATTTTTATTTTTCCAAATTTTAAGTTTCGCACAAATTAATGATTCAAATGTTCAAGGCACAAACACTCAAGCGTCATAAGGGGAAACTATTGGGATAAAGTGGTAGCTGACTCAGCAGACACCCAAACGGTTTGGCAATTTGAAAAAGGTGAGTTTTATGAAAAGGCGTGAAAAAGGGAAATGCTTTTCTCTCTCTTGCGTCATCTTCGGCACGCCAACTGTTCACACATCAACTCAGGCGATATTTTTGAGATAATCCAAGATTTCAGCCGGATTCTTCTCTCTCTTCCTTGAATGTATAAAAGGAATTAGAACGGTACTCTCTCAACCTTTATCACTGCCAAAAAGCTCTCAAAGAAACCCCGCGATTTTCTACAACTGTTCATCGTCATCTTCAAGCTACTAAAATGGCAGAATCCTCATCCGTTCATGATACCTCAGTTCGTCAACCCCTACTCACTATCAAACCCCAACAGAACCTAATCATTGATCTCACTCCATTCGTATATGAGCCCTATATGCTGTATGTGGTTGAGTGTCTCAAATACTCACCACTCGTCGATGCACTGACGAAGGTTGAAGTTGTTCCTATGTCGTTCTTGTCTCTTGTCTACTTTACTGCATTCTACAACAAGGCTAATGAAAGGATTCACTTTGAACTTCATGATGAGAAGGTCTCTATCTCCAAGAGTCGATTTTGTGCCCTAATTGGTCTTTCTCAAGATCCATCTCTGGTAAACCCTGATTCCATTACAACTGGGCAACTATTCACAATGTTTTATCAGATTGGGTATATTGAAACCCTAACAACTGTCACCAAGTTCAAGAAGTCCTGCCTTCCTCCTCAATGGAATGGCCTTTTCACGCTCTTATTCAAGGGATTGTCTGAGCGGAGCGCTGGTTCTGACGGTGCTAGCAAGGCATTCAAGGGATTGTCTGAGCGGAGCGCTGGTTGTACAGTGGGCTTAACCTTGATTATGGGTCCATTATTTGGCAGTAGTTGGTTCAAAGCCTAGTTTCTTCATCCAGGCATTTAGAGATTTCATGTGGGAGTTTCTGGACTATCATCACCAAATGGGCAATGGATCGTAATCATGTCCCAATAATGGCGGATTCCTTGCTTTCTTCTATCGCCACTTTTCATACGACGAAAATCATCGTCACTGATCCAACAAAGTTTTCATCCATCTGTTGGTCCACGAGACCTTACACCCACAATACTTCGTTCCATTGAAGAGGCTGACAAACCAGCCAAGAGGGGTAAGAAGCCTGAATCGCAGAAGGAGGGACCGGTCACAAAACCAAACAAGGGACAGGCCCCCAAGAAGAGAACAACTGATAAGGCTGCTCCTTCTCAACCTCAACCCAAAAAGCTGAAGAAGCCTGCTAGGAGACTTATTCTTCAATCCTCCAGTGATTCGGATTCAGAATATGTTCCTCCTAAGCAGAAGAACGCTCCACCTTCAGATTCTGAGAGTGATAAATCTGATGAAGAAGCTTCGGACCGAGGGGACACTTCGCCTCGCTCCCCTACTCCAGAAATTCTGGTTCGTTCTTTGCCTCCTTCATCTCCACCTGTTACCTTTCCAGTTTCTATCCCTCCTATCCCTCCAATAACTACCTCTCAACCATTCACTACAATTCCTATTCCCACTCCCATTTTCACAGATACAATCTCTACCACTACTACTAAACCTACCTTTACCGCTCCCAATCCACTTGTAACTAAACCTCCTTTTACAACCGAACCTACATTCACAACCGAAGCTCCACCTTCTTCAAAACCCTTGTCTCCTACACAATCTACTGAAACAGCCCCTATTTTGGGCGGTGAGGACTTGGAATTCGATTCTACATATTTCAGTCCTTATCGAGTGCAGAGCGAGGATGATGGCGACGAGCCAATTACCAAACGTCATATCAAAGCAGTCAATGACAAGCTTTATCAACTGCTTTCCTCTTCCTCCTCTGGTGCCCCTTCAGAAGCTGCTTTAAAAGCATTGTTCTTGTCGGTTGTTGCCGAACACAATGCTACCCTATGTGCTGCAGCTAAGGCTATTGAAGCCTCCTCTTCGCAATGTCAACAGGCCTCTATCGCTATTGATGCCTCGACTAAGGAGTGCAAGGAAGCAACCGCAAAAGTCGATAAACTAGTTTCAGAAGCTCACTTGTTTCTAGATTCTTTGCAGGCTACTGCTGCCAAGAATGTTGCAACTGGCAACACCTCAGTAAAGACTCTTCAATCTGAGTGTTCAAACCTGGAAGCGGCACGCCATGCCATTGAAGAAGCAAATGCATCGCTCCATGCTAAAGTCAACGAACGCTTAACTCAACTTGAAGCGGACTTAGCTATGGAAAATCGGATCATGGACAAGCTTGACAGACGTACAGCCCAACTTAAACTACAACTACACAAGGTGTGTACTACTAATGCGGAGATTAATGACCTCAAGTCCGAAAGGCAGGTTATCCGGAGTTCTGCTGCCGATGTTCAATCCATTCTCCTTCATCTTATTGAGGCGAATGATCCACTTATCACTATCACTGTCCGAAGGCATTTGGAAGACAAGCTCAGACCGGCACTGGACGTTCTCAGCCGTATCGAGGGTGTTCCGGTGACTAGGGTCCAACCGAAACAAGGGAGAGAGAAAGAGTCAAAGCAGCAACCTCCTCCTTCTAGCTCAAAACCGGCTATTGAACCGAAGGTTAATAAAGCTTCGGTCAGTAACAAAGATAAGAAGAAGAAGAAAATTGGTGAAGACGACACAGACAATAAAGATGATGTCTATGTCGACATTCCCAAGAAACCTTTCCCGCAGGACAATACTTCTGAAAAACAAATGGAAGAAATCACCAAGAAGCAGTGCGCTGAGCTAGAACAGAAGCGAAAGGAGGCGGAGCTCCTTGAGAAGAAAAAGTCTATGTTTCCTGTATGGACTAAAGACTTGCTTCAGTGGTGTGCAATCGACGAGCCAACTGTTCTCTGGCTCGAGCCAATAATGTCCTTTGGCCTTGACAACTCCAAGGATGCACAGTTCGATATGCCAATCACTCGAAAGGCATTCATATTCCACTGCTTCAACTCGACTGTTGTCATTCCATCTCCGGACCCGAAGGTAGATTGGGATCTTTTGGAGTGTTACTTGGAATTTGCTCAACCTCAATACCAGACTTGGAGCTCAAAGAAGATAACCACAGTCAAGGTGATGAAGCCCTATTCAGCAGGGAAATTTATCAATGTCAAATTCAGGGTGACTCGAGGAACCGAAGGCTCAGTCCACCATTTTTCCCTTGCTGATCTACCGAACCTCAATCCCCATGACTGGATACTCCTTAACAACATTCTTCTGTCGAATCCTCAGGAGTATCAGCCTATAATCGATCATGTCAAGCGTATGCTTGTTTGCTACATACATGAGGTAGCAAAGATGGACCAGGAGATTGCCTCTGCTATACACAAGCGACCAACAATCAAGACCATGGGTAGAGCTGGCAATGTCAACACCATGATCAAGGGGAAAATTGATTCAAAGTATCACACAGTCATGTTCCTCAGAGGCGAAGGCCAAAAATGTCTATTCGCTCGTGTCGACAAACACCTCTTCTTGACGACTTGTCTCGAGCATATCTTGGAGATCATTCAAAGGTGTGACCAGAATAATGTTGTTGATAAGAAGCTATTCGTTGACATGCTAAGGTGGTACATTCAGTTTAGACAAACTCTTCTTGCCATTATTCCTCGATTATTCAAAGTTATCAAGATGGTGAAGCCTGCTCAGAAGAAATAATCTCTCGCCTCATTTGACACAAAGGGGGAGATTGTAGAGTCTATTGGATTGCGTCATGGGCTCGGTCTATAGCCCAGTTTGAATGCAAGTATTGGACCTGTCCAGTCGTGCATTATTTTGTATTAGGGTTTAGTATATAAGCTGCATGCGTGCATACTTAGATGTTATCGCTTTCATTATTTTTGTTTTACATCGTTTGTAAACCCTAGCTTGCCTCTACAGCGGAAGTTCTTCATCGAGCTCTGCTGAGACGTGACTCAGTTTTGAATCATAAGCATAAGTTTGATTCTGTTCTGTGCTCATACTCGTATTAATCTTAAACTGTTTCATTACTTTTATCGTTCTTGTGAAAGATCTAATCGATCTAAGAGTTTTTGAACTCATCATATATATATCGGTATGCTATATGCCTACATACCTGTTATGTGTATGTCGACATGTGTGTGTGGTCGAGTTGAGGCAGTCTTGTTGTGTGCTAAAGGCCAACAGATGCAGGGCTGCCCGGATAGATTGAAGGCCCTGTGAGGTGGACCAGTCAGACCGAAGGCCCGACAAGCGGTCCGGTTAGACTGAATGACCTGTAAGGCGGTCCAGTCATGTCGAAGGCTCGAGAGCAGTACGGATAGGTTATAGGCCCTGCGAGGCGGTCCAGTCATGCCGAAGGCTCGGGAGCGGTCCAGACAAGTTAAAGGCCCAGTGTAGCAGATCAGACATGGTGAAGGCTCTGTATGCATGTTGTTATTTGTATATGTTACCTGTTGGGTGTTGGTACTTTGAGGGAACTCACTAATCTTCATGCTTACAGTTTTGGTTTATGGTTTCAGGTTCTTCAGTGGATCGTGGCAAGGTGAAGGTGTGACCGTACACATCCTCGTGTTTTGGACTTATTGATTTCTGGGAAACTCTGATAATGTGAACATTTTGAAAACTATGTTAAGAAAGGTTCTGATTTTAAATAATGTTTTGGAATTAACAGGTTTTGTAACACTTCTATATCAAAAGGGTTGTTTTGAAAAGTTTAAAATTTTATGAAAATTGTATGGATGTTACATATTTGTTCAAATCTAAAAGTACAAAATTTGGCAAAATACACATACGTAATACAAACGTATAATAAACTTCACTGTTCCCATGACCAAAACACATTTTATATAAGGATTTTGAATACTAATTTATATAAAAGAAAGTCATATAACTCTTTGTGAAAACATAAAATAGCCAAATTTACCCTTGAAACCTTGTACAAGCATTCATTTAATTTATATGTAAAACTCATAAGTTTTGAATTTATAAACTTTTTAAATTTGTGTCGTAGTATTAATTAAGTATTATCTTACTTAATTAGGAAACTGACACTTAACTAGTGGGGAAATCTCCTCCCACATACATATTGTGTTTTTGTACAAGAACAAAGGGTTTAAATAAATAACTTATTAGCTATATGTTATTAAACCGTAATAAGTCGTGGCATGATATTAATGAATTGTTATATAACTTAATTTCTGGTATTGACACTTATCATTTCGAGACACAAACTATCCCACTAGATAGAGTCTCTTCCAACTAGTATGAATGAACAAAAACCCCGTATAAACCCAATATCGATTCTATATGGTAACAAGGCAAATCCAGGATCTATAATGAACTCATAACCGAACCGTGACGAACACCTCTGCACCAACACTGAAAGGTTATGTTGAAATCCCACACCATGTTTTATGGATTCATAAGACTTAATGGATTTCCAAATTTCCTATTTTCTGGTATGAAGAAACTTGGCCAGCAGAACAACTGCTCATATAATGTTTTCAAAGTTTCAACCAACGTGAAATAAAAAATTCCTATAATATTTATAATTTACATGATTAATACTATACAATATTTCGAAAATAACGACTCTTAAGTCGTGAAGTTGATCATGTTGTTTATTGTAATAAACATTTATAACTTAATAAATTGAGTTATATTTTTATAATTAATATAAAAATATATTAATACATTTTCCATTCATTGTTACACAACCTTATGTATTAAAAGTTAAATTTGATAATTTTATATAATAGTTACAAAATTTCATAAACTCAGTCTTTCCATAATTTATGACAATGTACTTTCATTTTATACGCAAATAATATTTTGGGTCATTTTTATATCTTTTCATACTTCCATGAAATAGTTTAACTTACACATATGAATGCATCATTTTTGTGATTTACAATGTCATGTTGTGTTATTATAGCAATTTACATATAATCTTGCAATTTGTTTATATTATTAACTGATATATCACAACGAGGTGTAATTATATCATTTATAGCATGCTACTATAATTTATATGATTTATAACATTTTAGATTGCCATTTAATAAGTTTTTGACCAATAATAAAGGATGATGCTATTATATGTATAAAACATGGCAATCATGAAAGCTTTAATAGACACGTATGTATTCTCCCCCAAATATTAAAGCAGTAAAAGAGGGATCATAGAAACTCACATTTGAAGCACTAATTCTATTTGTTCGAATTCGGTTTCTTTGAGAAGTTTGATGTTAGAAACCACAATGTCACGTTCCTTGAACTTTGAAATACTCTCGGGAATGTCTTGTAACAAATTTAAACTATTGAGGGTTAATTTATAGGGAGAATTTCGTATATGCCCTCGGTAAGCGTCTGAATATCGTATTTGCCCAGCCTAAACTATAAATATCGTATTTGCCATTCTTAAGCATTTAAAATATCGGATTTGCGCAAATATATATTTTTAATAGTTTTTAACATTTAATAATTATTTTTTTATATTTTAAAATCATTAAAACTAAAATAAAAACTAGATTGACCATATTACCCTTGCCCTCTAAAATGGCATCTGGCAGTCTTCCTCACGATCATAACTTTCCAGCCTCCTTGCCCTATCGCCATTTTCCTTCTCCCAATCGAGTATAAACTGCAGATAATTGTAATTCCGTAATCCTCCTTCTTGCCATTTCTCAATCTTCGATTTCGCTCTGATATTAGATGAAGATTATACTACGAATTGAAGAAGACCAAATTGAGCGTATCCTTTACCTGTTGTGATGAATTCTTAACACAATCCTCTTCTTAACCTCTCTGCGCCTTTTTATTTCCTTTTGTCCATATTTCTTTTGCAATTAGCTACAAACATCAATTTTATGGTTTTCTTTGTGAACTAATATGCAATACTCATACAGCAGAGCTTACAATAACATTGTGGTTCAAATGTCAAAGATTGTTGTTGTTTTTTATTTGAGAATGCGAGATTAGAACTAATGCTAAGTTGATAAGCTATTTTATTTTTACCTGTATGATGAATCTTAGTTGGTGGCATAGATGAAGTTATGTCAAGTTTTATGAAAACTAACTATTTGAAAAAATTCCTCAAATAGCAACACAAATATCAATACATTCAATTTACATTAGAGATGTTTTTTCTGTTTTGATTACAGCTTGTTAGCTCAAATCATAATTATGAATTGAATGTGTTTTTTAGATATGAAAAGAATGAAAAAATTGGGATATGAAAGAGCCAACAAGATCGGTGTTGGTGTAGTGACTCTAATTGGATGGATCTGATATCGAATTCTTTTCCATGAACAAGTTAGAGCATTACAAAAGTCTCTAATGGTTCGTTTGTTTATTAATGATATCAAATTCTTCAATAAGAAAATACTTCGTTGCAATTTTTTTTATTAATACAGACCATAAATCTTTAAATCAACCATAGTGGAAAAAAAACAATCGTGAGGAGAAAAACAATCTTTAAATCAACCATGGTGGAAAAAACCATTTAACCACACAGGAAAACAATCATGAGGAGATATAGTCAAGTAAAGACGATGGGATGCCTCCATTGGAGAGCCAACACAAACAAAAGACCTGTAATTGCATTCATGAGATTTAGAAGGTAAGGGTATTATTGTCTATTTAGTTATACTTTCAATTTTAATGATTTTAAATTGTAAAAAAGGATTATTAAATAATAAAAACTACTTAAAAATAGATTTGGGCGATATTCTAAAACATTAAGAAGGGCAAATATGATATTTAAAGTTTAGGTCGGGCAAATACGATATTTAGACGTTTAATAAGGGTATATATGAAATTCTCCCTAATTTATAACTTCACTAAAGTATAGGGGGCTTTTGGTAATTTGATTAAATGATTAGGACTCTTTTGATAAAAAAAATTACCAAATGAGGGGTTGTTTGTGGATACATGGAATCACTTTTTTGGTATTGGGACTGATTTTGATTAACTTAATAAAGAGAGGGGTGATTTTGTTCATTTTAAAACAAGGTTTTTGTCTTTCGACTTTTGACTTGGTCAAAATCAGAAACATGTTTTAAGTCGTGTTTCGTGTTCAGTCAATCAAAAGGGGCTCCAAGAACAAAAGAGTCGCCGTCGTCTTCACAGATCGGGAGAGGGAAGAATCGAGTGATCAAGCAGCGAACGGAGGTGGTCTCGGTGGTGGTAATCGATCGGAATAAGTGAGCATCTCCAGTGTTTGGCCGAACCAAAGGAAGGAAGGAAGGAAGGCACGAGGCCGCGGCTCTGCATCCAGTCCTTGCTCGTCGTAGACCACAAAGAAGACCGAAGGAGGATGAAGCTCGCAGGCGGCACTTCGTCAGTCGATTCGTGAAGAGGGTGTAGTCTCCGGATCGACGAGACAGAAGAGACGGAGGGCGTGAAGAAGCAGCGAAGTTTTGCTGGTCTCTTCCGGCTGCGAGGTGTGAGTCGTTGGTCTTGGTGGGTGCTTTGCTCCAGTCCTTGCTCGTCGTAGACCACAAAGAAGACCGAAGGAGAATGAAGCTCGCAGGCTGCACTTCGTCGGTCGATTAGCGTAGAAGGAGGAGTCTCCGGATCGATGAGACAGAAGACACGGACGGCGTAAAGAAGCAACGAAGTTTTGCTCGTCTCTTCCGGTTGCGAGGTGTGAGTCGTCGGTCTTGGTGGGTGCTTTGCTCCAGTCGATAGAATATGAGTGGAGGGGGTGTTCGGTGGTCACGCGGCCACGAGGATGGGAGGCGATCGGTCGTTGGGTGGGAGAAGCACCTCCGGTGCTTCACTGTTTCGCAGAGGAGAAAACGAAAACAACAATGGTAAAGATTCGATCGGTAAAGATTCTCTTCTCTTTTCTTTTTATTTTTGACTGTAAATCAATAAAGTTTAATCAATAGGTTTAGATGGGTGTTTGGGTTTGGTTGTTTAACAGAAATTGATAGAGAGAAAAAGAACAACGAAAATTCCTTTTTCTTTGTTTGTTTTGATAGAAACTGATGAAGGAATGGACATTTGGGTGTTGATGTTTTACAGTGAATCGATGGGTGATGGAGGGAAGAGCTCCGACAGCAGCATAAGCAGTGATTGAAGGGCTGTCCGGCTGGTTCGTTTGACAGGTAGCAAGGAGGAAAAAAGGGGTTGTTCCCCCTTTTTTACCGGAAATAGCAACACACCCCCGGTGTGTTCTTGGCAGCCCACAAATCAGAAAAGAAAGAGAGAATGAGCAGGGAGTGTTGTGAGGGACGAGTGACGCAACAATGGAAATAATCTTGATCAGATTTTTGGGAGATTTTTTTTTTTTGTATTTCAAAATCTTGAAATTGATCTTAGAGTACTTAGCATTATTGGTTTGAATTCGTGCATGGGTGTTTGTGTATGTGGCAGAATCGACAGTGGGTAGGGGAATTTGAGAGAAGGAAGTAGCTTCAATATGATGCTTGGTTGACTTTCAAAAGTCAAGGTCTTTCTTTGACTTTTTAGGGAGATAATGTGTTTTAAGTATGGGTGATGCTAATAAGACACCCCTTAGTAGGGGTGAGCGCGGTGCGGTTCGGTGCGGTTATTAGTCAAAACCTCACCACTAACCGCAAATGCGGTTAATCCATTTTCAAAACCGCATGGTGCGGTTATTTTTGCGGTGCGGTTAGGCGGTTATTTTTGCGGTGCGGTTTTGTTTTTTCTGTGTTGCGGTTATTAACCGCATGGATTTGGTGCAGTTATTTTGTGTGGTTTTTAACCACAGTTTAGATTTCAAATAGTTTTAAGAGTTCAAACATATTACTTGTAATAATAATAAAAACCATAAGGTATAAGACAATTAACTATATAACTTAAACCTCAAACAACTAATATCTTAAAAACATCAAATCAATAGTAATTAAAAATAAATATCTTAAAATTGTCTAATTTCATCCTTTTTTCAAAGTTAAACATAAGAAAAAACCAACACTTTTGTCTTTTAGTATTTTATCCGTCTTTCATTCATGAAACTTGTCTTATTTTTAATATTTAATAAACTAATAATTGATAAAAAATTGTATATAATATATGCGGTACGGTGCGGTTTTTTTGCGGTTTTTGGAAACTAATAACCGCACCGCACCGCAAATTTGCGGTTTTTGAAAAACAGAAAACCTCACCATCGGTTTTTATTGCGGTTGCGGTTTTTCGGTTGCGGTTTATGCAGTTTTTGCGGTTAATTTTAGTTGCGGTGTGGTTTTTGCTCACCTCTAACCCTTAGATACCCTTTGAAATAGGTTGTCTTTTTAGCCAACCTTTTTACCCTTTAAGTATGTATAATTCATATTTATGATGTAAATCTCATTTTTTGATTCTCGTGTTGTCATACCGTCAAAAATGAATTTTTTCTGAAGATTCCTGATTCTTATTTCTGTCGTGATTATTCTAGATACATAGACGAAAGTCAATTTTGTTTAACAGAATTCCGTGAAATGACGTTTAAGGTTTTGCGATTAATTGCTTCGAATCCGATAGTTTTTACGAATCTGATTTTGGTCGAGTTTTAAAATATTATAAAATTATAATAAAATAATAGACCGTAGTCTGAATTCAAAAACGTTCTCAAAATTGATTTTTGAGATTCGTAGTTATTCCAAACAAAGCAGTGCATGATTTGATTCAGGAAAATCAGATAAATATTGATTTTAATAACTTTAAAGAGGCGTAACTTTATCATACGACCTCCGTTTTGGACGTTCTTTATATCTACGAAGTCAGGAAAATATAATCTATTCAAATATGTTATCCTTAATTCTCAGATATATCTGATGCAAAAATTTACTTTTAACGTCACAAATAAATTAACTTTTTGGTGATTTTTGATTCAATCTTCAACGATAGACGGTTGGAGCATTTTAAGATGTTCGGAAACAAATTACAAATATAATATATTTAATATACATTGTAAACATAAAATTACACATAATTGGTCATTAATATATAGCGGTTCGCAGTGGTTTGACTGTCGAACTCTGACCAATTTTTACCAATTGTTACATTATTCCCCTGTTGAAAGAAATTCCATTCCAAAATTCAACGTGTAGATAATATATTATAAAACAATTGGTGGGGTTTTCATTTTGATTGATCCATACATGATCTTTCTAAAGTCAATTTAAGCCACGTATCTCTAGATTAGATAACTGACCCAATATATGACTTTACCATAAGTCACAACTAAATAGAAAATATGGAATAAGATCGGATCAAATATTTTAAAGGTTGTCGAATCTTATATACAATTCAATCGTGTGTACTTTCACAAACATGAAACTTTAGCATTATTTCTTAATACACTTTATTGAAAGATATGACAAGCATGCCATTGGACAAACGCTCTGTGAGATTTGGCGTATGAAAAAGCATCGTGCACGCCGTTAGTTCTCAAGATAACTTGATATAAATAATAGGACCAAATTCTATTAAGAATTTCTAAGGTCCTTTGAGTTGTAGGTTTAACCTGCCTCGTTCTGTAAGCTGCATCATTTCTCTAAAAGAGTAGGCGTTTAAAAGCTACACAGTCTCAGACTTGGAAGTCAAGAGGTTTACATCTTTTGTTCACATAACTCTCTTTTCGTTTGTGTACAATCTGAAATCTTGCTCCGGTTCACACAATCTTTTATGTGATCTCTTGATTGAATCTTGGATCAAAATGCATCATATCACGTGCATGCTCTTTGTTCAGTTTCATAACTCCAATCATTGTTCAAGTTGTCGTGGATCAACACTTTCGTCCTACAAAGCCTCAAGCGGTGAGGTCTTTATACTGGTGTGACAACTATTGTTGTAGGGAAAAACTCAATTAACGAAAATGAGTATGTCATGGAATATCAAAAGTCTATCATACAGGTTCAGAGCATATTACTCATGTTGAGATGGTTCATTCGATCTAACCATTAGGGATGAATAGATATGCTTATTCCTAAGCGCGCACTTAAGGATTTCAATGATTGTTATAATTACTAGATGAATCTACTATCTTAGTGGGAGATGATAGGGATCGGCATCTTGTGCAGTCTGAGGGTTTCTATGTCATGTTCTGGTCAGCTTTTCCATTTCACATGGTTCTTAGATTAGTGGAAAGTGGGCAGACTTAGTCAATCTGTGGACCACTGCCTGAATAAAATCGAAACATTATGTTTCTTTGATAGCTTTGGTATGAGATCCATTGACGTTTGTTCCCACTCTTACTCTGTAACATCCCGAGTTCCAGGTATATTATCTAATTATTTTTATATTCATTTTGAAAGGGGAACTCGACGAGTTGGAGGACACAACTCGTTGAGTAGAGTTTGAGATAGCCGCGAGATTTTAGAGTCTACTCGACGATTCGGTGGACCCCGACTCGACGAGGAGGTGTTGAGTAAGAAAACCCTAATTTTCAGGGTTTATGTCCTATTTAAAGGACCTTAATCCTTCATTTCCTCCTCCCTTATCACCCTAACACTTTGTGAGAAACCCTAATCGAGCTATATCCTTGTGTGTGAGAAAGAGATGCTAACACTTCATCTTTGGTGCACTTTTGGGAAGAGGTTGAGGAGCAAAAGGCTTGGGACTAGAGGGAGCTTTTGGATCCGGTGTTCATTCATCCTTAGCTTCTATTTGAAGGTAAAAAGTTACCACCTTGATCATTTCTTTTGCTAGATCTCTTTCTAGGGAGTTTTAGAGCTTTTTCCCATCCATCTCTTGGTTTTGAGTTGCTTGAGCTTGCTATGGAGTTGAGACTCCAAATCTGAATAATGTAAGGTCCCAAGAGCCCAAAGATCGAAGCTTTATCAAGTTATTGGCAAGCTTCTACGCACTAAACCTTCTATAGAGTCTTGTTTTGGCATTTTGAGCCATAAATGCAATGCATGGACGTAAAGCTTAAAGCTTTACATGGTATCTAAGCCTGGGGAGGCTAGATCTAGAGTTTGGGGCATTATTTCTACTTAGAATCGACTGAATGAGAATTGGCCAAGAGGGACTCGTCGAGTACATGAGCCAACACGATGAGTCAGCAAGGCTTTTACATGATATTTTAGATGAGCTACAACTCGGCCAGTTGACGAGACAACTCGACAAGTTGAGTTGGATTTTCCCGATATTTCAAAGAAAGTGAAGGAACTCGATGAGTCGCATAGATGCACTCAACGAGTTTAGTCAGCATGGATTATTGACTTGAGCATTGACTTTCATTGACTTTTAGGGTTTGGTCAACTATGGACCTTGGGGACCATGAAAGGGTAAAATGGTCTTCTCCCCTTTTAGGATTTAGTGGAGGAGTTAGCTTAGCATTTCAGATTGGTTATTTCAATTTGCTTGTTAGAGATAATTATATTGTGTAGGCGGAGTCTAGACTGTTCGTGGGGTACTAGATCTACTTGCTTACTTCTGAGGTGAGTCTTCTCACTTACCTAAGTGGTAATGTTGTGTGACCGGAGGGTCCTATGTGCTTATATTGAGTTATGTGATATTATGCATTTTTTCAAGGTTATATATGATATATTATTATGTGCATTACTGAGTTAGAATCGGACGATCCAAACCGAGTTGTGAGACCGGAGGGTCCTCACTAAGACACATGGCCGGAGGGTCCACACCAAGCCGTGAGACCGAAGGGTCCTCATTGAGACGGAGGACCGGAAGGTCCATGACGAACTATAGCCATGAGAGGCTTATTATTTGTATGTGGTATTTTGGGGAACTCACTAAGCTTCATGCTTACCGTGTTGTGTGATATGTGTTTCAGGTACTTCTCCAGATCGTGGGAAGGCGCCGACTTGATTGTACACACGAGTTGGAGTTTATGTTTTGAGGATTCTAGGGTATTATCAAATAGACTTTTCTTTTGACAACTTATACATTTGTGGTTTTTGAGAAATGTGATATTGGATTTTATGTGATTTTAAAAGTGATTTTTTTTTGAAAATTTACGGTGTTAAAGGTTGGTATCAAAGCCTTGGTTTGAGTGATTCAGATGTACTCTCGGGTATGTCTGGACTCAAACTGAGGACTTGAGAAAATTTTCTAAAAAGAAATGATTTTTCTAAAACAAGTAGGAGTTTTAAAGAGAAATCACGACGGAGTAGTGTGTACAGTCAGCCAGAGCCCGAAGGGTGATTTCCCAAAATACAATTTCTTGATTATATTATGAGATATTAGAGTTGCATGCTAGAGGATAGTCTAGGTATTTCAAGAAATTAGAGCTAGAGTTTCCTAATCCATGATGCCTTAGCCTAGGGGATTGTTTGATATTATCTGCTATTTGCTCTATGTATGTGTTGAGTAGGACTACCTAGCAGGAATCCGTTAGAGAGAACTTTGAGTAGCAGAGTAATCTAGGAGACATACCTAGATGTGCATTTGAGGAATCTACCGAGAGAGTAGTTAGATACACATGAGAGGTAGGATTGCCTGAGTTTGGTGATGCCTTTTGAGTTGTGGATAGAGCAAGTGGAGTTGTATGTTAGATAGGTTTTATGTGCTGGTGGAGGTTATTCTATGCCTGAATGCTACTTGCTTTGTGATTTGTGGAACTCTTGAATGATAGGAGCCAGGTACTAAGTAAATATGACGATAATCAGGTGGTAGATGGCTGGCATCATGAGGAGTTCTTTAGCAGATGATGGCAGAGAAAGGTGAGAACCTAGGGAGTTATTTTAGTCTGATGGGTACGCTGTTTAGAGGTGAGTATTCGTTGGAGACCGAACATGTCTAATTGGATTGGTGATCGAGAAGGTTGAGCAGCTACTTAGGAAATCTGGGACGATCCGTATGGAAAGTATGGGTAGATGTGGCAGGTAGTATGGGCCCGTACTACTGAAAGCAAAGGACCCATACTCAAAACAGGGAGAATTCTAGAGGTTCTAAGTAGAAGAATGAGGGGGGATGACATGGTTCGGGTACCATGATTGGTAGCAGAGTGTGCTTTCGTCCTTACCAGTTATCCCGTTGTGCTTGTTCAGATAGAGAGTGGATGTGGTAGATTCTGGTGCCAGAGGTCCATGTCAGTCGAGCTTCAATAGAGTGTACCTTTCAAGGAAAATTAAGTTTAAATCCCGAGGGGTTTGACTGGTGAGGTGCCAGATGGGGTCGCATGACTCGAGGAAAAGTGGAGATGATGCCTTGTGGAGGATTGCGGTCTGGGTTGAGTGATTGGCCGATGGTTGAGGTATCACTTCCTATGACGAGAAATTCCCTATTTTCGTTTCCTGTGTGGAGTGAAAGAGCTAACGAGCTTTCGGTTTCAGAGTTGAAGGTAAACCCTGTGGGGGTAGCATATAGTTGAGATATTTTCACTAGAGTATGTGTGACATGTCTGCTGCGAGGTATTTCTTATAGAGCGAGAAGGTCATCACAGGGGAACGAGATGTATGAGAACAAGGATATGCGTTAATTGAGAATAGCAAGGCATATTTTAGCAGCAGCTCCAGGTAATCAAGAGGAGCATATCGGGGCGGTGACCCTCGTTGTTTACATGGTATATCGACTATGAGAGGGAGGTCTCATGTTCCTATGATAATTCACATGATGGAATGTTGGCTGAGGAGTCAGAGATGAGGTGTGTGTGATAGTTCATTATTCTCAAGTGAGAGAGTTGTAACTAATTTGGGACTGTCGAGATGTTCGGTGATGTGTCGGTATGAGATTTTGGGTGACTAGAGGCAGTCACATTGGGAGGATTCTGATGTTTTCATCTGAGATACGGGATACTTGGAGTTATTTGGTCATTATTTGGAAGATCATCGAGTGTTGCATGGCACGTTCCATGAGTCGGGAATGGTACATCTGGTGAGCTAGTTTGTAGTGTGGTCTGTTTGGCATGTCAATGGACGATGGTTCGAACCCTAAGTAGGGGAGAAATGGGTATTATGTTGGGAGTATCATCAATATGCTTGAGTTGCAGTTCAGAAGACTAGATAAGGGGATCTTTGGTCTAGTATATGAGACTTGAGTTTTGTGGTAGTCAAGGCAAGGTATAGAGCAAGATGATGCATGTTGCATATGTTCAGGAGAGAATGAGTGTCTTCACAACAGGTGGCCGTTGGACAGGAATCTGATTATGGTCCGTGTTTCTTCAACGTGCCAATGTTGAGTATCGAGATGGTTGGTTTACGGAGGTCAAGATTCGATTGCTGAGAGATTGATAGTTCGACATATATATTGTTATCTGTGACTCCGAAAAGGGTAGGAGTTGATGTGTTAGTCAACTTCAGAGTCAGTATGAGTAGTTTCGCATGGGCTTGATCAGGAGAGGATGGGGATTTAGATTGTCATCAACGTGTTCTCAGTCATTGAGAATTCTTCCGTGCTTCAAGCTGTGAGATGGAGTACTTCAAGGCTTCGAGTTGTATGAGTGGAAGATCAATGGTCGTGGCAAGACATCGTGAGATCCTATGATGGTGTATCAAGGTATCCGAGTATGATGCCCTAAATTGTTGGATTACTATGAGACTTGGGTTTGTCAGATGGCAAGTGGAACATCAAGAGACTATATTTCTAAACGTGAGACCATCAGTTAATTGTCTACAGACGGGGATTGTCAGGGGCATGAACTATATTAAGGGAAAGTGCTTTATCTATGAGAATTTTCGTCAAGAGTAGTGATGGATAATTTAGGAAGATGAGCGAACCTATCTATGTTGTACCACGGAGGATGAGTTAGTGAACATGGTATGGTGATAGCTTGATGGTGAGATTTTGGGGTGACAAGAGAGTGAGTGGATGCAGATGGGTGTAATTGAAGGGTTTTGAGCATTCTAACACTCCTATGGTATACATGTAACCCTAGAAACCTTGGATCTATGTTTTCTCTAATATAAATGCAAATTTGATTTTCCAAGGTTCTCAACCTAACTAGCATGTTATGGGGTACTTGTAATATAAAACTTTAGTAGAGTAACATACCTTTACTCGTGGTTGATTGCTTGGAGTCTTTAGAGCCTAGCACCAATGATGTGGATGCCTCAAGTGGAATCACAAATCACCAAAAATAAGTTGGAAGCTTTTAGATAATATGGTGCACTCTAGAAATCGACCCACCCTTGTTCTCACACACACACACTAGTGTCATTTCAAGTGCCAAGGACATCTTTATATAGTATGGAGGATTAGGGTTACATGCATGTAAACCCTAATACCCATGACTTTTCATTTACTTAGGATCCATATACTCTTAGCCCATCCTAAATAAATCTTATCCCAATCCATATATATGTAAGAGTCCATATTTTATTAGCCCCTTTTGATCACTAAATTAATTCAAAATTAATTCTTGATCAATACTAATTAAATAATATGATTTCATATTAATATATTATAACTTATAATATATTAATACATCATAAATATCATATTCTCAAATATATATATATATATATATATATATATATATATCCATACAAATTGTTAGGTGAAGTGCAACCCAAATGGACCATGTCGGGTTGGGTCAAGTTCATACCAAACATAGTTACAGACTTACACACCTTATCCAACAGTCTCCCACTTGGATAAGTCTGATAACTATAGTTGCAAGTACAACTTTAGGAACCAACCAACAATCATAGCTCTTTAAATCTCTATTGAACTATGAAGCACCATTTTAGATAAGTGATCATATAATCCTCGGTTCTCAAGATATCATCCGGACAAATACATGGAACAATGTCATACTTATCGTCTAGCAGTTTGTTTCTCAATCTCTGATTTGTTTGACATAGAACTAAATTGAACAAATCAATTAGGTTCTGACCGGGCCCGACACATAAGTCAAAACCAAATCATTGAGGGGCCCAGATATCGCTTCTATTCCGAGAAGGAACATATAAACTTCGACTCATATGCTTGTACTAACTACTTGTTAAATTATGCACAAAAGCACGTTTTATGACATCAAGTTACTGATGCGTTTTCGTACAATCAATGGATAACCAACTCATAGTCAACAACTCATATCTCTAGGTTTGAAGATTTATATGATATTACCGTCTCACGATCACTCAAGATAAATCCCATGAAGTGATACAAGTGACTGTGGGTTTAATCCAATACTCAGACCTTAAGAGTACTCATGAATGTTGCAGCACACATTTCTATGTCTAATTCACCTTAGACAAATCTACAAGCCCAATTCATGAAAGTCTTAATTCATTACCTACTTCCAAAGTATGACTTACTGTGGAGAGATTGAATAATATAATTATTCTGGAAGTCAAAACATGCAAAATTGAAACAATAGTAAACGATTAACACAAGATAGTAACACCTTACTCATAAATAAACAACAACTTCTATTTAATCATGAATTGTCAATTACATTTTACAAGTTTCAGAAAATAGCTATCTAACTATTAAAAATAATATCGTCCCTCAGCCTGATGCTCCTTGCATGCTGCAAATGCCTAACCCTAGTCAGTCCCTTCGTGAGGGGATCTGCAGGGTTCTCTTCTGACGATACCCTCTTTGCCACTAGGAGTCCTCCTTCTATCTTGTGTCTTATAAAGTGATATTTTCTGTCAATATGTCTGGATCTACCGTGATGTCTTGGTTCCATGGCTAAGGCAACCGCACTATTGCTGCCATAGAAAATCTCCATAGGCTCCGGTATAGCTGGCACAACTCCAAGGTCTCCAATGAAGTTCTTTAGCCATATTGCCTCCTTTGCTGCCTCACTTGCTGCTATGTACTTTGATTCACAAGTAGAATCAGCTACTATCTCTTGCTTGGAACTTTTCCAAGTAATTGTTCCTCCATTTAGGGTAAAGACCCAGCCTGACTGAGAGCAGAAATTATCCCTATCAGTCTGAAAGCTAGCATCACTATACCCAACAACTCTCAAGTCATCACTCCCACTGAGTGTAAGAACCCAGTCCTTAGTCCTCCATAGGTAGTTAAGAATGTTCTTTACCACAGTCCAGTGAGCCTTTCCAGGGTTTCTCGGATATCAGCTAACCATGCTCAAAGAAAAGTCCACATCAGGGCGAGTACAAGTCATAGCATACATGATCAAGCCAAGAGCGGAAGCATATGGTAATCGACTCATCTCAGCTATCTCTGCTTCTGTACTCGGACTCTGAGTCTTACTCAGTTTGGCATTGTGCTGGATCGGGAAGTCCTATTTCTTGGAATTCTGCAGGTTGAACCTTTTCAACACCTTATCCAAGTAGGTACTCTAACTAAGTCCAATTAGTCTTTTACTCCTGTCTCTCAGTATCCTTATCCCTAGGATATACGTAGCTTCTCGAAGGTCCTTTGTAGCAAAACACATCCCAAGCCAGGACTTAACCTCCTACAAAGTTTGGATGTCATTTCCTATCAGTAGTATGTCATCCACATACAGTACCAAAAAGCTAACTATACTCCCACTAGCCCTAACATATACACATGACTCATCCTCACTCCTCGAAAAGCCAAACTCTTTGACTTTCTCATCGAAACAAAGATTCCATCTGCGAGATGCTTGTTTAGACCCATAAATGGATTTCTCAAGCTTACACAGTCTATTAGGGTACTTTTCATCGACAAAACCCTCTGGCTGAGCCATGTAAACATCCTCAGCCAACTTTCCATTAAGGAAAGCGGTTTTGACATCCATTTGCCATATTTCATAATCATGAAATGCAGCAATGGCTAGCACAACCCTAATAGATTTAATCTTTGCTACTGGTGAGAAGGTCTCATCATAGTTAACTCTCGGAGTTTGAGTAAAGCCCTTCGCCACCAGTTGCGTTGTCCAAGTTCCAAACCCGGTACATCATCAACCAAGTTCCAAACTTGATTGTCATACATGGATTGAATCTCGTTGTCCATAGCCTCCTTCCACATAGTAGACTCGGGGCCTGTCATGGCTTCCCTATAGTTATTAGGTTCATTCAAATCTATTAGTGTACTATCACTGATAAATGTATCACTTTATGCGGTAATATGATAACCATGATAAAAATAAGGTGTGTTCCTAACCCTAGCGGAACGCCTCGGAGGTACAGACTCATGTATCAGCTCAACAAGTGTTTCCTCCTCAGGTTGATCGCTAGTGTTTGAGGTTCCTTCAACACTTGACTCATGAAGCTCTTCAAGGTCAATTTTCCTCCTACTGTTTCCTTGGCTTATAAATTCTCTCTCTCTCTCTCGAAAGACTCCTTTCCTTGTCACAAAGACCACATTGTCACTAGGTCTGTAGAAGAGGTAACCAAAGGATTTCTGTGGGTAGCTGATGAAAATACACCTCTCACTTCGAGGCTCGAGCTTGTCGTGAGTCTCGTGCCTCACGAAAGCCTCGCAACTCCAAATCTTGATATGGTCTAAATTTGGAACTTTCCCAGTCCACATCTCATGAGGTGTTTTGGCAACCTTTTTAGTAGGGACTAGATTAAGGATATGGGTGGTAGTCTCTAAAGATACCCCCAGAATGAGATTGGTAATGAAGCTCGACTCATCATGGAACGAACCATGTCCAACAAGGTTCGATTATGCCTCTCAGCCTCACCATTCAGCTGTGGTATCTTAGGAGGTGGAAATTGTGAAACAATTCCACATTCCTTAAGATAGTCAAGGAACTCAATACTAAGACACTCTCCTCCCCGATCGGATCAGAGCATCTTGATGTTCCTGCCCAGTTGATTCTCCACTTTCTGCTTAAACTCTTTGAACTTTTCAAAGGTTTCTGACTTATGCTTGATTAAGTATATATAGCCATATCTGTTGTAATCATTAGTAAAAGTCACACAGTAGCGATTAACATTCCTTGTGGCGGTTTTGAAGGGTCCACACACATCTGTGTGTATGAGGTCCAACAAACCTTCACCCCTAGCACAATTACCAGTGAAGGGTGACTTTGTCATTTTTCCAAGTAAACAAGACTTGCAACTATCATCTGACTTTAGTTCAAATGATTCCAAAACTCTAGCCTTTTGGAGTTGGCCTACGCGCTTCTTGTTAATATGTCCAAGACAACAATGCCATAAGGATGCTTTATCCAAGCTAATCGAAGAATCAATATGTAACACATTATTTCCTAGGTTGTCTACAATCGACACAATTTCATATACACCATCACAAGGTAATGCTTTAAAATAAAACACATCATTATAAAAAGCATTAATAGCACCAATATATTTTATTATCAAATGAAAATGTGAATCCTTTCTTGTACAAACTATGAAAGGAAATAATATTTCTCGTCATTTCAAACGAGTAACAACCTTTATTCAAATCTAAAGTTAACACATTACTAAGAAATAAAGAATAAACTCCAATCTTGGTCACATGTGATGCTTTCTTATTGCCCATAATTAAGTTTATCTTCCCGTGCTCCACTTCTTCACTTCTTCTTAGGCCCTGAGAATCAGTACAAATGTGAATACCACAACCTATATCAAGAACCCAAGAATTCGTATGCGATGAGTTATTAGAAAATATAGTGTAAATACCTGCATGTGTGGGTTTTACTTTCCCATCCCTAACATCTTGCAAGTACTTGGGGCCGCTTCGCTTCCAGTGCCCCTTTTCATGGCACTAGAAGCATTGTGCTTCCTTTGGGTTTGAAGAAGGAGGAATGGAACCACTTTTGGTTCCACTTGAAGAGGAGCCATCAAGAGACTTTCCCTTGGTACCCTTCGAAGGGGTCTTCCTCTTCTTCCCCTTTCCCTTCCCAATTGCCAAAACAAGGGCTGTAGTAGGAGTAGGAGTAACAACCGATTTACCTTTAAGGCCACTTTCAGCGGTCCTTAAAAGTCCTTGAAGTTTGCAAAGCGTAACTTCCTCTTTGTTCATATGACAAGTCATGTGAAACTGATCATAACTTGGAGGTAAGGAATGGAGAATGATATGAATCGCCACGTCCTCAGGAAAGTCCACATTAAGCTTTAGCAACCGGTCCATAAACCTTTGCATTTTTTACAAGTGGTCGGTGATGGGTTCACCATCCTTCATCCTAGCTGTTATCATGGAGGAATGATTTCATACCTCTCCTGACGAGCACTCTGATGGTACCTTTCCATCAGTTCCTGGTGCATCTCAAAAGGGTAGAAATCTTCCTAGGATTTCTGGAGTTCTGCTGTCATTGTGGCCAACATGATGCAAGACACCTTAGTAGCATCTTTCTCATGGGTAGTGTACTTAGCAATCTCCTTAGGAGTAGCAGTCGACTCATCAATAACCCTCAGTTCCTTATCAAGGACATACTCCTTCCCCTTGTAGCAAGTAATCATCCTGATGTTCCTAATCCATTCATTGAAATTAGACCCATCAAAAGTGACTTTCCCACACAATTTCATGAGGGAAAAGGAGCCTGTAGGGTTTGAGCCAGTAGCAGCGTTGGAAGACATCTTAAAAGAAAGAAAGACAAGTTTAGATTAGATAAAGAATCCTTAATAAGTCATCCAAATGGATTATTAAGGCTAGGATCCAACAAACTATTTCATAACTTAGAAGAGGGATGCCATAATCCAAGCTTTAAAATATTTGAAGGTAGGTAAATGACAATTTACCAATTTCCACCACGAAAAACAAAATAAATTATTAAGTTTTAATTGGATTTGAAACTCCTAGATCTTTTGAGATTCATTGAACTTTCAATGGCATGTTTAAATATTGATTTTTCCCTCTCAAGTTTGTGACTGGGATGCCAAGGATCACAAACAAGGTGTGAATAACTATGGAAATTGACTTGGTACCCTTAACTTTATCACCTAATCGATGTGTCGGTTAACCACACGTGCTCCACCGATCTATGATAAACATTAAGTTACCCTTTGTCACTCTTACTAGTCCTTGTTAGTGTGCCGGTTAACCACACACGCTCCACTAACGACTTGGTAAGGTATAAAGTGTAATTTCATGGGTTAGCACCTATTTCACATTTTTCGTAAAGTAACTAAGATTGCGAATTATTAAAGTTTTAGTTGCTTTATAATTTCATTATACTTTTAATGAGGATTAAGGTTCTATCCTACCCATTTGGCTAACGACCCTCCACCAGTCAAGGAAGCGGTAAGTGAGAGTGGACAACCATTAAACTGCCATTTTATAGACATTAACCTTATACCCCCCCCCCCTTACAGATCGGCTTCGTGAATGTGGCCTACTAACGGTAAGACCGACTTATTCTTTTATATATATATATATATATATATATATATATATATATATATATATATATATATATACATATATGTATATATATATATATATACATATATGTATATATATATATATATGTGTGTGTGTGTGTGTATATATATATATATATATATATATATATATATATATATATATATAGAATTAAACTTTTAATATAATAATAGTATAAGGGTTGAATTTTCAACTTTTAAAATTCTAAAGTTCAATTTGGAATTAAAGCATTAATGTGTGAGACTTTACAAATTCCAAGACTTGAGGGACAGTTTTGAAACTATTCAAGACTTTTCAATTTCATAACTTAATTATGACTTTAATTGTCTATTAAAAAGAAGACTCTTCATTCTATGTAACCTATGATTCTTTAATATCTCTTTTAAAGAAGTGACTTTTGGCAATCCATAACTTGTGGACAAATTATGGACTCCATCAATAGGCATTTAGATCAAGAATTATACTAACAAACAAGTTATAAATAATTCCTATGATCTACTAAAACTCATAAGTATGAACACTCATATCAACAATTTCAAGAAACATATAAACACATATAAAACTTGAAATTTTGATAATAACCATTGAAAATGGCTTAACATAATCATTACCACATCAAAAACAGGTTTTATAAATCCAAAACAGTTAAGGGTAACGATCCTAGTCCATTTCCAACAGCAAAACTCAAAAAACTGCATTCTGGGCCTCCTACTCGTCGAGTGCAAGAACCTACTCGACGAGTACGATGAATTTGTGCTTGGAATCGGCGAGTTCACTCAGCAGAATGCAAGAAAAATGAGTTTTTTCAGCAATTTGCATCAAGTATCAAGAAAACTGCATTCTAGAAGTCGGCCCACCCTTGTTCTCACACACACTAGTGTCATTTCAAGTGCCAAGGACATCTTTATATAATATGGAGGATTAGGGTTACATGCATGTAAACCCTAATACCCATGACTTTTCATTTACATAGGATCCATATACTCTTAGCCCATCCTAAATAAATCTTATCCCAATCCATATATATGTAAGAGTCCATATTTAATTAGCCCTTTTTGATCACTAAATTAATTCCAAATTAATTCTTGATCAATACTAATTAAATAATATGATTCCATATTAATATATTATAACTTATAATATATTAATACTGATGGGTTATGAACAAACAATCCTATGTGTGCATGCAACCCTAGATTTGGATCTATGTTTTCACTATTAGATACACAACATTGTGAACACATGAAGAACCCTAGCATGCTCCTAGTATTTTCGAAATTCACATAGAAAGATATATCAGATACCTCTTGTTGTTATATTGCAATAACAACTCAAATCTTCAAACCCTAAGTCTTGAAAGCAAGTACCACAAGTGTAGTACCTCTAATGGCTCACAAACACCACAAGCAATTGGAGAAGCAATAGAGAGAGAAGAGGAGAGGTAGAAATCGGCTCTAGGAACCCTAGGGATCAAGTGGTATGATTTCTATGGCATTAGGAGTCTTCATATAGGGTAGAGATTAGGGTTTCAGTCCTTATCCTTATCTAGTTGCTTGCCCTCCAAGTAACCATAAGATAAGCCTTGATAACCCTTATCCTTGGACGATTTCAAGGATTCCTTACCCCTTGAATTCCTCCAACCTATATCTAGGGTAACCATTGCCCTACTTTACCACTATCACATAATTACAATTCAGCCCCTCTAGTTTAATTAATTACACTTGATCACAAAATTAATTCCTAATTAATTATTGACCAATATTAATTAAACAAATATGAATTCTCCTTTAATATATTATTCTTATAATATATTAATAAATCATAATAACCTCATTCTCTATTTGTTTCTCCAGTCAAGTTGCTTTGGTGAAGGCAACCCAAAAGGACCATGGACAATTGGGTCAAGTACTTACCAAATATGGTTACAGACTTAGACACTAATCCAACAGTCTCCCATTTGGATAATTCTAGTAACCACAAATGCAAGTACAACTCGATTAGCAATTGTAGCTCTTAAAGACGTTGTCAAACTCTGATCTTGTCAGTAACATGTCCTTTAGATAAGGGATCGTATAGTCCTCTGTTTTGATATCGTGCGGACAATCTCATGAAACATTGTCATACTTATTGTATCTCAGTTAGTTTCTCAATCTCACATTTAATTGACATAGAACTTAATTGAACACATCAATTCAGTCCTGACCGGGCCTGACACATAAGTCAAATCAAATCATCGAGGGGCCCTGATATCACTTTTACCCTCTTAGGATGAAAGTAACAGATAAACTTCGACTTATATGCATTTATTATTCACTAATCAATTATACACAACAATGCGTTTTATGACATCAATTTACTGATGCGGTTTCGCATTATCAATGCACAATTAATCAGTAAAAAATATACCATATATCTTGGTTTTAAGACCATATGATATTATCGTCTTGCGATCACTTGCGGTACATTCCGTAAAGTGATTCCAGCTAGCGCGGGTTTATTCCAATGCTCAAAACCTTTTCATAAGCACTCATGAATGTTGTAACAAACTTTTGTAATGTCTAATACCTTTGAGAAAATCTACACACCAATTCATGACAGTCTTCATTCATACCTACTTCCAACATATGAATGACTGTGGACCGTTTGAATAATTCTTAATAAACTCAATTATTTTGGAAGTCAAAACCTGCAAAGTGAAACAATAGTTAAACAATTAACATAAGATATAACCTTTAAATAATACAACTTTATTTAATCATAAAATGCCAATTACATTTATCTATTACATGTTTCCAAACTATCTAATCCAAACTAATATTGTCCTTCAGCCTAATGCTCCTAGCGTGCTGCAAGTGCTTAACCCTACTCAGTCCCTTTGTAAGCGGATCTGCTGGGTTATCCTCTGACGATATCCTCTTAACTACGAGGTGTCCTTCTTCTACTCGATGTCTAATAAAGTGATATTTTCTGTCTATTTGTCGAGATCTACCATGATCCCTCGGTTCCTTGGTCAAGGCAACCGCTCCTTCATTATCACAGAAAATTTCCATAGGCTCCTTTATGGCAGGTACAACTCCAAGGTCTCCAATGAATTTCTTCAACCATATCGCCTCCTTTGATGCTTCGCTCGCTGCAATGTACTTTGATTCGCACGTTGAATTAGCTACAATGTCCTGCTTGGAACTTTTCCAAGTTACTACTCCTCCATTAAAGGTAAAGACCCAGCCCGACTGCGAACGGTAGTTGTCTCTATTGGTCTAGAAGCTAGCATCACTATACCCTCGCACCTTTAAGTCATCACTCCCTCCGAGAACCAATAACCATTCCTTGGTCCTCCGAAGGTACTTAAGGATATTCTTGACTGCAGTCCAATGTGCTCTGCCAGGGTTCCCTTGATATCTGCTGACCATGCTCAAAGCAAAGGCCACATCAGGGCGAGTACAAGTCATAGCATACATGATTGAGCCAACTACGGAAGCGTAAGGTACACGACTTATCTCTGATATCTCGGCCTTGGTACTCAGACTTTGAGTCTTACTCAACTTGGCATTACTTTGTATCGGTTATTCTCCCTTCTTCGAGTTTTCCATACTAAAACGTTTTAGTACCTTATCCAAGTAAGTATTCTGACTAAGTCCTATTAGTCTCTTACTTATTTCTCTCACTATCCGTATCCCCAAAATATAGGAAGCCTCTCCGAGGTCCTTCATAGCGAAGCACTTCCCGAGCCAGGACTTAACCTCCTGCAGGGTCGGAATGTCGTTTCCTATGAGTAGTATGTCATCGACATACAAAATGTGAAAGATAACTATACTCCCACTGGCTTTGACATATACACATGATTCATCTTCACTTCGTACAAATCCAAACTCTTTGACTTTCTCATCGAAGCAAAGATTCCATCTGCGAGATGCTTGCTTAAGTCCATAAATGGACTTCTCAAGCTTGCACACTCTATTGGGATGCTTCGTATCGACAAAACCCTCTGGCTGAGCCATGTAAACATCCTCAGCCAACTTCCCATTAAGGAAAGTGGTCTTGACATCCATCTGCCATATCTCATAATCATGAAATGCAGCAATGGCTAGCATCACCCTAATAGACTTTATTTTAGCAACTGGCGAGAAGGCTCATCATAGTCAACTCCGGGAGTTTGAGTAAAGCCCTTCGCAACCAATCGCGCCTTATACGTGTGCACATTTCCATCCACGTTGGTCTTCTTCTTGAAGATCCATTTGCACCCAACAGTCCTACGTCCGGGCACATTGTCAACTAAATTCCAAACTTGGTTGTCATACATGGACTAAATCTCGCTGTCCATCGCCTCTTTCCATTTTGCAGACTCTGGTCCTGCCATGGCTTCCTTATAGCTATTAGGTTCATCTAGATTTATTAGTGTACCATCACTAATATACGTGTCCCCTTTGGTAGTAATATGAAAACCATAAAACTGGGGTTGAACTCTAACTCTTTCGGAACGTCTAAGAGGTAAGGACTCGTCAATAGGTTCAACCGGAGTTTCCTCCTCGGGTTGAGTGCCAGTGATAGAGGTTCTTTCATCAATCGACTCTTGAATCTCTTCAAGATCGATTTACCTCCCACTATCTCCTTGGCTTATGAGTTCTCGCTCTCGAAAAACCCTCTCCTCGCAACGAAGACAACATTATCACTCGGTCTATAGAAGAGATATCCAAAGGATCTATGCGGGTAGCCGATGAAAATACATCGCTCACTATGAGGTTCGAGCTTGTTGTGAGTCTCTCGTCTTACAAAAGCCTCGCATCCCCAAACCTTGATATGTGCTAACGAGGGAGCGTTCCCTGTCCACATCTCATGAGATGTTTTGGAAACCTTCTTTGTAGGGACTCGGTTAAGGATATGGGCAGCAGTCTCTAAGGCATACCCCCAAAATGAGATAGGTAGTGAAGCATGACTCATCATTGAACGAACCATATCCAACAGTGTTCGACTACGCCTTTCTGTTACACCGCTCAACTGTGGTGTCCTAGGTGGCATCAATTGCGAAACTATTCCACATTCCTTGAGATAGTCATGGAATTCAAGACTTAGGTACTCTCCTCCTCGATTGGATCGAAACATCTTGATTTTCCTGCCCAATTGATTCTCCACTTCATGTTTGAACTCTTTGAACTTTCAAACATTTCTGACTTGTGCTTGATTAAGTAAATATACCCATATCTACTACAATCATCGGTGAAAGTCACATAGAAGTTGTTCGCATCCTTTGTAGTAGATCTAAAGGGCCCACACACGTCGGTGTGTATGAGATCCAATAAACCCTCACCCCTCTCACAAGTACCAGTGAAGGGTGACTTGGTCACCTTTCCAAGTAAAAAATACTCACACGTGTCATCTTCCCTAAGTTCGAATGACTCCAACACTCCATCCTTTTAGAGTTGGGCTATGCGCTTCTTGTTGACATGTCCAAGACGACAATGCCACAAGCATGCTTTATCCATACTATTGGAAGAATCCATACACAATACATCATTTCCTAGGTTATCTACAACCATAACAGTTTCATAAATTCCATTACAAGGCAATGCTTCAAAATATAAAACACCACTTAGATAAGCATAAATCGAACCATTCTCATTATTAAACGAATATCTAAATCCTTGTTTAAACAAAACATGAAATGAAATGATGTTTCTTGCTATATCTAGTGAGTAGCAACAATTATTTAAATCTAAACCTATTCCATTACTAAGCACTAGAGAATACACTCCAATCTTGGTGACAGGCGATGATCTTCTGTTCCCCATGATTAGATTTATTCTTCCACGCTCCACATCCCTATTTCTTCTTAGTCCCTACAAATCAGAACATATGTGATAACCACATCCTGTATCAAGAACCCACAAAATAGCATGCGGTGAATCATTAGATTTAATTGTGTAAATACCTGCGAAAGATGGCTTGATCTTCCCATCCTTGATGGCTTGCAGATATTCTGGGCAGCTTCTCTTCCAATGCCCTATTTTGTGGCAGTGGTGGCACTCTGCCTCCTTTGGGTTCGAATTGGGCTTGGCAGGACCAACTTTGGTCCCACTAGAATAGGAACCATCTTGGGACTTTCCCTTGTGGTGGCTCTTTGAAGGAGCCTTCCTATTCTTGCCCCTTCCTTGCCTAATAGCCAAAACAGGAGCAGCGGGTGGAGTGAGAGTTAATGCAACAGACTTGTCCTTGAGGTTGCTCTCAGCAGTCCTTAGAAGCCCTTGGAGTTTACTTAGGGTGACCTCTTCCTTGTTCAACTTGCGAAGACGATCAACATATCTTTGCATCTTTTGCAAGTGTACGGTTAGAGATTCTCCACTTCCCATCTTAGCGGTGATCATGTTCGTGATGATCTCATAGCGCTCTTGCCTTGCGCTTTAGTGGTGTCTCTCCATCAAGTCTTGATGCATTTCGTACGGATACATGTCCTCATAGGACTTTTGGAGTTCGGGGTTCATTGTGGCTAGCATAATGCAATGGACTTTCGTTGCATCACGCTCATGGGTCTCAAAGACAGCCATTTCTTCAGGAGTAGCGATTTCCGGATTGATCTTTTCAAGCTTCTCGTCGAGGACATACTCTTTGTCCTCGTAGCGAGTAATCATGCGAATCTATCTTATCCATTCGCTAAAGTTCGATCCATCAAATGTCACCTTTTGACATAGGCTCATTAGCGAGAATGAGGTAGCATCAGCGATGTTTGCGTTAGACATCTTCAAATAGAAAGGAACAAAGTTTGATTAGAATTAAATCCCTAATTAAACACCCAAAATGAAAAATTAGGGCTAGGACCCAACAACATTTTTTACACATTAGAAAAGGGATGTCGTAATCCAACATACAAATAATTTTGAGGTAAGTGAATGACGATTCACTAATTCTTCACCATGAAAAACATAACTCTCAAGCTTTAAATGTAATGAGAATTCCTAGATTTCCTTAGAGATTCATTGAACTTTTCAATGGCATATTTAAATCTCGATATGCCCCTCTCGTTTGTGACTGGGATGCCGAGGATCACAAAGTGGGTGTGAATAACCATGCAATCACCTATTCGATGTGCCGGTAAACCACACACGCTCCATCGAGCTATGACAAACAATGAGTCACCCTTTGCCACCTTTAATTAGAACCAATTAGTGTGCCGGTTAACCACACACGCTCCACTAACTTCTTAGCAAGGGTGCAAAGTGCAATTTCATGGGATTGCATCAATTTCACTTTTTCCTAAAGTAACAAGGATTGGGAATTTGTAAAAGAGTTTAGTTACTTTACATCGATTCATTATACTTATAAATGAAGAGAGGATTTCCCTATCTTACCCGTTCAGCTAACGACCCTCCACCAATCAAGGAAGCGGTGGGTAAGAGTGGATACCCATTAAATGGCCATTTTATAGGCCTTAACCTTATACCCCCCCCCCCCCCCCCTTATAGATCAGCATCGTGAATGAGGCCTACTAACGGTAAGACTAGCATTTTAGTTATATATATATATATATATATATATATATATATATATATATATATATATATTAATCTTGTAATAATATAATAGTATAGGGTGTATTTCAAACATTTAAAAATACTAGGGTTTTAATCTCAATTTAAAATTTTCGAAATTTAATACCATTTAAATTAAAATTTTAAATATTAAAACTCTTGATTTACTAATTATCTTGAATTAAACTATTAATTTAAATTATTAAATCATAAGGGATTATTTAAATCATGAAGGATAATTACCAATTAAACAATTAATTTATCCTAATCCTTTTAATCCCTCTAAATTTCGAAAATCATGGGATAGGATAATTCAAAATCTTTAATTACCATATTTAACCATTAAAGGATAATTACAAGATATGGGATAATCGAAATCCCTAAAATTTAGGATCTTATTTTGGGGAGGAGGCTAATCTCGAAAATCCTAGGGTTTGCAAACCCTAGATTTCGAAATCTTGGCACTAAAGGAAAGGATTTGAAAAACCCTTTCAAATTTTCGCAAATTAGGGTTTAGGAACCCTAATCTCGAAAATCTTGCCTCCTAGGGTTTATTGGCTATAAACCCTAATATGTCAACTTCATACAACTGTATAATACTATTAGAAAACAAGTTAACCAAAGGCTCTGATATCACTGATGGGTTATGAACAAACAATCCTATATGTGCATGCAACCCTAGATTTGGATCTATGTTTTCACTATTAGATACACAACATTATGAACACATGAAGAACCCTAGCATGCTCCTAGTATTTTCGAAATTAACATAGAAAGATAGATCACATACCTCTTGTTGTTATATTGCAATAACAACTCAAATCTTCAAACCCTGAGTCTTGAAAGCAAGTACCACAAGTGTAGTACCTCTAATGGCTCACAAACACCACAAGCAAATGGAGAAGCAATAGAGAGAGAAGAGGAGAGGTAGAAATAAGCTCTAGGAACCCTAGGGATCAAGGTATGATTTCTATGGCCTTAGGGGTCTTTATATAGGGTAGAAATTAGGGTTTCAATCCTTATCCTTATCTAGTTGCTTGCCCACCAAGTAACCATAAGATAAGCCTTGATAACCCTTATCCTTGGACGATTTCAAGGATTCCTTATCCCTTGAATTCGTCCAACCTATATCTAGGGTAACCATTGCCCTACTTTGCAACTGTCACATAATTACAATTCAGCCCCTCTAGTTTAATTAATTACACTTGATCACAAAATTAATTCCTAAATAATTATTGACCAATATTAATTTAACAAATATGATTTCTCCTTTAATATATTATTCTTATAATATATTAATAAATCATAATAACCTCTTTCTCTATTTTTTTTCTCCAGTCAAGTTGCTTTGGTGAAGGCAACCCAAAAGGACCATGCACAACCGGGTCAAGTATTTACCAAATATGGTTACGGACTTAGACACTAATCCAACAAATACATCATAAATATCATATTCTCAAGAATATATCTATACAAATTGTTAGGTGAAGGGCAACCAAAATGGACCAGGCCGGGTCGGGTCAAGTTCATACCTAATATAGTTACGGACTTAGACACCTTATCCAACAATAATCACTTAGCACTATCAGGGAAAACTGTGGGGTGAGCCCATGGCGAGTAAGATATAGTGTCATAATACTATGGGGAGATGTAGCATTCACGATATCAGTAAGAGAGAGTATTGTAATACTACGGGGAGCCATAGCATTCACAATGTTAGTACGAGAAAGTATCATAATACTACGAGGAGCCGTAGCACTCACGAGGCAGTACGGGATGGTATTGTAATACTACAGCGAGCCATAGCATTCACGGGTCAGCAAGAGAGTGTTGTGGGACTACAGGGAGCCATAGTATCCACTAGTTGGTGAGAGAGTGTTGTAAGATTGCAGGGAGTCGTAACCTCACTAGTAAGTGAGAGAGAGTGTTGTGGGACTGTGGGGAGTCGTAGCATCCACTAGTCAGCGTGTGACACACAGGTGTGTTCTTAGGTTTGGGGTAGCCTTGTCATTTGAGACTTTGGGAGTCTGGTGGCCGGAGCAGGTGTGAGACTGGGGTTTCAGTGATGGTCAGGAACTGTTACGACCCGAATTAGTGAAGGGGTTGATGCGAATCGGAAATATTGAGGGTATAAGATACACGTAGATTCTCGAATATCGAGACATGAGTTGAGTATCGAGTTGAGGTTTTGAATTTATAGATGGATTTCATTTGAGTGGTTATGGCTTCCATCTGGTGTTTTAGACCTATGTATGGGTCGGTTTATTGGCGTGGGGAGGACCACAACGCCCATGGAGGGTAGTAAAGAGTAGACGACAGAGATCGGAAGTGATGAGTGACTACAAATCGGTTGTAACATCCGCTTGGAGTAAAGCGAACTTAGTGATTGTGTGTACAACATGATTAAGCGAGATAGTTCCGTTGGATGGAACGGCGGTGGATTACCGAAGGTGCTAAAGGTAGTCTGTGGTGGTAACACGGTTGGGTCGGGAGTCGACCCTGTGTCCGGGTTTGGTGTTGGGAATTGGAAGATGGTTAGAGTTATGTTCGCGGATATTAATGGATAGTTTCGGGCGGGCATGGTCATTCAGTTTGGGTCCGGAGCTGAATCGTCCTGGGGTTTGTGTTGGGATTGAAGGGTTTTAGTATACTACAACATCCTATGATGCACATACAACCCTAAATGCTTTGGATATATGTTTTCTTTAATTATACATGCAATATTGTTTCTAAAGCATTATGCCTACAAATAGAATGCAATTGACATAAACAACTTAAAATACTAGTTAGGAGTTTTCCTCTTTATGTAGCTGTAGAACTTGTTGTATTTGGCCTTTAAGAACTTAGTGCCCCAAGTGTGACACCTCAAATGGTTCACAACACACCTTATAGAAAGGATGACATTTGAGAGAGTTTCTTGCATACAAATCGGCGATAGTCTTCCAAAGATCACTAGGAGTCGATTTTAGTAGCCTAGGGTCTTCTTATATAGTGTGGCTAGGATTAGGGTTACATCCATGTAAACCCTAATGTGAATGACTTTTCATCTTACTTAGGATCTATTGTTTAAAACCTCCATGGACTATCCATGGACTACCATATTGGTTTAGCCCATCCTAAATAATCATAAGCCCACACCATAAGAATGATTGATTTACCAAATCAATCCCCTTACATTTAATTAGTCTCTTTTTATCACTAAATTAATTCCAAATTAATTCTTGATCAATACTAATTAAATAATATGATTTCATATTAATATATTATAACTTATAATATATTAATAAATCATAAATAACATCTTCTCAAAAGTCCATCCTATCAAATTATCGTGATGATATGTAACTCAAATGGACCATGCTACTCTCAGGTCAAGTACATACCAATTATAGTTATAGGCTTAGACGCCTAAAACAACAAGGATGGTTTAGTTTGACAGAAGGTCAAACCTTGTGTAGGGTTTTAGTTCTGTTAAGGATTAGTAAGGGGTTTGTTCTTCCTTGGGTTGGAAGTTTTGGATTGGTTCGGTTGTCTTGATGAGATCGTTGTATGTTCTGAGTTTCCACATTGTGCCTTGGACCCAAGAGTATGAGAGCATCGAGAGAGTGCTCATGACGATAGAGCAGGTCCAACAGGCCCGACAGAGGTTACTGACGGGCAAAAGTTTTTAGAAGAGTTACGCGGACCGGTGACGTTCAGAGCTAGAGTTCTAGGTCGGAGATGTTGTCCTCCTAGAGGTATCCCCATGGGGAGGGGTGATCTGATTCAGGAAGTGGGGCAAGCTAGGCGCTAGATATATCGGTCCTTTCAAGTGATCGCTCGTATGGGTAAAGTAGCTTATCGGTTAGAGCTTCCTGCGTAGTTGAGCCAGATTTATAATACCTTCCATGTGTCCCAACTGAGGAGTGTGTAGCCTACGAGACTGTAGTTGTTCCATTAGGGGATATAAAGGTTAATGATTGCCTGGACTACATTGAGAAGCCAATACCGATCTTGGATAAGAAGGTGAAGGTTTTGTGTAACACCCCGTTTAGTAAATAAATAAATAGATAAAATTAATTTGAATTGTGGCCCTAAAATCCCTAATATTGAGTGGGGTGTTGGTTTTGGGGAGCCAAATGTTATAATTTGGATTATTCATGGGTTAAAGTGTAAATTCGAGACTTAGTTTGTTAAGATTTTTAGAAGACAAGGGGTGTTTGGTATCATTTGGTAATTATTGGGAGTTAAGTTGAAGGGGTTTTGGATGGCTGGGGTAAAAAAGGTAAAGTATGGACTTCGGGCTTAGCGTGTTTAGGAAAGCATGAGTGTCCCCATGGCAGGTAGCCGTTGGACAGATACCATGTGCTGATTAGAAATTCTTCAAGTTTGTAATGGTAAAATTTGAGGCGATTGGGTCAAAGGATAGCTTCGGCGGTGAAGAACCTCGGGCTTAGCGTACGGGTTGTTATGTGCATTTTGGAAAGGGTAGAAGTGGATTGGGCAACGAACTCCAGGGCCGGTATGTGTATACTTGCATTGGTTTGGAGCAATAAAAGAGGAAGTTTCGGATGTTTTTCAACGTGTTCTAAGTCATTGACGATTCGTCCGTAAGAGTTGGAATATTGCGAAGTTGTGTGCTGTGGGGAAATGAAGATTAGATAGGAGATTATTTAAGAATGTGAATTGAAGTAAGAGAAGGATTTTTGTCATGACGGTAGCCATCAGGAGTAGTGATGTTTATTTTTGGATGGGTGTGTGATCATTTGTCTATGGTTAGCCGCAGAACATGGGTTAATGGATGCAGAGTGTAGTGTTGACTGGAGAATGAGACAGTGGGATGGTAAGAGAAAGTACTGTAAGGCTGCAGGGAGCTGCAACATCCTTGAGTCAGTATGAAAGGGTGTGGTGATACTATGGTGAGTCGTCGTATTCACCAGTTAGCAAGAGGGTGTGGTGATACTAAGGTGAGTCATAGTATTCACCAGTTAGCAAGAGGGTGTGGCGACACTATGGGGAGTCGTAGTCTTCACCGGTTAGCAAGAGGGTGTGGTGATACTGCGGGGAGCCGTAGTATTCAACAGTTAGCAAGAGGGTGTATTGATACTGCGAGGAGCTGTAGTATCCACCAGGCAGCAAGATGGTGTGGCGATACTGCGGGGGGCCATGGTACTCGCCAAACAGTGAGGGAGTATTATGGAACTGCGGGAAGCCATAGCTTTCACGGGTCTGAGGGAGAGCACTGTGGAATTACGGGGATCCATAGTTTTCACCAGCCAAAGCATGACGCAGAAGAATTCTTAGGCTTGTGTAGCCTCATCAATTGAGTCCGTAGGATCTTGGTGGTTGAACCAAGGGAGAGACCGAGGTCTCCATATTTGTCAAGGATCGTTATATTTTGAGTTAAGTCGTGGTTATTGACACATAAAGGAATTGGAGAAGTGGTGTACGTTTGGATTGCGAATCTTGGGTTACGAGTGGAGTACCAGATTGGAATTGAGTGGTTCCAATTCTATTATTGAATTCGACTCTTTAGCTTGAGTCTCGATTCGTTCGTAGGTTTACTAGGGTTTCAGATTCGTAGATGGGGTCATTTTGAGAAGTACTGTTCTCCATCAGATGTAATAGACTAGAGTGAGTTAGTTCGTCGGTATGGGAAGAACCGCGAAACGCATGGAATCAGTGGTTGATAGACGACAGAGGTCGAAGGTGAGACGATTTCAAATAAGTTGTAGTATTCTCTTGGGGGTAAAGCGAACTACGTGACTTGTGTGTCGGGATGAGCTGAGATAGTTATTGTGAGCAGGAGGGCTGTAAAGTCATTTTATTGGGTGTGCAAGGGGTAGCCCTTGGAGGTTCAACCGTTGGGTCAGGAGCTGACCTGGTACTCAGAGTTGGGAGTGTGTTATCCGAGTCTGTTATTCGATGAGCGATTATTTGGGTGATATTCTGCAAACAGCGCCAAAAACTTGCTGTGTGTGAAACAAACTAGTTTTAATCCTACTAACTTAAACACAAAGACAAACACACGAAAGGCAGTGTACCTATCGATTAGCAATTTAGTTCAGGTATGTAGGGTATCGAACACAGGGAATGGTAAACAATTAAAATAAATGCTAATATTATCTAACTAAAACAATTAATAAAAGTAGGGGGTTCTCTAGTTTTGCAAGACTAGAAACTTAAACAATCAATTAATACTTAAACAAAGACAATTAACAACTAAGAAGAACAAGAAAAGACAACTAGATTCAATGATAAAAGAGACTTCTGTTCAGATTCGATTCACTTATTCTTATGGTTGATTTCGTAGCAAGTGCAATGGATCAATATGTCAATGGTTACCGATCCCTAATGTGATTGGGTTCACGTTCACTATTACCAATCCTTTAGTAGACAAGTTAATTCAAACAGTGTCCAGTTGATTAAACTAACCAGTTTCCTAGTGTTCAGTTCATATCAAGTAAGACTTGTAATAATAGCTAATCAAATTTGTTCAATTCAATCAACTCATATGTGGTTGTTCATCACACATGCTCACACATTGATTTATATATTTTTTAGTTAACCCTAGTTTCATGTTCACTATTCCTAGGCATACAATCTTGTATTCACAAAACTATATGAATCAAGTAATCAAGAAGATGTTCATGCAACTCAATAACTTACTTAATAACAGAAAACATTTATCATCAATACATGAGGATCTTTAACAAGCTTAACAAGATGAATAACCAAATTAATATTAATCCAACCACTCAATCAAACCGTGTTCATAAGATTATCTCATCCAAACATAAGTAAAAAGCTTTGAGCTCATATCTACAGCAAGTAATAATCTAAAATCAAAATCTAATGATTCAAACATGGTTCAAAACAAAGATTAAGAAAAGAAGAATGATTATTTGCCTTTGATTCTCTTCTAAATTGTTTCTTAGGTTGCAATCTCGAAAATAGCAGCTCCAAGAACCCTTCTGGTCTTCAAAAGTCGCAGCTAGCCTCCAGCAAAAGTTAGGGTTCGAATGAGAAGAGTTTCTATATATAAATTCTGAAAACAGCGTCAACTCGACGAGTTTTTGGTGAAAACTCGTCGAGTTTTTTCAATAATCCGCGTATACAACGTGTACGGAAAGGCATCCTTAAATCGAGAATATTCCAACCAACTCGTCGAGTTTTTGGTAAAAACTCGTCAAGTTTACTTGGAATCTGATGGGTTTTAGACATAAGAAACAATCCTATGTGCTCATACAAACCCTAATGCTTGGATCTAGGTTTCTCTATTGTACATGCTTTGAATCCAAGACTAATAAACTTAGATCTAACATATTATAAATTGAATTAGGGTTTATATAATTACCTTTGATTGTTATATAGCAATAATAATCAATTCCTTGCTTGGATTGGCCTTAAAAAGCTTAGTGCCTCAAGTGTTGCACCTCTAATGGAGTCACAAACACCATATACAACTTGGATGAAGAGGAGAAGAAGGAGGCTGCCCAAAAACGACTAGAAACCCTAGAGAATCAGTTGTCCACCTTTTGGGAGCCTAAGGGGTCCTTTATATACTTGTGTGGGCTGCTAGGGTTTCAGTCAAAACCCTAATGGGTAGCTTAAACTCTAAGCAGCCCATGGAACCTTCTGGATAAGGCTATGGACGAAAATATGATGGGCTTCCATCATAATTTCGTTCACCCCTTACTTCTTTAGCATTCCTTAGCCCAATAACTCAATTATCCAATAATTGCAGTCCAGTCCCCTAAATTTAATTAATCTCTTTTAGCCACAAAATTAACTCTTAATTAATTCTTGACTAATATTAATTAAACAATATGATTTCTCCTTTAATATATTATTCTCATAATATATTAATAAATCATATTTAAACCTTTCTCTCCTTAAATCATCCTACATATTGCTATGGTGAAGGCAACCCAAAAGGACCATGCTCATAATTGGGTCAAGTACATACCAAAATAGTTATGGACTTAGACACTAATCCAACAGTCTCCCACTTGGATAAGTCTAATAATTATTTTCCGTATGACTTCAGAACCTGATCAGCAATCGTAGCTTTCAAAAGCCGCTGTCAACTCTAATCTTATCAGATAGCGTGTCCTCTAGATAAGGGATTATATATTCCTCCATTCTCAAGATATCATATAGACAAAAAAACATGAATTTCAATCATTCTCTCTATACTGTTTCCCGCCTTCCGGTTTATGACGACTGACAACAGACTACAATTGAACACATCAACTTAGTCCCGGCTTGGCCAAGCGCTTAGGTGTCATCACTAAATCATCGAGAGGCCCACAGATATCGCTTGTATCTCACTTTGAGTAAAAGGAATGGATAAACTTTGACTCATATGCTTGCTTGCATTTACTGGTCGAATCATACACAACAATAAGTTTTATAACACCAAGTTACTGGTGCGTTTACTTATTATCAATGTGCAACCGACCAACAAATAACAACTCACATGTCTCGGTTTCAAGAATATACAATATTATCGTCTCACTAATCACTCGTGATAAATCTATGAAGTGATCCAAGTGAGTGTGGGTTTAATCCAATACTCTAATCTTATCAAAGCACTCATGAACTCTGCAGCAAACTTGTGCTATGTCTAAACACTTCAAACAATCTACAGATAGATTCATGACAGTCTTTATTCATACCTACTCCCAACGTATGACCGACTGTGGATGTTTGAATAACCTAGTTATTATGGAAGTCAAAACATGCAAACTGAAATATAATAATAATACTTAATCCTATATGGCCTCAAACTTGTGAGAGTAAATAAAAAACACTTCTATTTAACCACCATATTGATTACTTATTATTATCGTTTACTGTTTCAGAAAATCAACTTATTACTTAAATTACAACAATAGCTGTCCCATGCATAAAGCATGCACACTATGTTTCCTATGGTCCTTACTTTGTGAAATAGATCAATTGAAAACCTTTTCAATGATGCTCATTTCACAATTCCCAATCCTTATCATTAGTGTAAGAACACAAGGTTCTTTGATACTATTAGAATATGCTAGATTCTAACATCTTATACAACGATCCTTTCATAAAGTCATAGCACAAAAGTCACCAAGACTTGGCAAATGAAATTTTGAAGTACTCTATCGGACATTGTTACAAGACAATTCCATAGACGTGAAGTCTCACATTCAAAGTACATTCATTTGAACATCCTTCCTGCATAAAAGTTTCAAATCTAGGCATAGAATATCAATATCCAAATCCCAATATGGAAACATTTCCACATTTTCCATATGACAACTCATTCTTAATAGAATCTTATCTATTCATAATAATGTCGATATGGTCCATCCAATACCATACTTCCAACTACTCACAAGCGACTAATCCTCAGTGAACTTTGGATCATCCTTTGATAGTTGTTTAATTATTTTAGTCAAAACCAATTCTAGTCCTTTTTCCCTCTTAATGCGCTAGACATTTAGAAAATTTTAGAATGGTAAAATATTATAACATTTGCAATCGATCCTATACCCAAAGCGTATGGGACATGATACATAATTTCTTACATAAAGATATGATACTTTACCAATCTTTTGCCATAATATTTTATGTGTCATGTTCTCACAATTCGAACTATGAAGAGGGATGCCGTAATCATAATCGAATTTTAAGAACACACAATGTATCTTTTGACTGAAAATATTAAAATTTCTCAATCTAAGCTTTAGATTTTGAAACGAAGTATAATATTTTCTCCCTTAATTATATTAAAACAACTTTTCAACCCATGCAAGTTTGCAAATTGAATCTTTGTTTTTCTATAATTAATATTGCTAACTTGCAATACTCGCCATAATAATCATACAAGCATAACACTTATGCTTCGACTATCATGATGATTATTATCATATAAGCATAATACTTATGCTCCCACTAGCTTTGACATGTATTCAGAAAACAAATGAACTTTCAGAAAACAATGCCTATTGAATTTCTGAAATTCATATTTATAATACCAGATGCTTCGATAAGCCTTTATCTAGGCTTCTTAACCTTATACACCTTTGTCTTAGATAGCTCATATGTGTGTTTGAACAATTCAGAACTTATGTTACTAAGTTCCAAATGTTGAAACTAATTGCCAAATCTCATAATTCGAACTATGGAAAGGGATGCCGTAACCATAATCGAATTTTGAGAATACAATTTTCACAATCGCTATCTTCTTAAAATCTCTTTTAGTGAAAGCATTTCCTCACAGTCATTTTCATGAAGGAGGGAATCTTATGACACTTAGATTTTATGGTGTATGATTTCCTATCCATGTGAATTTGCCAAAACCAAGGTTTGCAACAAATCCAAACTCATATGGACTAAACTTTCTTAATCTTGATTTCTTGCCTTATGGTAACACGAGTGCCCACCATGTCTTCCAAGTAGTTTAGTAACTTTTCCTTACATATCAATGTACTTTCCATCGACTAAGGCTCTAGTATGCATTCAAATGAGAACTCATAGAACTCACATATGCAATTAACTCAATTGGAATGGCACAAAAACAAAATAATGTCAGCACGATAGGTTGCAAACCTCAAGTCGTGTGCTAGTGATGATCGATAATGTATATTCTTGATTTGTTCTTGAAACCTTTCAAGACCATTAAGACTCCCACTGACTCCTTGACATATAAGATTCTCTTGTCAAGAAACATTTCTTGACAAAGAAAATATTCAAGAGTTAGTGTAGTTCTTATCAAGACAAAACACTTCACGAATTGGTCCTAGTTGGTCTTTGTCTTATCCAAGACATCACAACTTACCAATTTCTAATGTGCAAGAATAAGAAAACTTTTCCAAATTCCACATTTGATGAGTGTTATAAACCTACTTAAGACTTGTCACTCAATGTCACAATCTTGGAGTATGACCCTAAGACTTGATATTGGAACGAAGTATGATTGACTCTTTGATTTAACCATTTCTACAATTCTCGATTCCTCTTCTTAGACATGCAAATGCACTAAGACTCACTTAGAGGATCAATTGAGATATGGTTCTTAATCATTAAGACTTCATCATAAAACACAATAAAAGGTACTCTCCCTTCTTCTTAGAATGGAGAAACTTTTATCTTTCTACCTTCTTGATTCTTCTTATTCGTTCTGCTATTGATTGAAACTATTTCAGTCAACTCAGAGTTATACTCAATCTTATAAGTATAACCATATTTACTAAACTTTAGTAAATCATGACGAATATCTTTGTCACTCTTGTGGTAGACTTGATCAACGCACAACCTAGTGTACTTGATCTTCCTAGTCCTTCAATTGACACTTTGTCAAAGAATTAGTCTAAGTTTCCCAAATGTGAAAGTTTTTCATTCATCATACAATACACATTGCATGATTCCAAGTTTCTGTCCAATTGAAACTTGGGCGATGAGAAACTCTCCCTATTTGGTAAACTTTTGATATTTCCACAAATTATACAATTAAGAATCAAATCCATTATTGCTAATAATAGAAACCTTCAAACATCAATTTTTCATACATGCCATTGCAAGGATAAATAAGATAAAATCAAAAATTATTTTATTGCGGAAAAATTTATCCTTACAATGCAACTCAATTGAAAAACTATGTTATTACATATTTCTAAACAATCTATTCTAACTCCAAGTAGTAGCTCAAGAATCCAATCTTCAAGTAATGCTATCGAAATCCATTTCTTCACGATCAGATTCAGCTCACTTCTTCCCTTAAGCTTCCTCTCCTTTCTTCGATCCTACAAAACATCAAAATGCAATCTTATCACATCATGTATTAAGAATCTAGAATAGGAACTTAAAAGAGTTAGATAATGGATTTTACCTGAAGTAGAGCCAAACGTCTTGACTCTCCCATCTCTTAGATCTCTCAGGTAGTTAGGGCAACTTCGTCTCCAATGCCCCTTCTCTTAGAAATAAAAGCAAATGGACTCCTTTGGCACAGTACATCGGACAATCACAGACTTAGTTCTTTCTGGACTTCCAATGTTGCCAGTGTCCATTGAAGTTTGGGAGTTTGATTCACCAGACAAATTTGCTTGACCAGCACGCCAAATCATTGCTGATTCAACAGCTATAAGCAAATAGGTGAGATCAATTAGGGTCACGTCGTGGTCCATCATATAGTACTCTCTAACGAACTCACTATATGATTCAGGAAGTGACTGAAGAACCCAGTCAACAGCCAACTCACTTGAAATCTCGACACCCAACATGTTTAACCTATCAATGTGTGACTTCATCTCTAAGACGTGCGCACACACAGGTTTCCCATCTTCGTGTTTACTTGCCAAAAGGGCTTGAGTGAGCTTGAACTTTTCAATCCTTTGAACTTGTGGGTCAGGGAGAACAATTGGAGGAGGTGGAGGAAGTGAAGCATGACTCTCATTTCCTTGATCGTATCTCGGAACGTCATCTTCATTTGGAAAGCTTGTTCCAAAGTATTTGGGAAGACCATTGTAAGATTCAAACATCTACAAAACGGGAGAAAATTCAAGTTATGTTGATTAGAATTCTTGATGTAACACCCAAATGAAACATCAAGCTAGGATCCAACACAATATTCTACAACCTAGAAAAGGGATGTCGTAATCTAGTTGCAAAATATTTTAAGGTAGGTAAATGACGATTTACCAATTTCCACCATGAAAAACGAAAAGGAAGATTAAGTTTTAAATGAATTGAAACTCCTAGATCTTTTGAGATTCATTGAACTTTTCAATGGCATGTTTAATCTCGATTATGCCCTACTATTTGTGACTGGGATGCCGAGGATCACAAACAAGGTGTGAATAACCATACGAATCACGTGGTGCACCCAATGCTACTATCACCTAATCAATGTGCCAGTTAGCCACACACGCTCCATTGATCTATAACAAACATCGAGTCACCCTTCGCTACCAATGTCATCCCCAAATTAGTGTGCCGGTTAACCACACACGCTCCACTAACGTTTGACAGGGGTACGAAGTGTACTTCTATGGATTAGCATACAATTTCACATTTTTCCTAAAGTAACTATGATTTGGGAATTTGAAAAAGCATTTAGTTACTTTGTACTTCATTATACTTATAATGGAAGGTTTCTGTCCTATCCTACCCGTTCGGCTAACGACCCTCCAGTAGTCAAGAGTGTGGTGGGTAAGAGTGGATACCCATTCAATCACCATTTTATAGGCAATTTCCTTAAACACCCCTTATAGACCAGCTTCATGAATAAGGCCTACTAACGGTAAGACTGACTGTTTACTCATACATATATAATATTAGACTTTTAATGTTATATATAGTATAGGGTGTATTTTACACTTTTAAAATACTAGGTGGTTTAACTTAGTAAATTATACTTTTAATTTAGTTAAATGTAAACCAAAAACTTTATGGGTTTATTAAATCACTTTTAATTATACACTTTAATTAATTAACAAAACCATAAGGGTGTGATTTGAACTTTGCAAATTACTAGAGTTTTAGAATTTAACATTTCAAAATTAAACTTATAATCAACTTTTAAATTCCAAAACTTGAGGGCAAGTTTTGAAACATTTCAAAACATTAGGGATCAAATAACAAATAATTCAAATTAAACAATTAATTTCATAATTATCTACATTTGGCCTAATCTTATTTTAGTCATTATATAATTACCAAATAACTTTAAATAATCCATATTTATCACATAAACAACCACTATTTAAAAGATTTGAAATTATCTATTGTTTTGGCAAGGATAAACATATAATTAAGATAAAATTCGAATTTTAGCTTCATAAAACAATTTAAGCATCAAATCCAAGTCAAAATAGCAGCTAAATCCCGAAATACCCTCTGCCTGGCGCACTGACTCGCCGAGTCAGACCTGGACTCGCCGAGTAGGGGTCAACTCGCCGAGTCCAAATACTGACTCGCCAAGTTGAGTCGGGCAGGGGCCAAAAACTCGATTTTCATCAAATAAAGCAATTAAGCATCACATACAACTGAAACCAATCAAGGCTCTGATACCACTGATGGGTTTTAGACATAAGAAACAATCCTATGTGCTCATACAAACCCTAATGCTTGGATCTAGGTTTCTCTATTATACATGCTTTGAATCCAAGACTAATAAACTTAGATCTAACATATTATAAACTGAATTAGGGTTTATATAATTACCTTTGATTGTTATATAGCAATAACAATCAATTCCTTGCTTGGATTGGCCTTAAAAAGCTTAGTGCCTCAAGCACTGCACCTCTAATGGAGTCACAAACACCATATACAACTTGGATGAAGAGGAGAAGAAGGAGGCTGCCCAAAAACGACTAGAAACCCTAGAGAATTAGTTGTCCACCTTTTGGGAGCCTAAGGGGTCCTTTATATACTTGTGTAGGCTGTTAGGGTTTCAGTCAAAACCCTAATGGACAACTTAAACTCTAAGCAGCCCATGGAACCTTCTGGATAAGGCTATGGACGAAAATATGATGGGCTTCCATCATAATTTCGTTCACCCCTTACTCCTTTAGCATTCCTTAGCCCAATAACTCAATTATCCAATAATTGCAGTCCAGTCCCCTAAATTTAATTAATCTCTTTTAGCCACAAAATTAACTCTTAATTAATTCTTGACTAATATTAATTAAACAATATGATTTCTCCTTTAATATATTATTCTCATAATATATTAATAAATTATATTTAAACCTTTCTCTCCTTAAATCATCCTACATATTGCTATGGTGAAGGCAACCCAAAAGGATCATGCTCATAATTGGGTCAAGTACATACCAAAATAGTTATGGACTTAGACACTAATCCAACAGAATTAACATTTTCTCAAAACACAAAAGTCGTCCGAAATTGTGTCTAGTTTTCAGAACATTTTGAATCTCGTCAATCGGATTTACGGTTCATGAGATATGGACAAAACATTGACGATGGGTCAAATTGTCCAGCAACATCCTTCTTTCTTCAGTCTTCAATCTCCAAGCTTCCAATCACTCAAATCCTCTTCCTTTTTCACCCGAGCATGTCTTTTATTGCTGAAATTGAAATATTAAGCTAATTAAGTACCTTTTGTCCATTAAATGATATAATATCAACAATAATTAATAAGATAATGAATGATTTCTATGACTAAATAAGCCCATATCAATGGGCGGTCTGTCGGGGAGACAGACCACTATAGTTTCCAATTCTGGAGAGTTAGAACAGGTACCTTCATGGAAAAAGGGTTTCGTCCTTCTTCAGCTTGGGAAATTTCTATTTGGTTTCGGATGTCTTGGGAGAAGGATTGTTGAATGTTAAGAGATTTTCCGGTTGTGCTTCTTGGTTTATTTGTTTCGATCTATGCAAAGAAAAGGAACGATTTCGAGGGCAAAATCTAATTTAAGTGGTGGAGAAGTGTAACAACCTGTTCCAGATTGTTTTGGGATTTAAGGCCCGTGGGCCTTAATCCAAGTATGAGAAGGTTTAGAGGCTTTGAAGGAGAAAGGTTTAGGCCTTTTTTGGGTTATGGGTATGGTAGGTTGTATGATTAAAGAGTTTGGTTTGTGCTTTAGAGCCCAAATGTATTGTTAAAGGAGCTGGTGCGGGCTTTTCGTGAATTTTGGATCTGAGTTCAAGTGGGCTTCAGGAGGAATAAAGTTGATAGAAGTGTAGGGCTTCTCGTTGCCTTTTTGTGGATATTAGGATCATCGGAAACGGATTTAAAATGAAGAAGTTATGGCCTTAAGAAGTTTTGAGGCTTGTAGGATTAGCCGAGTATGTTGGGCGTACACAAAGTGTACACTGGGCGTAATTTTGGAGTACGATGGGCATACTGACCAAGGGTGGTCGCGGATGTTCTTTAGAGTACGTTTGGCATATTATATGAACGTTGGGCGTATGCCAATCAAACCTGAACGCTATTTTAGGGTCTTGGACTCTATTTAAGCTCTATATCTCATATCTTCAGCCTCTATCCCTCTAAACCCTAGAAATCGAACCTAAGCCTCCATTTGAGTGATTCTTGAGCATTTTGGTGATTTGGTGATTTTTTGGTACATATTGTGGAAGAAGGAGTTCCTTGAGGAAGCATTGCTTGGTTTGGAGCTTGTGGATCCAAGCCCTAATCATGTTGATCTAGGTCCAGAAAGAATAAAGTTTAAATCGTGGTGGCTTTGTCATGTGGATCTAGTGGCGTGATCACTTGTTGTGTTTGGCTTTTGAAGAAGAAGGAGGTTTGAAAAAGAATAACTTGAGCACCTAGCTTTTGGATCTATGTTCTTCTCTTGTTGGTGCATCTTCCAGAGGTATCAAGTTTTGAACTTGCTTATTCTTGTGCTATTTTGTTTTGGGTCCATTTTAGGGTTTTTGGTCCCAAAGCTTGAAGCTTTATGAGTTGTTGAACTCCAAAACAACATATATGTCCCTTTGAGTATATTTAGTGGTGTTATGTCATAAAAATCCAATCTTGGTCGTTGGAATCAAGCCATGAATGAGATAAAAGGTTTTTGAGATAAAGAAGTGAGTGTTTTGGGTGTTTGTAACCATTCCAGCCAAGCAAAGGCTTAAAGTCACTGACTTTATGGAGTAAGTGTCATTAGGGAGTCCAGATCTAGGGATTGAGGTAATGTCTTAACTATTTAAGACCAAATGAGTAGAAAGAGTGAATTTGGGGAGTACGCTGAGCGTAATTCCTGTACGCCCCGCATACTGCCCCAGTGTCCCCGATGGCCAATATGGATTCGTGAGTACGCTGAGCGTACCAAGAGAGGTACGCCCTGCGTAACCTCACTATGGACTTTTGGGCTTAGTCTTATTTTAGGCCTTGAGTGTTGGGCCTGGAGTTTGGACTTGTTGCAATAGAGTCTTGGACCAGAGGATTATATATATGTGCTTTGGGCCCTTGAGTTGGGCTTGCCATTAGATGTGAGAGAGTTGGGCCTCGGGAGAGCCCATTTATTATTGGGCCTTGGTGGGCCCAATGGGTTTTCGGTCATTGATGGGCTAGTTAGTGGACTACCTCTAGACCTAATGAGCAAGAGTTGAGAATTAGTTCCTAATTGGGATAATTGTGGGTTTGACACAGAGTTAGAGGCCGGTGCATGGCAGCAGCGTTTATAAGGATTGTTCATCATCCGAGGTGAGTCTTCTCACTATACTTTACCTAGAGTGGTAATTATGTGTGACCAGAGGGTCTTATGTGCTTGCCCGAGTTATGCATTTTATGTGTGATATGTGTTGTGTGCTATATTATATGTTATTTAGATCGGACCGGAGGGTCCAACGAACTGTGCTATATTATGACCGGACCGAAGGTTCCAACGAACTATGAGACCGGAGGGTGCTCACTTAGACCGGACCGGAGGGTCCAACGAGTAGTGAGACCGGAGGGTTCTCACCCAGACCGGACCAGAGGGTCCAACGAGCCATGGGACTAGAGGGTCCCACTGAGACACATCGGATCGAAGGGTCCTACAGAGTTATAGCCTCGAGTGGCTAATATGTGTATGTGGTATTTTGGGGAACTCACTAACCTTCGTGCTTACCGTGTTATGTGTTATGTGTTTCAGGTTCTTATCAGGATCGCGGGAAGGCGGCAACTCGATTGTACACACAAGAGAAAAGAGTCATGAATGAGGATCTTGGATTTTGATAATTACTTTTGAAAACTATTTTGAAATATGTTATGACATCGACACTTGAGATTTTGAGAATTATTATATGTGATGTTGGTAATTTAAAATCGAAAATTTTGTTTGAAAATTTACGATGTTACAACTGTGGACCTTGGAGACCATGGAGGGGTAAAATGGTCTTTTTCCCCTTTTGGGATTTAGTGGAGGAGTTAGCTTAGCATTTCAGATTGTTTATTTCGATTTTCTTGTTAGAGATAGTTATATTATGTAGGTGGATTCTAGACTATTCGTGGGGTACTAGATCTACTTGCTTACTTCTGAGGTGAGTCTTTTCACTTACCTGAGTGGTAATGCTGTGTGACCGGAGGGTCTTATTTGAGTTATCAACTGGAGGGTCTTATGTGCTTATATTGAGTTATGTGATGTTATGCATTTTGTCTTTGTGATATATGCTATATTATTTTGCTCATTACTGGGTTAGGACCGAAAGGTCCAAACCGAGTTGTGAGACCGGAGGGTCCTCACTGAGACACATGACCGGAGGGTCCACACCGATCCGTGAGACCGGAGGGTCCTCACTGAGATGCAGGACCGGAGGGTCCATGACGAACCATATCCGTGAGAGACTTATTATTTGTATGTTGTATTTTGGGGAACTCACTAACCTCATGCTTACCATGTTGTGTGATATGTGTTTCAGGTACTTCTCGGGATCGAGGGAAGGCGCCGACTTGATTGTACACACGAGCTGGAGTTTATGTTTTGAGGATTCTGGGATAGTATCAAACAATTGTTGACTTGGGTTTTGACAACTTATACATTTGTGGTTTTTGAGAAATGTGATATTGGATTTTATGTGATTTTAAAAGTGACAATTTTGTTTGAAAATTTATGGCGTTACATACTCGGGTATTTTGCATTACAATGTTAACGAATCTCACAGATCATGATGACAACAATTTTCTCATTTATGTCACTCAACCAAAAGTATAGGCAAAAACCTTGTCTCAGTTCATCTATGTGTACCTCAATCCTTTATGTACATGTCTTCGCATACAAACAACTTCTCTGTTCTTTCAGATAAGTAGGATTGGTGCATTACACCAAAGTTGTTCCAACTGCTGGAATATAATTTCCTTCTAATTTTTCCAGCTAAACTTTGTATCCTTTTGGTGTTAACATAGTTGGCAGTTGGGCTACCATAAAGAAGATCCTGATTGTAACAACGGAAATTTTCAAACAAATTTTTCATTTCAAAATAAAGTGTTTTCATCCAAAACAAGGCATAAACATTCCATGTGTCATATCATAATACAAATCATATGAATCCCAAGATCATAAATCATCTATCAGTGTGTACAGATCACGCCGGCGCCTTCCCACGGTCCTCGCTAGTACCTGAAACACATACACAACAACTGTAAGCATAATTGCTTAGTGAGTTCCCCAAAATACAACTTACGCACATACGCCTTTCCACGCCCTGACCTTTCGGTCCATGCATCTCAGGGAACTTCCATCCCTGCTGGGTAAACCTTCCGGTCCTACCCACGCCGACCCTTCGGTCCATATTATAACGCCTTCCAGCCCATAACATAATCGCCTTCCGGCCCATAACATAATGCCTTCCGGCCCACATAAATCATACATAGCACATATAACAATTAACTTATCACATATAGCACATGTGTCTCATATCATATCCGACCTTCCGATCACACAGACAAACCCTTCCGGGTACAGTATAGTGAGAAGACTCACCTCGTGAATATCGATAGCTAGCAAATCCCGAAGTCACTCGTGCTCGATCCGCCGAGCTACAATCTCCCTATAACATCATACATCTCTTGTTAACACTTTTATCTTCTAAGTTTGACTATCCCTAAGAAGTCAAACATAGGTCAACTCTGGTCAACGGTCAACGGTCAACTTGACCGGACTCGGCGAGTGCGCAAGGGCAACTCGGCGAGTCTAGACGTTTTCGCCAACTCCCTAGGATTCCCTTCTTACACGTCGAGTGCTTCCCCTAACTCGACGAGTTCCACCTGGGAGAGTCGCGGGGCCACCCCGACTCAACTCGCCGAGTCTCAAGAACAACTCGGCGAGTCCCAGCTCGACTCAGTCCACCTGTCGACCTTCTCTAACTCGCCCTGACTCACTGAGTCAACCCATGACTCGACTGGATCAATCACTAGCCAATCCAAGGCAATCTTCAAGCTACTCGCCAAGTCTGCTCATCGGACTTGACGAGTCCATGCCATGCAATCACTCAAACTTGCTTCTAAGGTCAAATCTGTTCCAACAATTCATAGATCTGGCCTTCCTAGACTGATTCACCACGTAAGGCCCCAAACTTGGTGCCTAAACAACCTCTATATGGCTATATATGAAGGATTATCAACAAATATCACTACTCAAGGTCATAACCTCCATTGCTCTCCATAAAGCTTGATGAATAAGGCTCTCTGGACCTCTATGGATCCAGATCCAAGGCCTCATCACTAGCAAGGGACTATTTGGCCAACCAATCAACCCAACAAAGGTCACAAGAAACCCTAAAACCAAATATACTTCACAAAACAGAAGATGAGCCGAAATCATACCTCTAGATCGAAGATCTAAGCTTCAAATCCACAGAATAGCAATCTCCTTTGCCTCCTCTTGGCTAGAACCTCCCTCTTCTTTTCTAAACAACACACAAAGGTCAAGAAATGCTTCCCTTCTCTCTCAAATCGCTAAAGCACTCTAGGGTTTCTCTCTATGGACAGTTGGATACAAATGACGGCCATAAGGCCCTTTAAATAGGTCCCAAATCCGAGAAATTAGGGTTTCATTAAACAGCGCAGACTCGTCGAGTCCATATCCTGGACTTGCCGAGTCCAGACGAATCCCGCGTCCAGAATCGGGACCCTACTCGGCGAGTCTGAGCTCCAACTCGCCGAGTCCCCTCTAAAAACATAAAAAAAACAAAACAATAAAGATACCTGCAAATCCGGGCTGTTACAATTCTCCCCCACTAGAACTAGACTTCGCCCTCGAAGTCTCGCTCTGAAAATAGCTTCGGATGCTGCACCCACATCTCGCGCTCCGGCTCCCAGGTCATCTTTGATCCCTTCCGGTGTTGCCACTGAACCAACACCAGAGGTACCTCCTTGTTCCTCAGAACCTTGATCTTCCGATCCCTGATGGCCACAGGCCTCTCGGCATAATTCAGGCTCGCATCCACCTGAATATCCTCTAATGGAACCACTGCCGACTCATCGGCTATACACTTCCTCAATTGCGACACGTGAAAAGTGTCGTGGATCTGCCCCAACTCTGCTCGCAACTCCAAACGATAGGCTACCCGGCCTACCCTTGCAATCACACGAAATGGCCCAATATACCGGGGTCCCAACTTGCCCCTCTTCCTGAATCGAATCACTCCTTTCCAAGGAGAGACCTTCAGGAGAACGAAGTCGCCGACCTGAAACTCAAGCTCGGACCGGCGTCTGTCTGCGTAACTCTTCTGTCGGCTCTGGGCGGTCAATAACCTCTGTCTGACCTGCTGAATCTGCTCTGTCGTCTGAAGCACGATCTCTGTACTGCCCATCACTCTCTGCCCAACCTCTCCCCAACAAATGGGGGTCCGACACCTCCTACCATATAACAGCTCAAAGGGTGGCATACCAATGCTCTAATGATGGCTGTTGTTGTAGGAAAACTCTGCCAAGGGTAAATACGCATCCCAGCTACCCCCGAAATCTAACACACATGCTCGAAGCATGTCCTCAAGCGTCTGAATCGTCCGTTCGCTCTGGCCGTCTGTCTGGGGATGATATGCGGTACTAAAATGCAATCTAGTACCCAACTCCTCATGAAATTTCTTCCAGAATCTGGAAGTGAAGCGCACATCACAGTCCGAAACAATCGAGATCGGCACCCCATGCCGAGATACCACTTCCCTCACATATATCTCCGCCAACTTCTCCGTTGAAGAACTCTCACTGATGGCAAGGAAGTGAGCACTCTTCGTCAACCTGTCCACAATCACCCAAATTGCATCCACTCCTCTAGTAGTTCTCGGCAATTTGGGGATGAAATCCATAGTGATCTGTTCCCACTTCCATTCGGGAACCTCCAATGGCTGCAACTTGCCATGCGGTCTCTGGTGCTCGGCCTTAACCCTGCGGCAGGTCAAGCACCTCTCAACGAACCATGCGACGTCCCTCTTCATACAGGGCCACCAATACTCTTTCCTCAAATCCAAATACATCTTCGTAGCCCCCGGATGGATCGAAAATTTCGATCGATGAGCCTCTTCCATCAAAGTAATACGCGTACCGCCCACAAACGGTACCCAAATCCGACCCAGAAACGTCATAAGCCCTCGTCCATCCGTAACGAACTCTGAAACCAAACCAACGACCCGCTCTCTCTTCTGCATCTCCGGTCGCACAGCCTCGGCCTGTGCCCCACGAATGGCATCCAATACTGGAGCTACCACGGTCAATCTCAAACATACATCTCGTAGTGGAGTGCTCCCCGCCCTGCGGCTCAACGCATCGGCTACCACATTAGCCTTGCCTGGGTGGTACAGAATCTCACAATCATAATCCTTAACCACATCCAACCACCTCCTCTGACGCATATTTAGGTTGGGCTGATCCATCAAGTACTTCAAACTCTTATGGTCCGTGTATATCGTACATCAAACCCCATACAAGTAGTGACGCCAAATCTTGAGAGCGAACACTACTGCCCCCAACTCTAGATCATGCGTGGGATATCTCATCTCATGAGGCTTCAGCTGCCTCGATGCATATGCTATCACATGACCCCTCTGCATCAACACTGCGCCCAGCCCCAAAATCGATGCATCACAATATACTACAAAATCCTCCATCCCTTCCGGGAGAGCTAATACCGGGGCTTCGCACAACCTTTGGCGAAGTGTCTCAAAGGAGGTCTGCTGCTCAGGACCCCATGAGAATGCGACACCCTTCCGGGTCAATCTGGTGAGCGGCACTGCGATCTTGGAGAAATCCTTGATAAATCTCCGATAATATCCTGCCAACCCAAGGAAGCTCCTGATCTCAGATGGTGACTTCGGCACCTCCCAACTCATCACCGCCTCAACCTTGGCCGGATCGACTAGAATCCCTTCCTGGTTAACGAGGTGTCCTAGGAACTGGACCTCCCGCAACCAGAAATCACACTTGGAGAACTTTGCATAAAGCTTCTCCGATCTCAAAACCCCAAGGACCTCCCTCAAATGCTCCTCATGCTGCTCTCTAGATCTCGAATACACCAGAATATCATCGATAAATACAATCACCGACCGATCCAACATCGGCCTACATACCCTGTTCATGAGATCCATGAACACAGCCGGGGCATTGGTGAGCCCAAAATGCATCACCACAAACTCATAATGCCCATATCGCGTCCTAAACGCTGTCTTCTGGACGTCCTCATCCCGCACTCTCACCTGATGATATCCCGACCTCAAATCGATCTTGGAGAACCAAGATGCTCCCTGCAACTGATCGAATAAATCGTCAATCCTCGGTAACGGGTAACGGTTCTTGACCTTCAGCTTGTTCAACTCCCGGTAGTCAATGCACATCCGGTGTGAACCATCCTTCTTCTTGACGAACAAGATAGGTGCTCCCCACGGCGAGTTGCTCGGCCGAATAAATCCCTTCCCCAGCAACTCCTGGAGCTGCGAGGATAACTCTTGCATCTCTGGAGGTGCAAGGCGATAAGGCACCTTAGCAATAGGCGCAGCCCCCGGGATCAAATCAATACCAAACTCCACTTGCCTCACAGGAGGCACACCCGGCAATTCCTCGGGAAAGACATCTGGAAACTCACGTACCATCGGTACCTCCTCAACTGAACTCGGTCTCTCGGAAGTCACTCGCGTATCCATCACATACGCCACAAAACCCTTACAGCCCTGCTGTAGACACTGCCTCGCCCTAGCGGCCGAACAAAAGGCTGATCCCGAACGTGTACCCTCGCCGTACACCGAAAGAACTCCCCCACTAGGGTCTCGTATAGTCACCAGCTACGCTCGCAGTCGATGACTGCGCCGAATCGGCTCAACCAGTCCATGCCCACAATGACACAGACATCCCCCATCGCAATAGGAATCAGATCAATCGGAAACTCGACCCCGAAAATCTGTAACACACATCCCCGGAGAACCTCCGTGGCACAAATCACCCTCTCGTCAGCTATAGAAACTCTCAGAGGCCGACTCAACGGCTCACGACTAACGCTGATATGCTGACTAAAGGCCAAAGATACGAAAGACCGACTCGCACCCGAGTCAAATAACACTAAAGCAGGCACAGAGTTCACAAGGAAAGTACCTACGTATATCATAACATAAGCATAACATCTCAACATAAAAATAAATACATGAAATAAAGCATACCTGCCACAACATCGGGCGCAGCGCGGACCTCCTCCGCAGTCAGCTGAAAGGCTCTCCCACGAGCCCTCGAGGCCTCGGCCTTCACCGGTCGAGTCTCAGTAGCCCTGGCAGCAGGTGCAGATCCCTGAAGAAGCTGAGGGCACTCGGCCTTCCGATGGCCGGTCAGGTTGCAATGAAAGCAAACCATAAACCCCTTGGGGCAATCCCTAGCGATGTGCCCCTCCTTGCCACACTTGTAGCAAGCACCAGATCGACATGTCCCCTCGTGACCCTTGCCGTACTTTCCGCAAGTGCGGCCCTTCGGACCACCCGTCCTCGAATCGGCGGACTTAGTCCGCTTGGCTGCCAGCTGAGACTGAGCCGGCCGCCGATCCACCCGTTGAGACTCGGCCTCCTCCCTGGCCTGGGTCTCCAACTTGATCTCGCGCTTCCTGGCATTCGCCTGAAGCTCAGCAAAGGTATGATATGTGGAGTTTGACACAAACTCCCAGATATCCCTCCTCAACACACCCAAGTACCGGGTCATCCGAGCCTGCTCTGTGGACACCTGCTCGGGGCAGAACATCGCCCTCTCATGAAACTTCCGCGTGATCACCGTAACCGAATCAGTACCCTACTTGAGGGTCAAGAACTCCTGAACCAACCGTTCCCTCTCCACCGGGGGAACGTACTCGTCTCTGAACATAGAGGTAAACCTCTCCCACGTCACAGCTGAAATCTCTGCCAAAGTGAAGTTCGCCGTCACGAACTTCCACCAATCCTTCGCTCCCAGACGGAGCTGGTTCAAAGCGAACCGTACCCTCAGATGCTCCGGACACGAACAAGTGTAGAAGCACCCCTCGATATCAACGATCCACCTCATCGCAGCGATCGGATCCTGCGTCCCATCAAACTCAGGTGGCTTCGTGTTGCTGAATTCCCGAAACAGCAACGAGTCACCTCCCTGTGGCCTGGCAGCGGCCACAGCTGTGGTAGCTGCAGCGGCTGCAGCCTCAGTCAACACGGCGTACCGCTCATCAAAAGTCTCCATCAAAGTGGTCTTAATAGACCCAAACATCTCCGGAATCTCAGCCCGGATCGCCGCAGCCACCTCCTCATGAATCATCTGACGAATCTCCTCATCACTCACACTGCTCGTACTCGGTCTGTGGCATGGCCCAACCATGATGTCTCTGAAATACAACATAAAACTATCAGAGACTCTATCGAGTATAATCGTACTCGATAACGCAACCCTACTCAGTCTCCGATATCTAGGGATTCTTACTTGGATTGCCCACTGACCCGGTGCCTTCGGTAGTACGGGCCCAATACTACCGACCACACCGCATCATCATTCATCCCAAGTCTTCCTCCCCAAAACCCCGGATCGTGAGTACTCTACTTTTGTTATGCACTAACTACCCGCACGCTATCAAAGCATCTCATATCGACAGACTTCCCTAGACTAAGGCATCACAAATCAGGCCACCCTAGTCCTATCATGAATACCTAGTCTTCTAGCATGCATAACAATTCATATCATATCATATCTCTTAACATAACATTGTAAGGTATTTTGGGGATCTTTACCGTTCGGGCGCTGACTGATCGTACACACTGCTTCATTCTTGTTTACCACAACATCATTTATAAAAGTTTATGCCTTTATTTTAAAAGTTTTCCTCAAATCCTCGGTTTGAGTTCAGTTACGCCCGAAGGTGCACCTGAATCCCTCAAACCAAGGCTCTGATACCAATTTGTAACAACGGAAATTTTCAAACAAATTTTTCATTTCAAAATAAAGTGTTTTCATCCAAAACAAGGCATAAACATTCCACGTGTCATATCATAATACAAATCATATGAATCCCAAGATCATAAATCATCTATCAGTGTGTACAGATCACGCCGGCGCCTTCCCACGATCCTCGCTAGTACCTGAAACACATACACAACAACTTTAAACATAATTGCTTACTGAGTTCCCCAAAATACAACTTACGCACATACGCCTTTCCAGGCCCTGACCTTTCGGTCCATGCATCTCAGGGAACTTTCGTCCCTGCTGGGTAAACCTTCCGGTCCTACCCACGCCGACCCTTCGGTCCATATTATAACGCCTTCCCGCCCATAACATAATCGCCTTCCGGCCCATAACATAATGCCTTCCGGCCCACATAAATCATACATAGCACATATAACAATTAACTTATCACATATAGCACATGTGTCTCATATCATATCCGACCTTCCGGTCACACAGACAAACCCTTCCGGGTACAGTATAGTGAGAAGACTCACCTCGTGAATATCGATAGCTAGCAAATCCCGAAGTCACTCGTGCTCGATCCGCCGAGCTACAATCTCCCTATAACATCATACATCTCTTGTTAACACTTTTATCTTCTAAGTTTGACTATCCCTAAGAAGTCAAACATAGGTCAACTCTGGTCAACGGTCAACGGTCAACTTGACCGGACTCGGCGAGTGCGCAAGGGCAACTCGGCGAGTCTAGACGTTTTCGCCAACTCCCTAGGATTCCCTTCTTACATGTCGAGTGCTTCCCCTGACTCGACGAGTTCCACCTGGGAGAGTCGCGGGGCCACCCCGACTCAACTCGCCGAGTCTCAAGAACAACTCGGCAAGTCCCAGCTCGACTCAGTCCACCTGTCGACCTTCTCTAACTCGCCCTGACTCACTGAGTCAACCCATGACTCGACTGGATCAATCACTGGCCTATCCAAGGCAATCTTCAAGCTACTCACCGAGTCTGCTCATCGGACTCGGCGAGTCCATGCCATGCAATCACTCAAACTTGCTTCTAAGGTCAGATCTATTCCAACAATTCATAGATCTGGCCTTCCTAGACTGATTCACCACGTAAGGCCCCAAACTTGGTGCCCAAACAACCTCTATATGGCTATATATGAAGGATTATCAACAAATATCACTACTCAAGGTCATAACCTCCATTGCTCTCCATAAAGCTTGATGAATAAGGCTCTTTGGACCTCTATGGATCCAGATCCAAGGCCTCATCACTAGCAAGGGACTATTTGGCCAACCAATCAACCCAACAAAGGTCACAAGAAACCCTAAAACCAAATATACTTCACAAAACAGAAGATGAGCCGAAATCATACCTCTAGATCGAAGATCTAAGCTTCAAATCCACAGAATAGCAATCTCCTTTGCCTCCTCTTGGCTAGAACCTCCCTCTTCTTTGCTAAACAACACACAAAGGTCAAGAAATGCTTCCCTTCTCTCTCAAATCGCTAAAGCACTCTAGGGTTTCTCTCTATGGACGGTTGGGTACAAATGACGGCCATAAGGCCCTTTAAATAGGTCCCAAACCCGAGAAATTAGGGTTTCATTAAACAGCGCGGGCTCGCCGAGTCCATATCCTGGACTCGCCGAGTCCAGACGAATCCCGCGTCCAGAATCGCGACCCTATTCGGCGAGTCTGAGCTCCAACTCGCCGAGTCCCCTCTCAAAACATAAAAAAAAAAAACAAAAGAATAAAGATACCTGGAAATCCGGGCTGTTACACTAATGGATCACTGGTAGTAGCTAACATAAATTCTTTAGTTGTTAAAACTTCCAACGTTCATTTCTTAGAAAGAAGTCTTCACTTAAACTTCCACATTTGATCAAATCCTTCGCATTTGATTAAATCATTCACATTTTATCAAATCCTTCTTATTTGATTAAATTCTTCACATTTGATTAAATCACGGTGACCTGAGAAGTTCACAACTGTCCATCGTTTGATTTTTAGGGTAGGAGGGAAACTTTAGGTTTTTCTCCGACTTGTCATCATAAATGACCATGGTTGTTCTCGAGGGTAGATTTAGTTGTAAAACTTTCTTGTAGTACATATCTAGTTAGAATGAGGAGGTAGTCGATTCATACCTATGATAATGTCGAAGCTTCCGCTCAGAATTGGCATAAAGTCTATAAGTAAAGATTGATCGTTCATGGTTACTTTATCATTACAAGGGGGTCATATAACGACTTGACGTGATATAAACAAAACCACGTCATATAGACAATGATATGACAAGCATGATTTGGTAGGTGTTAGGATGAAATTTATAAAAATTTTGCGAGTGGATCTATGACAGCTCACTGGTTATCTCCATTTTATGGGTTTTCTCCAAACTACTGGGTTCATGATTCAGAATAAATTTAAGTCTAGGGTTCATAAAGATTTATATGTATATATGGATCACAAGTATTTCAACATACAAGTGGCTAATGAGAAACACACCAATTACTACTGATGGTTCTTGGTTTTTTAATTCCTTGTTCTTATTACGATTGCTCTGAATCGAGTTGTCACCTCCTGATTCTTCATCTTGGGAAGTTTCTCTCAAGATGCCTAGTTTCACCATTTTCATAACAATCTTTTCTTCTACCAGTGCTTGTTCTAATTTCTGCATTCTATCTCTTGGTAGTAGACTCATGTGAGTATCATCTTTAGTGTTTCTTATATTGTGGCATGAGTAGAGTTAATGTCTATGGTTTTTGTATAGTAGTTTCAACAGGTAAAGGTTGCATCCTTAAAAGTGTATGTATCCTTATTTTAAACATGGATGGTTCAAAATAAGTCAGACTATTCACAACAAAAAGATATGGATTAATGGAATACCTAAGCCGTAAATCAAAACGATTAGCGAATTCACGTATATTTCAAGATATTTGAAAGATATCTAATAAAAGCGTTTGTAGAATATTATCGTTGAGTAGTTAGTATTCCGAGATAAACTCCGGACATGATTTTTGTTTATGATACTTATGGTTTCATAAGCATGTGAGGTAAATATCCGCTAAGTATTCGTAAGTGCTCTCTAAATTTTTCATGAATTCTTAAGTGCTTCGAACTGTGATTTCTATAAATGTTCTGGATTCCAAGCGTTTTAGTCTACCAACAATTGAATCCAAGCTTGATTGTGCGTCGGTCTAACCATAATTAAACATAGGTGATCAGTCTACGTCTAGTTGTCGTTCAGCCCATGTACAATCAACATAACAAAGGTGTTTGACCTAAAAGCTTGCATGGTATTAGTATTTAAGGGTTCAAGTTTATATATGTAACCTTATATTTGTAGGTTAAGGAATATACCTAACCTAAAAGAGTAAGCCTTTGGCTATAGTCGTGTTTTCCTAAGGTAGTACTAATTCACTATAGCCAATAGCTCTGATACCAATCTATCACACCCCCGACCGTCGGTGGAAATGCCGAGGTGCGCGACGTAAATAAGTTATCATAGTTATTGAAGATACATTGAACGGTACAAATACAATATTCTATTATTACCGAAATAGAAATTACATTAAAAATAACTATCCCTAAGTCGCAACACACGCCTAACAACCAACGTTTACAAAGGTGTAGTAAAACAATGGAAAGTCTTCTATGCAATTCCTTCCAACCTGCTAATAAACCTAAGAATACATGCATTAAGATACGTCAACAAAATTGTTGGTGAGTTCCACAAGTTTTGACACAAAGTACCTTTTTAAACCAAAAGTATTTTATAAAATTTATTTGGTTGACCAACTTTTATAAATACGTACTTTTCTATCCAAAGTATAAAATAATTGAGTTATAAAAATGTGTTTGGACTCATTTATAAATATCATTTGTTCAAAACTAAAAGCCCAAAGTTTGGCAAAACACACATACGTAAAACAAAATTATGTTAAACTTTATGGTTCCCATGACCAAAATGCATTTTATATAAGGATTTTGAATACTAATTTATATAAAGAAATTCATATAACTCTTTGTGAAAATATAAAATAGTCAAATTTACCCTAGAAACCTTTTATAAGCATTCATATAGTTTATATGTAAAACTCTCAAGTTTTGAATTTATAAACTTTGTAAATTCGTGTCGTAGTATTAATTAAGTATTATCTTACTTAATTTGGAAACTGACACTTAACTAGTGGGGAAACTCTTCCCAAATACATATTGTGTTTTTGTATAAGAACAAAGGGTTTAAATACATAAATATTAGGTATAAGTTATTAAACCTTAATCAGTCATGGCATGATATTAATTAAGTGTTGCATAACTTAATTTATGGTATTGAAACTCATCATTTCGAGTTACAAAGTATCCCATTAGATAGTCTCTTCCAACTAGTATGAGTGAACAGAAACCCCGTATAAACTGAATATCGATTCTATACAGTATCAAAGCAAATCTGGGATCTATAATGAGCTCATAACCGAACTATGATGAACACCTCTGCACCAACACTGAAAGGTTGTGTTGAAAGCCCACACCATGTTTTTGATGACGTGATGAAAAAATTTGTGAAGGAAATGCCAATGCCAAAGCTCAACTCGTCAGCCGATGATTGTAGCTAGAAAACGATGGCGAGATGTCAACCCGTATAAGTATGTGATCTAAAACTTATACTCAAAATTTCTTGTTCCATACGAATTAACGGTTATGATACAAATGAATTTTGCTAAAATGTACGTTCTTAGTGTGATTACAAACATAACTCATGCAACTTAAGAAATGATCCTAACTCAGAAAGCTTTTAGAACAAACGTAATTCATATAGAACGTCCTGTGGGTATGATGGATCCTAACAATATGTGTAAGCATCCTAATCCTAAACCCTTCGATATAAGACTTTTGATTATTTATTGTTTTATTGTTTAGGAATAATATCTGATTGAAGTCTTTTGGTATTTGGGATTCATAAGACTTAATAGATTTCCAAATTTCCTATTGTCTGGTATGAAGAAATTAGGGCAGCATAATGGCTACTCATATAATATTTTTGATGAGTTCGAAAACTCTTTGATCGATTAAATCTTTGTAACAGGTAAATAAATAAAACAAAAAAAGTAATGTAAAAAACACAAGTATGGATCTGAATGTGTCGAATGATTTGATTAACTCAATCCTCAGCAGAGCTCGATGAAGAACTTCCGCTGTAGAGGATTCTAGGGTTACAAAAGATAAGAACTTGTACGCTATCAAATCTCTATCAATCTTTTTTTAAGAATGCATGCAAGCATCTTTATATAATAAACCCTATACGAAACTCACGGATGGACAGGCCCATACCGGAGACAAAACTTGGACTAGCTAACGAGCCCAAAGACGCAACACTAAACTAGACCTAACAATCTCCCCCTTTGCGTCAATTTGGAGCGAGACTATCATTTCTTCTTGCTTGGACCAGCTGCTGGAACCTTCTTGGTTGTATCAAACAGACTAGAGATAAGTGCGAGAATATTATGTCTGAAGCGAATGTACCATTGAATCATATCATCAAAGTACTTCTTGTCATCCACTGAATTCTGCTTGCACCGATGAATGATCCCTAAGACATGTTCCAGACATGCAGTGGTATAGAGATGTTTGTCTACTAAAGCGAACATACATTTTTGGCCTTCGTTTCTGGTAAACATAATGGAGTTTCTCTTCGGGTCTATCTTTCCCATCTGCATCATGTTTAGGTCACTTGCTGAGCCAACAGGAGATATGGTAGGCTTTTTCTTGAATACACTCGCTATCTCCTGATCCATCTTGGCGACTTCCATGATGTAACAAACAAGCATCCTCTTGAAGTGGTCAATGATCGGACCATATTCTGCTTCATTAGTAAGAAGGATGTTGTGCAAAATAATCCATTCGTATGGATTCAAGTTGGGAAGATCAGCAAGCAAGATGGCATGTTCAGTCTTGGTAGATCCTCTCAGCACCTTAAACCGAACATTGGTGAAGTTTCCTTCCTTATACGGCTTTAGAACCCGAACATTGATAATCTTCTGAGCGCTCCATGTTTGGTACTGTGGTTGAGCGGCCCTCAGATAGAAATCGACTAAGTCCCTGTCAACCTTTGGATGAGGATGAGGGAACTCAACAATGTTGTCAAAGGCATGGAATACGAACGCCTTTCGGGTCAGTGGCATGTCGAACTGAGAATCGACAGTATTAGAACGATCTAGAGAGATCACCGGTTCTAGCCACAAGATGCTTGGAGTATCGATAGCTTCTTTTAGCAACTTCTCAAGAGTCCAAGGAGGAAAGAGAGTTTTCCTGCTCTCGAGAAGGTCGTGAGCTTCTTTCTGTCTTCTTTCGGCTTCTTCAGCCTCTCTAGCTACACGAGCGCTGATGTCAGCATCTTTATCTCGACCTTGCTTCTTCAGAAGGTCGGCAATGGTCTCCTTATCTTCATCATCGCTCTCTTCAGCAATTTGCTTGCCCTTGTCTTTAACACCCGAACCTGAGGCTTTGCCTGTAGGAGGAGGTTCGGTTGTGTGTGTTGCTGTTGAAGTAGGAGGCGGTTGAGACACATTTTCTTTTTCTCCCCCTTGTTTCGGAATGGACACGAAATCAAGGAGCCCTTCAATCTTGCTCAGGAGAGAAAGGGTAGGAGCAAGATTTTCTGCAAGAGTACGCCTCATAGAATAGTTGAGTATTGGGTCATGTGCTTCCAGGATGTTTGAAATGGATGCGTGGACATCCGAAACACACGATGAAATCACCTCTCTTTCAGATCGAAGAGACTCAATCTCCTGTTGAGAATTGGAGAGTTGAAGACTCTTGACCTTCAAAGCGGTGGTCTTTCTAGAAACAGCATCCATGAGTGAGTTTTCAGCAGCAAGGTCCTCATGGAGCTTAGTCAATCGTTCCTCAATCGTCGCCTTAAACGTTGAGTTGTCGTCTGAGAGAGTCTGACAAAGAGAAGCAAACGACGTCAGTTCTGATGCAACTGAGGTAGCCAGTTGGTTGACAATTGGTTCCAGCTTTGTTTTGGTGGCTTCAACATTTTCCTGTAAAGATTGTAACAGAGAGGAAGCATCAGAAAATAGTTTTTCGACTTTTTCGGTAGCTGCCTCACAGGTGTTGGTTGAGGCATCAATGGCTGCGGTGGCGGAGTCTAGAGAGACTTGATGAGCTTTGGAAAAAGCATCAACAATTTTCTGAATGGCAGCTTCAGAGATGGTAGACTGGGATGAAGAAGAGGAGGCGATGAGAGAATCTATTTTATCGTGAAGCTCCTTGAGATGCTTCTTGGTAATGGGAGCATCATCATCGTCGTCACTCTGTACCTGAAACGGACTGTAATAGACCGAATCAAATGTCATATCCTCCCCGCCGAGGAATGGTTCTTCGTCCTCTGCTGCCTGAGCAGGAGATGAGGGTGGTGGTGAGGGTGGAGGCTCGGTAGTTGTAGTAGGTTTGGGTTGGGTTGTATGTTCGGTAGTTGGTGGGGGTTTAGGTGCGTCAGTAGGAACCCTTGTATCAGATACATTGGTTCTTACTTCTGCGGTGGTGGTGGCTGCTTCGGTAAAGATGAGAGGGGGTACTGGGATGGAGGTGGATGGTATTTGAGTGGTGGAGGTTATGGGGGGAATGGAAATGGGAATGGTAATTGGTTGAGAAGAGATTAGAGAAGTGGAAAAGTGAACATCTGGAGTAGGCGATCGTGGTGGAGTGTTACCACGAGGAGACTCATCAGAGTCTGAATTATCGTCCTCAGATTCGCTTGAGGAGGAAGTGATTATCAGCTTACGCCTTGGTTGGGTTTTTCTCTTCTTTAGCGGAGGAGACTGAACAGTCTGTGCAGGTTTACGCTTCTTGGGAGAAGGGCCTTTCGCTCCCTTGCCAACCTGCTTGTCTTTACCTTTGTCAGTTTTCTTTCCCCTTGGTGCAGGCTTGTCAGCTTCATGGATGGACTTGAGCATTTCAGGAGTAAGCTCTCTCGGACCAGAGCGTCGAAACTCCTTGTAGGTTCGAATTATCCAGCTGTCGGCAGGAACATCTCCATACATCGTCTCAGGAATAGAGCCAATGAATTGAAATTTTGAGGCATCAGAGACAATGATCTTCGTGGTATGGAAAGTACCTATCGAAGACATTGGAGAACCAGCAACAATGGGGACGTGATACTTGTCCATCACCCATTTTGTAATGAGAGTCCAAAATCGAGCATAGGAAATCTCGGAATGTCGAGATGAAGAAGCCAGACTCTGAATAAGGTGTTGCCATAGGACCGACCCATAGTCCAGGTTGATACCATTGTAGACCCCATAGAGAAGTGTGATGAAAAGACGTTACACCGTCTGATCCAGCGCTGCGTTCAGACAGCCCCTTGAACAGCACTGTAAATAACCCATTCCACTGAGGAGGCAGGCACGATTTCTTGAACTTCGTAACCGTTGTCAGCACCTCAGTATACCCCATGTTGTAGAACATAGAGAACATGTGACCCACCGGAATCTATTCAGGGTTAACCCTAGTTGAATTAGGTTCAAACCCTAAAATTGAGCAAAACCTTTGCTTGGAGATTGACGCCTTGTGATCGAGCACATCGAAGAAGTTCCTGTCGACTGCCTTGTCGTAATGAGCAGTGGCGAAAATCTGAGATAAGAACTCCATAGGAACTGCTTCAACTTTGGTGAGAGCAGGAGCAATCGGTGAGTACCTGAGGCATCTGATTATCGGGAACATGAAAGCATCATAGACCTGAGGAGTAAGATCGATGATCAAACTCTGTTGGGGACGAATCGGCAGGATGTGGGAAGTGGCATGAACTGATGATGAATCCGACATTGTTGTGAAGAGGTTGGGAGAGATGATGAACAGTAGAATACTTGAAGGTTTTCTTGCTCTCTGAAATATGGGTGCAGTAAAGAGGTAAACAATGGTGTACGTTACCTCTTATACTATGGGTAGAGGAGAGAGAAGAATCTGTCCCAAATCTTCGAGGGAAATACGAAGGGTTTTTCGGAAGTGATTGATGCGTGACAGTTGGTAGCACCGATGATTACGCATGAGAGAGAGTGTTATTCCCAATTCACACGCCTTCCCATCAGGCGTCGTTTTTAAACAAAACGGTTCCACTTCGCACGCCTGGCCTTCAAGTGCCGTTTGAAAATCAAATCGATTGGACTCCCGCCCGAGTCAGCATCTTATCCTTTTAGATTAAACGTCATCTTAAAGCAAAATTGACCACGTGGATCAATATTAACCACAAACTCCCTTATAACTGCAAATCCCATTTAAACATTATGCCTTGTAACTAATGAAACCAGAATTTTGGAAAATCAAAAAGATTTTCGTGCTTAGTGTGTAAAAGAAAAAGAAATAAAGCAACACATATGAGGGATTTTGTGATGTCAGTAAAGACATGAAACAAAGGATCCCGAGCACGAATCTCTTCCTTCAAAGTCAAGAGAGACTTTAAAGTGTTTGTATGGTTTCCCGTTGAATAACGATCAGACACTTATTGAGAAGTGTTGAAAGGCTTCTTTTAATCAGGCTAATTTGGGTGGCTTTCGCTTCAATTCAGAATTCCTGATCTTGATATAAGACAGAAATCGAACGAAGTACTTGTGAGACCAATGCAGTCTGTTGAACAAGTAGGTTTGAAATAATTTAAGTGGCTAGATAAAATAGTTTATGTAAAGTCTCAAAAAAAAATTAAAACTGGATTCCAAGGGAAGAAATGTTATAGGACTTAACAATTTCATAGGAATCACACAAAAGAAAATTAGAGATTTGACTTTCCATCCTCATTGATAAATCCGTCAATTCGTTAGTGAAAGCTTAGAGCAAAATAGATTGTTCACCATCAATGCATAGTAGGTATTGAATTGTGGGTTTCACTTAGTACGTAGTGACACGAAGCTAAGATCATAAAAACAGAAATTGTGTAACCATAAACCTTAGTGGTAATTTTTGAGAGTCTCAAGGGTTACGTTTATGAAGCGAATGAGATGGAGAAAAGTAGTGTAGATGGTGTAAAGAAACCAAAGTACCTCTGCTGTTAAAATAAGGACCAAGCAGAAATCTCTTATCTCATGTGAGAAGAGAGTCGGTAGCTCATGATTAGAAGAAATATGAAAGCCTAATTGTGAAGACAAGGTTTGTATGTACCAAGTAAGCAAGGCTATTATTCAGAATCAGGTGAGGCTTTGGACACATACAACAGCATGCTTCTAGGGACACTTAACTAATGAAATAATTCCCCACAAATAGCCACACAAAAATATAAGACACAAAACAAAAATTATCGAACTAATAATAAAAATAAAAATGTTTTTGGAGTTTTTGATTAAAAAAAGAATAAAAAGATTTTAGAATTTTTGATTTTAAGAAAAAAAAGACACAAAAAAGATATTTTGGATCCGAACCCGAGCGTTCGGTTTATTTCGGCTAAAAAAAAAATTTGGAACCGAAACCCGAGCGTTTCGGTTGCAAAAAAAATAAGTTTGAAAAAGAAAAGAACTTTGAAAATAAGTAAAATGAATTTGAGAAAATGATACAAAAGGTTTACAACCAAAGAAACTACCTTTGAATGATAAGCGAAGATCAGATGACAGGACCGAACCCGAGCGTTCGGTTCATTTCGGTATACATGAGACCCGAACCCGAGCGTTCGGTCTATTTCGCTTCCAACTTTTAATTTTGAGAAGTAGTCTTTGGTATTGACTCCGAATCCATCATTCCTAGCCCTTGTAGAATTTTATTGAAAGATGCTTCAGGAAGAGCTTTGGTGAACATGTCAACCAGTTGATCAGTGGTTCGAACAAAGTGAATTTTGACGTTCCCATCTTCCACATGATCTTTAATGAAGTGATACCTCAGTGCTATATGCTTTGTCTTGGAATGTTGCACTGGGTTATGACAGATCCTAATTGCACTTTCTGAATCGCAATATAGTGGGATCTTTTTCATATTGAGTCCATAGTCCCGGAGCTGGCTTTGGATCCAAATCACTTGAGATGTACAGGAGGCAGCTGCGATGTACTCTGCTTCGGCTGTAGACAGAGATACACATGTTTGTTTCTTTGATTGCCAGCTAACCAACTTCCCATCTAGGAATTGGCAGCCTCCAGTGGTGCTTTTCCTGTCTAAACCACAACCTCCAAGGTCTGCATCTGAGTAGGCTTGAACGAAGAAACCTGAGTTTGATGGATACCATAAACCGAGAGAGGTGGTTCGTTTCAGATACCGGAGTATGTTTTTCACTGCAAGCATATGTAGTTCACGAGGATTTGCCTGAAATCTAGCACAGTAACACACAGAAAACATTATATCAGGCTTGCTAGCAATGAGGTACATCAAAGAACCAATCATCTGGCGATATAACGTAATATCGACTGCCGGTTTTTCCAAGGATGGTGTGAGCTTGGTGCCGAATGCCATTGGAACTTTAACCTTTGAGTCTCCCATCATGCCAAATTTAGCAAGAAGAGTCTTGGTGTAAGCTTCCTGGTTGATAAAGATGCCTTCGGGTCCCTGTCTAATATTTAAACCAAGGAAAAAGTTAATCGGATCCATTGAGCTCATTTCAAATTTAGTCTCCATCAGCTTTCTAAATTCAGCTGTTAAGCTAGGATTCGTTGAGCCAAAGATGATATCATCGACATAGATTTGAACAATCATAAGGTGGTTACCTTCCTTCTTACGAAAGAAGGTTGGGTCAACCGAACCATGTTTGAATTTTGACATTTTTAAAAACTCGGTTAGCGTTTCATACCATGCCCTAGGTGCTTGTTTCAGATCGTAAGCCGCCTTGTCCAGAATATAACAGTGATTGGGGTACTTTTCATTAACAAATCCAGGAGGTTGCTCCACGTAAACTGTTTCTTCAAGTTCTCCATTCAGAAAGGCGCATTTCACGTCCATTTGGTAGACCTCAAAGTTCTTGTGTATAGCATAGGCCAGAAATATTCGAACAGATTCCAGCCTCGCTACCAGAGCAAAAGTTTCCTCATAATCAATTCCTTCCTCCTGGCAGTATCCTTTTACCACGAGACGAGCTTTGTTTCGAATCACATTGCCTTCCTTGTCCATTTTATTTTTGAATACCCATTTGAGACCAACAATTGAGGCATCTTTAGGAGTTGGAATGAGGCGCCAAACCTTATTTCTTTCGAACTCATTGAGTTCATCTTGCATAGCTTGAACCCAGTCCGAATGATCAAGAGCCGTATTAACTTTCTTCGGTTCAACTTTTGAGACGAAAGAATTATACATGCAGAACTCTACTTTGGAGAACAGGGATGTTTGCTTTGCCTTCAGTTGAGATCGGGTCAGGACCTTTTCAGAGATATTACCCACTATCTGAGATACAAGATGATCTCTGGTCCATTTAACAAGAGGAGGGTAATTTGGATCATAGGATGGATCCAATTCAGCGTTGACCATTTCTTCCAATTCAGGTTGACTATCGTCGTCGTAGAACATATCGGAGTTCTCCCCCTCGACTGATAAGCTTTCAGGTGTAGCTGGACTTTCTGGTGCTACAGGACTTTCTGGTGTTGTTGATCTTTCGGGTGCTGAAGAGCTTTCGGGTGCAGTTGAGCTTTCGGGTGGAACTGGAATAGAATTCTCCCCCTCAATTTGTGAGCTCGGTTGTTTTGAAGAAGATGGACTCTCCCCCTCAACTGAAGCACCTTGCTCAGGAGGTTCGTTTGGAACTTGTTCTCCTTCACCCATTCGTTTGGCTGCTTCTTCGACAATTTGCTTCAGACGGTCGACCTTGTTATCTGCTGACTTGGCCTCCGACAGAGTAGCTTTCTCAGGTTCATCGAATAGTTCCACAAACTGATCGAACAGATTAGCAATCGAAGCCGTAACTTGACCAGTTTGAGTAAAATCTCTCCAATTGCTTCTTCAGTAGCCTTTAGCTTTTTGACGTAGTTGTCATCGAAAGTCACATAATATGTTTCTTCGATCTTCCTCGAACGTTTATTTAAAACCCGGTATGCTTTTGAAGTAAGTGAGTATCCCAGAAAAATTCCTTCATCAGCTTTAACGTCAAACTTGTTACGATGTTCTTTAGAGTTGAAGATGAAGCATCGTGATCCGAATACATGGAAGAATTTTACGTTCGGCTTTCTGTTATTTATGATCTCATAAGGAGTAAGAGAGAAACGCTTGTTGAGATAAGACCGGTTTTGTGTGAAACATGCTGCAGCAATAGCATCAGCCCAGAAATATAACGGAAGAGAAGCGAAACTTAGCATCGTTCGGGCCGCCTCACACAAGGATCGGTTTCATCTTTCGACAATTCCGTTCTGTTGAGGCGTATAGGGAGCTGAGAAGTTGTAACTGGTTCCTTTTTCTGCCAAAAAGTCTTCAAATTCTTTGTTCTTGAACTCCAGTCCATTATCGCTCCTGATGTTGCGAACGACTTTTCTTAGTTGCACTTCAACCTGCTTAATAAACATCTTTAGCTTAGGAGTAGCCTCAGATTTGTGCTTCAGAAAGAATACCCATGTAAAACGTGAGAAATCATCAACAATAACAAGAATATACTTGCTACCGCCAATGCTTTCGATAGATGATGGACCACACAAGTCAATGTGAAGCAACTCAAGTGGTCCAACAACTTTTGTGTTTATAATGGATGGGTGACTTTGACGACTTTGCTTCCCCATTTCACACGCAACACTCAAATGTTTTCGATCAAACTTGAGCAATGGGAGACCCCGAACATGACCTCCTATGATAAGCTTGTTGATGTCTTTGAAGTTGAGATGTGAGAGCCTTCGGTGCCACAACCAGCTTTCGTCAGAATGAGCTTTGGATAATAGGCATATAGCTGGATTTCCATTTATTGGTTTGAGATTGAGAGGAAACATTTCGCCTTTGTGTTCTGATTTGAGAATTACCCTTTTTGATTTCTTCTCTATGATTTCTGAACCTTCATCATCAAATGAAACTTTGAGACCGGTGCCTCCTACCAGTTGAGACACACTGATGAGATTATGCTGTAGACCTTCAACATATGCCACCTTTCTTATTGTGAAGTCTCCATTGGTTATCATCCCATAACCCTTTATTGTTCCATAGGAGTTGTTGCCGAATTTGACATTCCCACCATTCTGAAGAGATCGAAGCTCCCTTAGCTCCTCCTTCCTCCCTGTCATGTGACGTGAGCAGCCACTGTCAATGTACCATTCTTCGTCGAACTGCTCGTCACTTATAACCTGCAAAAATTAAGGAGATTTAGGAACTCAAAGTTTCTTGGGTCCACATGAGCCTTTCACAGGAACATGAATACTAAGAGAAACATCAATAAGATATGTTCTTTTTATTAATGTTGTTTCATCTTTTCTTTTAACGGTAAACACTTTGATTTTGTTAGGATTAGCAACAATGGGATTGGTTTCAGGTTTTGGTGTTTGGACTTTAGACTGCTTTCGGTCTTCCTGGACAGAGGAAATCTTCGATTTTCCTTTCAGGTTCGTTGATGATTTAGAATTTTGAGCAGGAACAGAATTAGGTTTAGAAGAGGATCGAGAATGAGAAGAATGTGAACGAGAGAATTTGGACTTGGAGTCTTTCCTGACTTGAGGTTCTAAGTGACCCGTTTGTTTATGATCATCAGTGGGACCGAACCTGGATCTTCGGTAGATGTTGCTTTCAGGACCAAACTTGTCCTTTCGGTTGTCGTTGTTCTCTGAACCGAACCTGTCCTTTCGGTTGCTTATGCTCTCTGAACCGAACCTATTCTTTCGGTTCCGTTCCTCATGCGGCCTGAAATCCTTTTTCTTTTGCTTTGAATTCTTATCGTGATAGGGGAAATGGGTGTTTTGAGATCGGCAAAACTGCTTTCGCTCTGAGAGGTTCTTTTTGTATCTCAGATTCCTCTGCTGCTTTTGATCTTTCACATGTTTTGGCTGTTTGTGGATGTTAGCCTTTTGCTTCTGCTTCTTGTTAGCCGGTTCATTTTTCACAGATGATGTTTCGCTTGTGGAAGTGACTTCTTCTATAGGAACTTCTTTTGTACCACTAGTGCTTGGCTCGTCGAAGTTGTCAGGCTTGTTCAGTGGCTCTGATACATATCTGCCTTTAGTTTTCCAGGACGTCCGCTCTGACAAACCAACAGTTTCGTCGGCATTATCTATGGGAGCAAACCAGAAAAAATCATCACATCCATCTGCGTTATCTTCATTCATTATGGCAGTGAGTTCGGCTGTTTGATGCTCGGTTACTCCTGTGACCTTGTACACCTGATTTGGTGTTATTCTCACCTTTTGGTACACAACAGCCTTTTTTTCAAGAATCGGGGACTTATTTTGGGACAAACGAGCGAACTCCATAGAATTTTCAGAAATAAGATTTTTGTGGTTTTCGAGTTCGCTTTTGACAAACTCAGAACAGTCGCCTACATCCTCTACAAAAATTTCACTCATATCATCGTCCTCATTAAGTTCAGATGCGTTTTCAACATCAATTTTATTTTCTGAACTCAAATTGGCACTCAAAGAGTCAAATTTTGGTATAGTTTCAGTCCTTAGTTTCAGCTTATCGTTTTCATCCAAAAGGTTTTTCAGCATGTCCTTATGGTCCTTGGACTTTATGAAAGATTCTATTTTGTCCAGACCATACATGTAAGTGGTATTCACATCATCAGACGATACAACACTTTCGCAATTATATGCTTCAGCATCGATTTCATCCTCCTTAAACTCAAGGAAGGGCAAAATCATGCGATGAATTTTCTGCCCTATTTCACAATTCAGATGTAGTTGAGTGATGTTAGCATAAAGTCGTTTAGCAATTAAACAAAAAACATTTCTCTGTTTTAAAAGTTTTAAATTTTCTCTTTGTAAACAAATGTTTTCATCCTTAGAATTTATCAACTCCGACTCTTTTTGCTCTATCCACATCCTTCGCTCCTCACTCTTGGAAGACACCCTACTTATTTGGTCATTTAGGTTAGAATTGGTGACCCGTGTTTGAGTTAAACAACTATCTAGATTTGAGATTGTTGAATTTAAGTTATTTAATTCTTTTTCATATGATTTATGTGGGACTTTGAATGAAATAAAGAGAGATTGTACCTTCTTGATCAATTCATCAAGCTCATTGATCTGCACACTGAGAGGTTTTGTTGTGAAGCATAAGTCCTCTTGCTCCTTGGTGTCCTCGTTTCCACCATCAATATTGTATCCCCTTATGTGAGATACATCAGTCACCACAAAACACTTTCCACTGCTTTCGTCACCTCTTGCAACATATGCCTTTCCATGTGAAGGCTTTCTCACTTCATCATCCTCTGAGTCGGTTGACCATACCTGCACGCCACCGAACTCGTCATTCTCTCCCGAACCCTGTACAATAAGAGCATTCATAGAAGGGTTAGTAGCAGCTTTCTTCCTCTTGATCTCTTCCAACTTTTTCATCAAGACAGCCTCTTCATCTTTTTCCTCATCTTTCTCTGCCATTTTCTTCAGAACACAATCTTTAGCATAATGGTTCTTTCCTCCACAGTGATAGTAGCTAACGCCAGAATCTCCTTCAACTTTCACCTCTTTCTTTGGTTTCTCTGTCTTCGGCTCCTCCCTTACCTTTTCAGAACTGTAGCTTCCCTACCAATTTCTGTTTTTATTGGTAGGAAACCACTTCTTGATGAACCTCTTGGGATTGGATACCATCATAGCATAATCTTCTGACATAAGATCATAGTCCTCTAGGTTCAGATCTTCGTTTTCCACTGCATTCTTGCCTTTTGATAGGAGGGCCAAGGACCCCAAACTTGAGACCACATTCTTCTCTTGCATGACAATCTTTTCTTGTGATTTCAGAATTCCCACCAGTTTTGCCAATGAATATGACTTGAACTGCTCATGAGCTTTAACTGTAGAAACGACAGCTCTCCATTCAGATCTTAGGCCATTCAAAAAGGTGACCTTCTGTTCAATCAACTTCCTTTCTATATCATGTTTGATCATCTTGCTAAGAAGATGATTGAAGCGATCAAACGTCTGAGTGACAGTTTCATCAGAATTCTGCTTAAATTCACCAAACTCAGACAAAAGCAAGATCTGAATAGAATGCTATAAATCTTCATCTGTGGAATACAACTCTCGCAACCTATCCCAGATTTCTTTGGCGGTACTGCAGGAACTCACCAACCTAAACGTGTCAGATTGAAGAGCGAATCGGATCAGTCTCAATGCTTTGATGTTGCACTGAAACTTCTCCTTTTTGTCTTGAGCAACGTCTTTAACATCTTTTAACAGATCATTATATTCTTTCTGAGTTTTAATGATCTTGGATGTTCCTAAGTGAGCAAATGGTCCAGACACAATGGCTTCCCAAATAAGATACCCATTATCTTCAGATCCGATGACATAGTCTTCAAAATGATGAGCCCAAACTTCGTAATCCTGGGTGTATAGAATAGGAATCTTCGTCGTTGATCCAATACTGTTTGAGATGTTGATAGGATTAGATTGAGAATCGTCCATGCTTGATCGTTTAACCTGTTTGAAAGATCAGACTTGTAATATGTAATATTAGGGCAAACGAATAAATAAAGAGATAAGGGGTAAATTACACAAATGGTCCATGTGGTTTTGGGAAGTCTGCACGGTTGGTCCCTAGAAAGAATTTTTAACACGGACCATCCCTGATGTTTGTGTTTGTTGCGATTTTGGTCCCCAACCAACATGAAAAGACCAATATACCCTTATGCGTTATTTTAACTTATTGCTTATTATTAACTAAAGGGTTATAAGATTTTTTTTATACGTGTGGGTCCCACTCGTTCTTTTCTTCCTTCGCTTCAGAACTTCATCATCGGCACCCCCTCCTTCCCCAACCACCGTCCCCTATCGTACACCTCTGCCCCTTTGTGTTTCCGATGATTACATACACAACACAAGGCTTTGAAACAAAACTGGATTTCAAGCTTTATTCTCAAACCTGCAAATCAGATATCGCTTTGGGAGATCGGATCTTCAAACCTGTAAATCCCACATCCTCTCTGTCCAATAGATTCCAACACCATCTCCATCTCCGACACCACTTCCACTCATCATCGCCACCACAACCTGTCGTCACTGCAACCTCCACCAATGCACCCTATGTCACCTGAACATCGTCTATCGTCACTGAAACTTTCAAAAACAACATAAAATATTATCGAAAAACTCTGCCACCTGAAGATCCTGTAGTTTAGTCAAATAAATCAAAATCCAAACAATTTAGGGAAACTTGGAGATTGAAGGAGTGTGAACATATCATGATTCACGTGCATCTTGATCTTTATAATGTCCCTCTGATGTCTGAGAAATCGAATCGAACGAGTGGTGAGAATCAATTTTCAGAAAATCCACCAACCATCGATAATTTTGCCTTCGTCTTGCCCTCTGCTTTCATTATGTTTCAGATGGGTTTAGTTCTCAACTGGGTTGAGTTTCAGATCGGGTTATCAAATTGAACGATTGAGCGTGAACGGACAATTGGAGAGGGTGTGAGGAGGAGAAAGATCGGGTCACCGGAATCTGGAACGGGAAAGAGACGAAGATGGTGAGAGGCGGTGATGGAGGAAGGTGAAGCATGAAGAACTGGGAGAAGGAACGAAGCTATAGGGTTTTTATTCTTTATTATTTTATTTTATATTTATATTACATTTCGTTTATCTATAAATAATGAGTAAATAAAAAATATTAAAACGGTTAAAAAAAATAGAAGGACATAATAGTCATTTTAGAACGGAAAAGGACCAATCATGCAATAAAAATATAAAATAGTGATGATCCGAGTTAAAAAAAGTTGTTAGGGATCAAACACGCAGATTATCCTAAATCACATGGACCATTCGTGTAATTTACCCAAGAGATAAGTCAATTATGGAGTGACGGCTCAATAAATATCAGTTAATGCAGAATAACCCTAATCGCTTCTTTCACAGAAGAGATGTGTATGAATTACACAGCATCCTGATCTGATACCAATTGATGAGTTCAAAAACTCTTTGATCGATTAGATCTTTGTAACAGGTAAATAAATAAAACAAAAACAGTAATGTAAAAAACACAAGTATGGATCTGAATGTGTCGAATGATTTGATTAACTCAATCCTCAGCAAAGCTCAATGAAGAACTTCCGCTGTAGAGGATTCTAGGGTTACAAAAGATAAGAACTTGTACGCTATCAAATCTCTATCAATCTTTTTTTAAGAATGCATGCAAACATCTTTATATAATAAACCCTATACGAAACTCACAGATGGACAGGCCCATACCGGAGACAAAACTTGGACTAGCTAACGAGCCCAAAGACGCAACACTAAACTGGACCTAACAATTTTATAGGTTTCAACCAACGTGAAACCAACAATTCTCATAATATTTATAATTCACATGATTAATACTATACAATATTTTGCAAATGACGACTCTTAAGTTGTGAAGTTGATCATGTTATTTATTGCAATAAAAATTTATAACTTAGTAAATTGAAGTATATTTTATAATTAATACAAAAATATATTAATATATTTTCCATTCATTGTTACACAACCTTATGTATTAAAAGTGAAATTTGATAATTTTATATAGTTGTTACAAAATTTCATAAACTTAGTCTTTCCACAATTTATGACAATGTACTTTCATTTTATACACGAATAATATTTTTGGGTCATTTTTATATCTTTTCATACTTCCATGAAATACTTGAACTTATACATATGAATTCGTCATTTTTGTGATTTACAATACCAAGTTGTGTTATTATAGCAATTCACAGATAATCTTGCAAGTATTTTATTATTAATTAATATATCACAACGAGGCGTAATTGTATCAGTTATAACATTCTACTATAATTTGTAAGATTTATAATAACATTTTAGATTGCTATTTTATAAGTTTTGACCAATAATAAAGTATGATGCTACTATATGTATAAAACATGGCAATCATCAAAGCTTTAATAGACCCGCATGTATTCTCCCCCGAATATTAAAGCAGTAAAAGAGGGGTCGTAGAAAGTCACCCTTGAAGCGTGAGTTCCATTTGTTCGAATTCGGTTTCGTTGAGAAACTTGATGTGAGAAACCGCAATGTCACGTTCCTTGAAATTTGAAATACTCTCGGGACTGTCTCGTAACAAATATAAACTATTGGGGGTTAATTTATAACTTCACTAAAGTATAGGGGCTTTTTGGTAATTTGATTAAATGATTAGGACTGTTTTGATAAAAAAAAATTACCAAATGAGGGGTTGTTTGTGGATACATGGAATCATTTTGGGTAGTGGGACTGATTTTGATTAACTTAATCAAGAGAGGAATGATTTTGTTCATTTTAAAACAAGGTTTAAGTCTTTCGACCTTTGACTTGGTCAAAATCAGAAACATGTTTTAAGTCGTGTTTCGTGTTCAGTCGATCAAAAGGGGCTCCAAGAACAAAAGAGGCGCCGTCCTCTTCACAGATCGGGAGAGGGAAGAATCGAGTGACCAAGCAGCGAACGGAGGTGGTCTCGGTGGTGGTAATCGATCGGAATAAGTGAGCATCTCCAGTGTTTGGCCGAACCAAAGGAAGGAAGGAAGGCACGAGGCCGCGGCTCTGCATCCAGTCCTTGCTCGTCGTAGACCACAAAGAAGACCGAAGGAGAATGAAGCTCGCAGGCGGCACTTCGTCGGTCGATTCGTGAAGAGGGAGTTGTCTCCGGATCGACGAGACAGAAGAGACGGAGGGCGTGAAGAAGCAGCGAAGTTTTGCTCGTCTCTTCCGGCTGCGAGGTGTGAGTCGTTGGTCTTGGTGGGTGCTTTGCTCCAGTCCTTGCTCGTCGTATACCACAAAGAAGACCGAAGGAGAATGAAGCTCGCAGGCGGCACTTCGTCGGTCGATTCGCGTAGAGGGAGTAGTCTCCGGATCGACGAGGCAGAAGAGACGGAGGGCGTGAAGAAGCAACGAAGTTTTGGTTGTCTCTTCCGGCTGCGAGGTGTGAGTCGTTGGTCTTGGTGGGTGCTTTGCTCCAGTCCTTGCTCGTCGGATTTTTGGGAGATTTTTTTTGTATTTCAAAATCAGAAAAGAAAGAGAGAAAGAGAAGGGAGTGTTGTGAGGGACGAGTGAAGCAACAATGGAAATAATCTTATTTTTGGGAGATTTTTTTTTGTATTTCAAAATCTAGAAATTGATCTTAGAGTACTTAGTATTATTGGTTTGAATTTGTGCATATGGGTGTTTGTGTGTGTGACAAAATCGACAGTGGGTAGGGGAATTTGAGAGACGGAAGTAGCTTCAATATGATGCTTGGTTACTTTCAAAAGTCAAGGTCTTTCTTTGACTTTTTAGAGATATAATGTGTTTTAAATATGTATAATTCATATTTATGATGTAAATCTAATTTTTTGACTCCCATGTTATCATATCGTCAAATTCGTCAAATGAATTTTTTTCTAAAGATGCCAGCTTTTTATTTCTGTCGTGGTGATTCTAGAAACACAGCTGAAATTCAATTCAGATTAACAGAATTCCGTGAAATCACATTTAAGGTTTCGCGATTAATTGCTTCGAATTCGATAGAGTTTAGGAATTTGATTTTGGTCTAGTTTAAAACTATTATAAAAATATAATAAAATAATAGACCGTAGACTGAATTGAAAAACGTGATCAAAAATGATTTTTGAGGTTCATAGCTATTTCAGACAAAAACAAAGCACTTGATGGTTAGTTTCAGCAAAATCAGATAAATACTGATTTTGTAACTTTAAAGAGGCGTAACTTTCTCATACGACCTCCGTTTGGACGTTCTTTATATCCACAAAGTCAGGAGAATATAATCTATTCAAATATCTTATCCATAATTCTCAGATATATATGATGCAAAAATTTACTTTTAACGCCACAAATAAATTAAATTTTTGGTAATTTTTTATTCAATCTTCAACAATAGACGGTTGGGGCATTTTAGGATGTGCTGAAAGAAATTACAAACATAATATATTTAATATACATTGTAAACATAGAATTACACACAATTGGTCATTAATATCTAGCGGTTCGTGGTGGTTTGACTGTCAAACTCTGACCAATTTTACCAATTGTTACAACACTTGAGGGAAGTGCTGGAGTCGTTGAGGAGTGAGAGACTTTTTGCAAAGTTCTCCGAGTGTGAGTTCTGGTTGTGCGAGGTGCATTTTATGGGGCACCTTGTTAACCAGAATGGTATTCTGGTCAATCCGACCAAGGTCGGGTATGTAGTGGGTGGTTCTAAGCTCTCCATTTGAGATTCAGAGTTTCCTTGGTTTAGCAGATTACTATCGGAGATTCACACATGATTTCTCCAAGATAGTTGTTTCTTTGACTCGGTTGACAATGAAGACAGTTACTTTTCAATGGGGGCCTGAGCAGTAGGCAACTTTTGAGACCTTGAGCAGGTGATTGTGCGAGGCACCGATTCTGACCCTTTCGGAGGGTGTTGTGGAATTTGTGGTTTATTGCGATGCATCGATCACGGGTTTGGGAATGGTTTTGATGCAGAGGGGTCGCGTGATTGCATACACTTCGAGGTAGCTAAAGCCTCATGAGGTGAATTATCCGACGCATCACTTGGAGTTATGGGCTGTGGTTTTCGCCCTCAAGATTTGGCGTCATTACCACTATGGGGTCCATTGTACCATTTATACAGATCACAAAGAGCCTGAGGTATCTGATGGATCTGTCGAATCTGAATATAAGCCAGCGCCGATGGTTGGGTATGGTGAAGGATTATGATTGTGATATCTTTTATCACATAAGGAAGGCCAATGTGGTGGCTAATGCTCTCAGCTGCTAGGCGGTCGCGACACCAATTAGAGACATATGTTTGAGGATGACCGTCATTACTCCACTTCTGGAGAGGATTCGTGAGGCTCATAACGAGACTATGAAGGAAGAGCACCGAAAGAGCGAGCGTATTGTAGGTCAGGTAGCTTCCTTCGATTATGATACTTGTGGGTTGTTGACTCTTCATCGGAGGGTATGGGTTCCAAATTAGGGCGGTGTATGTTAGGTTTTGATGGATGAGGCGCACAAGTCTAGGTTTTCCTTTCATCCCCGGGTGACGAAGATGTATAGGGATCTTCGTCTTGATTATTGGTGGCCCTGCATGAAGCGGGATGTAGCTTGGTTCATAGAGCAGTGCTTGACTTGCAGGAAAGTCAAGGCCGAGCATCAGTAACCTCACGGCAAGCTGCAACAATTGGAGATTCCCATATGGAAATGGGAGGACCATGGATTTCATTACGAAGTTACCCCGAACTGCGAACGGAGTGGAGTCAATATGGGTCATCGTGGATCGGTTGACCAAGAGCGTGTATTTCATTCCCATTCAGGAGAGTATTTCTACATAAAATGGTTGAGATTTATATCAGGGAGGTTGTGGCATGTCATGGGATGCCGGTTTCAGTGGTTTCTGATAGAGATGTCCAGTTTACTTCCAGGTTTTGGAAGAGGTTCCATGACGGGTTGGGTACTTGTCTCCATTTCAGCACAACATTCCATCCGCAGACCGTTAGTCAGAGCGAGCGAACGATTCAGACATTGATATGCTTCGGGCGTGTGTTTTGGACTTTGGTGGGAGTTGGGATACGTATCTTCCGTTAGCATAATTTCCGTATAACAACAGTTATCACGCCAGCATCGATTGGCCTCCTTTTGAGATGCTCTATGGGAGGAAATACAAGACCCTGATTTGTTGGGACGAGCTCGGTCAGCAGGTCATGGGGAGTACTGTGGTGGTACTCAAGACCACTGAGCTGATTCAACAGGTTCACAGTAGGCTCCAGATATCTCAGAGTCGGCAGAAGAGTTATGCCGACAGACGTCGATCAGACTTAGAGTTCCAGGTGGGAGATATGGTTCTCCTGAAGGTGTCACCTTGGAAAGGTGTCATCCGGTTCAGGAAGCGGGGAAAACTGGGCCCCAGGTATATTAGACCCTTCAGGGTTTTGGATCGGGTGGGTCGGATTGCATATCGCTTGGATCTTCCAGATGAGCTCAGTCAAATTCATAGCATGTTCCATGTCTCTCGGCTGCAGAAGTGCTTAGTGGATGATTCTGTAGTGGTACTGTTGGAGGAAATTTACGTGCATGACCGCCTGAATTATAATGAGAGACCGGTGGCGGTTCTTGATTTGAAGATGAAAACCTTAAGGAATAAGTTCGTGGAATTGGTAAAGGTGGAATGGAAGCACCGCAGGGGTTCATGATGGATTTGGGAGCTAGAGGATGAGATGAGGGAGCATTATCCAGAGTTATTTGGTGCAACAGACTTCGAGGACGAAGTCTGATTAAAGTGGGGGAGAATTGTAATGCGTGGAAAATTGGTAAGTTTCATATGTTATCCCTATTCGAAAAAAGTTTGAAAAATGGTCCTTAAAGCTAGTACACGGGGCGTACAGGGTGGTATGCTTAGCGTACTAGCCCGATGCTTGAATCACGCCTTCAGACACGTACGCGGGACGTACACAAGTGTATGCAGGGTGTACATGCGTGTAATGAAAACCCTAATTTTAGGGTGTTACTGTTGGATTAGTGTCTAAGTCCATAACTATTTTGGTATGTACTTGACCCGATGGTGCATGGTCCTTTTGGGTTGCCTTCACCAAAGCAACTTGATTGGAGAAATAAATAAAGAAAGAGAGGTTATTATGATTTATTAATATGTTTTAAGAATAATATATTAAAGGAGAAATCATATTTGTTTAATTAATATTGGTCAATAATTAATTAAGAATTAATTTTGTGATCAAGTGTAATTAATTAAACTAGAGGGCCTGAATTGTAATTATGTGATAGTTACAAAATAAGGTAAGAATTATCTTATAAGTATGGTGAACGAATTTAAGGTTGGAAAGCCTTAGAATTCGAGTATGATAAGGATTCAAGGATTATCTTATTGGTTGCTTAATGGATAATCAACTAGATAAGGATAATGACTGAAACCCTATCTCTACACCTATATAAACAACCCCAAGGTCATGAATTCGTGTAACCCTTCCCAAGAGGTCCCAAATACGAATTCTAACCTCCCTCCTCTCTCCTTATACCTTCTCCACTTGCTTATGGTGTTTGTAAGCCATTAGAGGAGTGACACTTGTGACTCTCTGCTTTCCAAGGTTAATTCAAGGAGGAATTGGATTGTTATTGCTATATAACAATCAAGGTATGTTCTTAAACCTATTTACATGTGAATTCTGATTTCCATATGCTAGTATTAGGGTTCAAAGTCTTGGATTCAAAGTATGTACAATAGAGAAACCTAGATCCAAGCTTTAGGGTTTGTATGAGCACATAGGATGTCTTATGACCAAAACCCATCAGTGGTATCAGAGCCTTGATTGGTTTCTATTGTATTGATGCTTGTTGTAACTGAAAAATAAGATTTTTTGCATTCTGGAGGCTGGACTCGCCGAGTCCATGGCTGAACTCGCCGAGTCCAAGGTGACTCGACGAGTCCAAGGCTGACTCGACGAGTCAACTCGTCAGAAGGAGGGTACTTCGGGATTTCTTGCTGTTTTTGCTTATGGATAATTATCTTATCATGTTAGATTAATATTAATCCGATTATATGATATATTTGACTATATTTTTAATCTAATTGAAGATATTTATCAATTAATAGGATAATTGTTTCCTTATAAGATAATTGATTAATTATTTTAAGTAAATTGATAAATTATTTTGCAAGAAATCATCAAATATGGATAATTATGTGATTAAATGTTAATTTGAATTATTTGTTATTTGATCCTTGTTGTTGTGAAAAGTTTCATATTTGGCCCTTTAGGTTTTATAGTTTAAATTTGAACCCCAAAAGTTTTGTTGTTTTGAAATTTAAATAGTTGAAACCCTAATGTTTTGAAAAAGGTTTCAAAACTTGCCCTCAAGTTTTGGAATTTAAATTTTGATTAAATAGTTTAATTTTGATGCATATTTAAATTCTAAACCCTAATGTGTTGAAATGTTTCAAAACTTGCCCTCAAGTTTTGGAATTTAAAGGTTGATTAAAAGTTTAATTAGGAATGTTAAATTCTAAAACTCTAAGAAGTTTTGAAAAAGTTCAAATCACAACATTATGGTTTTATTAATTAATTAAGGTGTATAATTAAAAGAGATTTAATAAATCCATAAAAGTTTAGGTTTACAATTTCAGTGAATTAAAAGTATAATTGTTGAATTGAACCACCTATTATTTTTAAAAGTGTTAAAATACACCTTATACTATATATAACATTAAAAAGTCTAACATTATATATATATGTATAACTAAAAGTCAGTCTTACCGTTAGTAGGCCTCATTCACGAAGCTGGTCTATAAGGGGTGTTTAAGGAAATTGCCTATAAAATGGCGATTGAATGGGTATCCACTCTTACCCACCGCACTCTTGACTAGTGGAGAGTCGTTAGCCGAACGGGTAGGATAGGACGAAACCTTCCATTATAAGTATAATGAATTACTAAAGTAACTAAATGTTTTTCAAAAATTCCCAATCTTTGTTACTTAGGCAAAAGTGAATTGATGCAATTCCATGAAATTACACTTTGTGCCTTTGCGAAGACGTTAGTGGAGCGTGTGTGGTTAACCGGCACACTAAATGGGTCTGAGCAAAGGTAGCAAAGGGTGACTCAATGTTTGTCATTGTTCAGTGGAGCGTGTGTGGTTTACCGGCACATCGAATAGGTGACTGTAACATGTGAGGGCACCATGTAGTTTGCATGGTTATTCACACCCGTTTTGTGATCCTCGGCATCCCAGTCACAAACAAGAGGGGCATATCGAGATATAAACATGCCATTGAAAGTTCAATGTATCTCAAAGGATCTAGGAGTTTTCATAGATTTAAAACTTAAATTTCTTTTTCGTTTTTCATGGTGAAAATTAGTGAATCGTCATTCACTTACCTTCAAATATTCTGCAACTAGATTACGGCATCCCTTTTCTAGGTTGTAGCGTATTGTGTTGGGTCCTAGCCTTGGAATTTCATTTGGGTGATTTACCAAGGACTCAATCAATCAACTAACTTGAATTCGTATTCTCCCGTTTTGTAGATGTCAAAGTTCGACAACTATGGTATTCCCAAATCCCGTGGAACAAGCATTCCACATGAAGATGATATTCCACGATTCGATCGAGGATCAAGAAATCATGTTTCACTTCCTCCTCCTCCTCCAATTATTCTCCCTAACCCACAAGATTGTAAAATTGAAAGGTTCAAGATCACTCAAGCCCTTTTGGCAATTAAACATAAACAAGGAAAGTCCGTGTGTGCACACGTCCTAGGGATGAAGTCACACATTGATAGGTTAAGAATGTTGGGATCCGTTATCTGTGAGGAAATGGCTGTTGATTGGGTTCTTCAGTCACTTCCCAACTCATATAGTGAGTTCGTAAGAGAGTACTATATGATGAACTACGACGTGACCCTTATAGATCTCACCTATATGCTTATTGCTGCTGAATCGGCAATGATTTGGCGCAATAGGAAAGCAAAGTTGATTGGTGAATCTGCCTTCGAGACCTCTATGGATATAGACAATGGCAACGAAAGACATGCTATGATCGAAAAGTTTGATCATAAGAGAAAGGCGATGTCTGAAGTAGTTCCATGTGTTGTTCCAAAAGAGTCAATTTGCTTTTATTGCCAAGAGAAGGGGCATTGGAGACGAAGCTGCCCTAATTACCTAAGAGATCTAAGAGATGGGAGAGTCAAAGGTATGACTGCGCTTTAGGTAAATATCCACTATCTAACTCAATTAAGCTCCTATTCATTGATTCTTAATACATGATGTAATAAGATTGCATTTGAGTGTTTTGTAGGGTCGGTGAAAAGAAAGGAAGCTTGATAAGAGAGCAAGATGAATCTAATCACAAGAGATGGATCTTGATCGCATGGACTTGAAGATTAGATTTTGAGCTTAGAAAGTTATGATAGAGTTGTTAGAAATTTTCTTTAGTACATAGTTTTCAATAGATTTTGCATTGTAAGGACAAATTTTTTCCGCTGCTTTTATAAATAAAATAAATTTTGTTTGACTTATTTATTTAATTGTTTATTTCCTTACAATGAAATCATTATGAAAATTGATGTTTGAATATTTCTACAACGAATGGATATGATTCTTGTTTATGTTATTTATGGAAATGTCAAGACTTTACCAAATAGGGAGAGTTTCTCATCGCCCAAAGTTTCAATTGGACAGAAATTTGGAATCACGCAACTTGGTTGCATGATGAATGAGAAATTCATATTTGGAAATTAGACCAATTCGTTGACAAAGTGTCAAGTGAAGGACTAGGAGATCGAATACACAAAGTTGCGTGTTGATCAAGACCAACATAAGAGTAACAATGATATTCGTCATGATTTACTAAAGATTTAGTAAATATGATTATACTTACAAGATTAAGTGTAATTTTGAATTGATTAAAGGGTTTAGATCAATAGCAGAACGAATAAGAAGAATCAAGTAGGCAGAAAGATAAAAGTTTCTCCATTCTAAGAAGATGGGAGAGTACATTTTATGCTTTATGATAGGTCTTAAAGATTAAGAACCATATCTCAATTGATCCTCTAAGTGAGTCTTAGTACAATTGTATGTCTAAGAAGAGGAATCAAGAATTGAAGAAATGGTTAAATCAAGAAGTCAATCATACTTCGTTCCAATGATAAATCTTAAAGTTAAGATTGTGACAATGAGTGATAAGTATTAAGAAGGTTTGTAACTTTCATTAAATGTGGTAAGATTGTGATGTCTTGAATAAGACAAAGACCAACTTGGACCAATTTATGAAGTGTTTTGATAAAAGCTACACTAACTCTTGAATATTTGTTTGTCAAGAAATGTTTTGACAAGAGAATCGTATATGTCAAGGAGTCAGTGGGAGTCTTAATGGTCTTGAAAGGTTTCAAGAACAAATCAAATAAACCTTATCGATCATCACTAGCACACGAGTTGAGGTTTACAACCTATTGTGTTGACATTCTGTGCCAATCCAATCGAGTTAATTATGCATGTGAGTTCTATGAGTTCTCATTTTGAACGCATAAAAGGCAAAGCACCTTAATCAATGAAAGGTACATTGATAAGAAAAGGTGAGCCGCTTAACTACTTGGAAGACATGGTGGGCAGCTGTGCTACCATAAGGCAAGAAATCAAGATTAAGAAAGTTCGGTCCATATGAGTTTGAATTTGTCGTAAACGTTGGTTTTGACAAATTCACATGGATAGGAACGTTTATACACTATTTAAAATCTAAGTGTCATAAGATTTCCTCCTTCATGAAAATGATTGTGAAGAAATGCTTTCACTAAGAGAGATTTTAAGAAGATAGTGATTGTAAAATTGCATTCTCAAATTCAATCATGGTTACGGCATCCCTTTCCATAATTTGAATTGTGAGGTTTGGCAATTAGTCTTAATTGTTTAAGACACACATATGGACTATCGAAGGCAAATGTGTATAAGTTCAAGAAACCTTGATAAAAGATTATCAAAGCACTATGTATTAGAAACATGGACTCAAGAAATTCAATAGGTATTGTCTTTCTAGAAGTTAAGATGTTTAAGAATACATGTCGAAGCTAGTGGGAGCATAAGTGTTATGTGTTATAATAATCATCAAGATAGTGGGAGCATAAATGTTATGATTGTATGATTATTAAGGAAAGTATTGCAAGGTTAGCAATATTAATTATAGAAAACAAGAGTCATACTTTGCAAAGTTGTAAGAGTTGAAAGGTTGTTTTGCTATAATTAAGGGAGAGAATATTATGCTTCATTTCAAATCTAAAGGTTTAGGTTGAGAAATGTTAATAAAATTTAGTCAAAGGTACAAAGTGTGTTCTTAAAATTTCGATTATGATTACGGCATCCCTCTTCACAATTCGAATTTTGAGAACATAGCAAATAAAACATTATGCGTCGTGTCCCATACGCTTCGGGTATAGGATCGATTGCAAATGCTTTAATGTTTGACCATTCTAAAAATTTCCAAATGTCGAGCGCATTTAGAGGGAAAAGGGACTAGAATTGGTTTTGACTAAAATAATTAAACAACTATCAAAGGATAATCCAAGTTCGACGAGGATTGGTCGCTTGTGAGTAGTTGGAAGTATAGTATTGGAAAATATGGAAATGTTTCCATATTGGATGGACCATATCGACATCATTATGAATAGATAAGATCCTATTAAGAATGAGTTGTCATATGGAACATATGGAAGTGTGTCCATATTGGGAATTGAATATTGAGAAATCTATGACTAGATTAGAAACTTCTATGCAAAAGGATGTTCAAAGAAAGTACTTTGAGTGAGAGACATCACATCTATGTAATTGTCTTGTAACAATCTCCGATAGAAGACTTTGTAATATCATTGGCAATAGTCTTTGTGACTTTGGTGCAGTGACATTACGAAAGGATAGTTGCATAGAATGTTAGAATCTAGCATATTCTATAAGTAGCAAGAATTTGATATTCTTTGACTTATGAAAAACGGATTTGGAGTTGTGGAATGAGAAGGATTGGAAATGTGTTCAATGTGATCCATTTCACAAAGTAAGAACCATAGGTAAACATTGTGTGCATGCCAGGAGCATGGGACAAGTGTTGGAATTCAAGTAAGAAGTTGATTACCCGAAACGACAAATAATGAGTAATCAATATGGTGATAAATAAAAGGTGTTTTATTTATACTCAAAGGTTTGAGGCCATATGGGATTAGTATTATTCTTGTGTTTCACATTTGCATGTTTTGACTTCCAGAATAATTGAGTTTATTAAGAATAATCGAATTATTCGAACGGGCCGCAGTCGTTCATATGTTGGAAGTAGATATGAATGAAGACTGTCGTGAATTGGTGTGTGGATTGTCTAAAAGAGTATTAGACATAAGCAAATGTTTGCTGCAACGTTCATGAGTGCTTATGAATGTGATTTGAGCATTGGATTAGACCCACGCTCACTTGGATCACTCCATGGATTTTATCACGAGTGATTGGTGAGACGATAACATCTTATATTCTTGAAACCGAGATGTGTGAGTTGTATCTTGCAAATCGGTTACACATTGATAATATGTAAACGCACCAGTAACTTGGTGTTATAAAACATATTGTTGTGTGTGATTCGGTGCGTGAGTACAAGCAAGCATTGTATCAAAGTTTATTCGTTCCTTTTATCCAAAGTAGGATAAAAGCGATATCTTTGGGCCCCTCGATGGTTTAGTGATGACAAACGTAAATGCTCGGCCGGGCTAGGGCTAATTTGATTTGTTCAATTAGTCAGTCGTCATAAATCGGAAATCGAGATGTAGTACAAAGAGAATGATTAGAAATCATATCTCATATGATATCTAGAATGGAGGAATATATGATCCCTTATCTAAGGACACGTGTATTTGATATGATCAGAGTTGACAGCGGCTTTGGAAAGCTACGATTGCAGATCGGGATCCGAAGTCATACGCAAAATAGTTGTTAGACTTATCCAAGTGGGAGACTGTTGGATTAGTGTCTAAGTCCATAACTATTTTGGTATGTACTTGACCCGATGGTGCATGGTCCTTTTGGGTTGCCTTCACCAAAGCAACTTGATTGGAGAAATAAATAAAGAAAGAGAGGTTATTATGATTTATTAATATGTTTTAAGAATAATATATTAAAGGAGAAATCATATTTGTTTAATTAATATTGGTCAATAATTAATTAAGAATTAATTTTGTGATCAAGTGTAATTAATTAAACTAGAGGGGCTGAATTGTAATTATGTGATAGTTACAAAATAAGGTAAGAATTATCTTATAAGTATGGTGAACGAATTTAAGGTTGGAAAGCCTTAGAATTCGAGTATGATAAGGATTCAAGGATTATCTTATTGGTTGCTTAATGGATAATCAACTAGATAAGGATAATGACTGAAACCCTATCTCTACACCTATATAAACAACCCCAAGGTCATGAATTCGTGTAACCCTTCCCAAGAGGTCCCAAATACGAATTCTAACCTCCCTCCTCTCTCCTTATACCTTCTCCACTTGCTTATGGTGTTTGTAAGCCATTAGAGGAGTGACACTTGTGACTCTCTGCTTTCCAAGGTTAATTCAAGGAGGAATTGGATTGTTATTGCTATATAACAATCAAGGTATGTTCTTAAACCTATTTACATGTGAATTCTGATTTCCATATGCTAGTATTAGGGTTCAAAGTCTTGGATTCAAAGTATGTACAATAGAGAAACCTAGATCCAAGCTTTAGGGTTTGTATGAGCACATAGGATGTCTTATGACCAAAACCCATCAGTTACAACTTATATAATCCATGTGATAGGCTCTTTTGGACATGTTTACTTAGCCACTTTACACTTGAAAATTCTAATTCGTCCATTTGCTTTGTGAGGTGCTCTTGAGCCTTGGTTTTCATCTTTAGTGGGTTTTGTGCTATTTGAAGTGATAGAAGAAGAAGTTAGAAGATGCATTCCTTGGAGGGGAGCTTAGAGATCCAGATTTAGCTCCATATTTTTGTGACTTTTGAGGTATAAAGTCCATACTTTGTCTACTATTTGCTTTGATCTACTCTTTAGCTTGTTATGGTCCCTTTTGGTTGGTCTTGATGAGTTAAGTCCGTTTTAGAAGCTAAACCTTGTATATCTGGACATTTTGAGGGTTTCTTTGGCATAAAGATGAAAACTTTATGGTATTAGTGGTCTCATGCATTCATTAAGTCACTTATTAAGCTCTTTTGAGCTCTAAGAGCCTCATTAATCCATGCATGTACGTAAATTTGGCAACTTAACGTGATAAACCACCTTAAGGAAGTCATGTCTAAGTGTTAGAGTGAAGTCTTAACCATTTAAGAGTTGAATGATAAAGTTAGCCAAACAGGGGGAGTACGTTGGGCGTACAAGTTGTACGCTGCGCATACAAGCCCTAAAGTGAGTGCGCTTAGCGTACAAGTTGAGTACGCCCGACATACTCAACATTAGGCTTCAGAAGTTGGGCTTTTCAGTATTGGGCCCATTATGGACCTTCGGAGTCTAGGGCTTTATTTTGGGCCATTAGAATATTGTTTTGTGCTAAAAATATTTTTGGACCTTGGTTTAAGGCCAATGAAGGGGTCTGGGACTAAATTAGGAAATTTGGGCCATAGTGTCCCTTGGCTGATTATTTTAGAATTTGTGCCTTTGGACAATTTGGATTGGGCTTGGGCCTTAGGACAAATACAGGGAAGGGTAAAAGGGTCTTTTACCCTAGTGTGGACTCTTAGGGTGAGTCAGGTTCCAATTATTAATTCAATGATGTTTTGTGATTATAGCGTGGAGATTTTTAATGGGCCAACAGCCAGGGATTTATTTGTGAGATTCAGCAGTGCCAGGTGAGTTTCCTTACCATGTTTAGCGGGTCGAAGCCACCAATATCGGCCCATGATTTTGTTATGTTAGGATACTAGATGTCTACGTGACTCTTGCATGTGTTATGTACTCGTATGCTTACCGGGCGAGGCCCAATGCCAAGTGGGGCCCAATAACCATTTTGTATGCTATGTATCGTTATGATTATTGCATGTGTTATGTGTTTATATGTATATCGGGCGGGGCACGATGACGGGAAAGGCCCATTATGTGTTTATTTATGTATGTAGGGTATGTGGTATTTTGTGGAACTCACTATGCTTTGTGCTTACTATTTTCAGTTTATGTTGCAGGTACTTCTGGTTTCAAAGGGAATAGCTCATGATAATTGAAGAGCACACACCACATGATTTTGCATTTTGTGATTTACTCTGATGATTGATGTTGTATTCATATAATTTGTTACCTTGGTTTATAACAATTATATGTTTTACTATTGTATTAATCTAAAAATGAAAAAAAATTCAGGTCTTATTTTTGGGACGTTACAACTCAGTGTACTGAGCTGCTTGCCACCTTAAGCCATTTGATGCTTAATCCTTACAACCATTCGATCAAACTTTCATTTATGTACCATTATGGGGTTCTAAGACATAAATTTGGCAACTATATGCATTAGCATGTCTGAATGGAACCCAACATCCATTTTTTTCCAACAAAGCTCACATTAAGGACTTAAATTCATGCATGGACTTATATCAACCATCAAGATGACATTTTTATGCATCTAAAATATCAAAGGGACTGAGATCTAACACATTGAACTTCTGGAGTTGCCCAAACTCACAAAAAGAACCCATGGGACCATATAAACTCATAAACAAGCCCTAAACTCTAGCAATCAAAATGAATCATCAAGGTAAGAAATTTTTACCTTCAAAAGCTTCCAAAGTTGATGAAGACTCTGGATCTAGAAGCTCAACCTCAACAAACACTTGGTCTCCAAGTTCCTTCTTCTCGAATACACACTAAAATGCCTTAAAATCACATCCAAGCTCAAGAACACTCAAAGGGGGTGAACTAGGGTTAGATGGGACGTATTGAATTGTGGAGGATGATGAGGGTGAGTGTCGAAAGGCGATAATGTTGTTTAAATAAGGCTCATGCCCTAAAACTTAGGGTTTAGTTTTTGGCTACATACGCCTTGTGTACACCACGTACGTTCAGCGTACATGGCTAACCTCCCCGATCCAAAAGCGTGCATGTATGCTAAGCGTACCTAAAGGTACGTCCAACATATGAGGGGACCATTTTCATAAAAAATTTAAACTTCAAGGACCAAAAAGGAAAATACCTGGAATCGAATGTTACAAATCTCCCCCACTTGAAGTAGACTTCGTCCTTGAAGTCTGATAATGCAAACAAATTTGGGTAGTGGTCGCTCATCCCATCCACCGGCTCCCATGTCCACTCAGAGCCCTTTTGGTGTTGCCATTTCACCTTCACCAGATTCACCACCTTATTGCGTAGAGTCATAGTTTTCCTGTCGAGAATTGCAATCGGACTATCCACATAATTCAGGCACTCATCCACCTGAATGTCATCCAGAGAAATCTCTACTGAATCATCGGTTACACACTTCCGCAACTGGGACACGTGGAAAATGTTATGATATGACTGAGATCATCAGGCAGATCCAACCGATATGCAACCTTGACCACACGAGTAGTAATCCTGAAATGACCAATAAATCGGGGCCCCAGCTTGGTCCGCTTCCGAAACCGGATGACACCTTTCCAAAATGACACCTTCTGCAGCACCAGGTCTGCCACCTGAAACTCAAGGTCCAAACAACGCCGATCAACATAACCCTTCTGTCAACTCTGTGTGACCCGCAGCCTGTCGTGCACCTGCTGACTCTGTGGTATTAAGCACCACTTTGGTGCTTCCCATGACCCGATCACCAACCTTGCCCCAACAAATTGGGGTCCTACACCTCCTCCCATACAACATCTCAAATGATGGTCAATCAATACTAGGGGTGTTCACGGGGCGGTTCGGCTCGGTTAGTAATAAAATTATGAACCGTGACTGCGAGGAGGGTACCTCATGTGCACTATCCGAAACCGAACCGAATTGACAAACAACCCGAACCGAACCGAACTGTGTGAAGACGGGTAACCATGGTTCAGTTCATGGGTACCCGCTAAATATAAACTTCTAATTTAATCAAAACTACAAACTCTATTTCAATTATTCCTTTATAAAAATAAATAAGCTAGAGACTCAAAAACAACATGATGACGTTCAAGTAACATTATTTATAAATAAATTATAATCTGTGTAATAACCATAGTAATGAAAATAACAAGAAAACATGATCGAATGTAGAAATGCAAACTAGATATTGTCCATGGCCATTGGACCGTATGATGTTTCTTGATAAAAGAACTTTGTCAACTACCATAGTCATGCAAAAAGATTACATACAGTGAATTCAAAAATATTACAATCATACAAGTAGGATCTTTAATATTTTTATTTCTATATTATTAAAATTTATCATTATTTATTTGTTTATTGAGTGCCAATCTTTCACTTTCCGTATCAGAAATAATGCTTCATGAATCATAGAAATAATGTTTAAATTATATATATATATATATATATATATATATATATATATATATATATATATATATATATATATATATATATATATATATATATATATATATGGCGGTTCGGTTTGGGTATCCGCGGATACCTAAGTATCCAAACAGAAATCGACCCATAGATAGTTGGTTTTTTCGGTTTCGGTTTTTTTCTATTTCGGTTACGGTCTTTTCAGTTTCGGATTGACCGGATCGGCTCGGTTTTTCAGTTTTGCGGTTTTTTTTTGCACACCCCTTATCAATACTAGCATGATAATTATTGTTGTAAAAGAACTCCAACATCGGAAGGTATGTATCCCAATTCCCTAAAAATCTAACACACAAGCCCGAAGCATATACTCGAGTGTCTAGATCGTCTGTTCGCTTTGGCCATCGGTCTGAGGATGGTATGTTGTACTGAAATGCAACTGAGCTCCCAACTCCTCATGAAACTCCCTCCAAAACCTGGAGGTGAAGCGAACGTCCCGGTCCGAGACCACCAAAACTCACCTCGTGCCTAACAACCACCTCCTAGATATAAATATCAACTAGGTTCTCTGCGGATATGCTCTCGACAATCGAGATAAAATGCACAATATTGTTCAATCTATCCACAATAACCTAGACAGATTTAACACCACGTTCCGTCCTATGTAATTTTGTGATGAAGTCCATAGTGATCTCCTCCCATTTCCACATGGGAATGGGTAATGGATGGACCTTGCCGTGGGGTCTCTGATGCTTGGGCTTTACTTTTCCGCATGTCAGGTATCGCTCAACAAACCAAGTTATCCCCCTTTTCATATAGGGCCACCAATAACTTAACCTCAAATCCTTGTACATATTCGTGGCCCCTGGATGGATAGAAAACTTTGCCTTATGAAATTCCTCCAGTATCATTTGTCTTACCCCACCTGATTTCGGGACCCAAATCCTACCACACCGAGTCAGCAATCTACGATTGTCCCTGACAAACAAGGGAGTTTGCCCTTGATCTGCTCGACCTTCCAATTCTTCTTTTTCAAATCCTCCACTTGAGCTTCCTTGATCGAATCTAACAGAGGCGAGGTGATGACCATCCTCAAGCAAACATCACCGATAGGAGTACTTATTGTCTTGCGGCTCAACGTATCGGCCACCACATTAGCGTTCCTAGGGTGGTACAGGATCTCGCAATCATAATCATTTACCACATCCAATTATCTCCGTTGCCTCATATTTAGATTTAGCTGGTCCATCAAATATCTCAAACTCTTGTGGTCGGTGTAGATAGTACACCGGACCCCATGCAAATAGTGCCTCTAGATATTAAGGGCAAAAACTGCGTCGCCTAACTCCAAATCGTGCGTGTGGTAGTTCACCTCATAAGGCTTCAGCTGCCTCGAAGCGTAAGTAATGTAGTGACCTATCTGCATAAGAACAGCTCTCAAACCTGAGATAAAGGTGTCACAATAAACCAATAACCCATCCAAACTCTCAGGGAGCGCAAGAATCGGGGCCTCACACAATCCCTACCTCAGAGTCTCAAAAGCATACTGATGATCTGAACCCCACTAAAAGGTCACATTTTTCTTTGTCAAACGGGTCAATGGCACAACAATCTTGGAGAAGTCCTAGATAAATCTTCGATAATACCCCGCGAGACCTAAGAAACTCTGAATCTCCGAGGCGGTCCTCGGAACCTCCCAACGCATCATAGCCTCGATCTTGGCCTGGTCGACCAATATTCCTTCCTGGTTGATGATGTACCCCAGAAACTGCACCTCGTGCAACCAAAACTCACATTTGGAGAATTTGGCATAAATCCTCTCCCTCCTCAGGGTCTCTAACACCTCTCGTAAATGCTGCTTGTGTTTTTCCTTGGTCTTGGAGTAGACCAGGATTTCACCAATGAAAACAATCACATATCGATCTAGCATCGGCCTGCAAATCCGGTTCATGAGATCGATAAACGTTGCTGGGGCATTGTTGAGCCCGAAAGGCATCACTACAAAATCGTAATGACCATAACGAGTCATGAAGGCTGTCTTGTCCACATCCTCATCCCTGACTCTCATCTGGTAGTATCTCGACCGCTAATAAATCATGGAAAACCAAGATGCACCCTTAAGATGGTCGAACAAATCGTCAATCCTCAAGAGTGGGTAACAGTTCTTCACCGTTAGCTTATTCAACTCCCGATAGCCAATACACATCCTGTACGAACCGTCCTTCTTCTTCACAAACAGAATTAGTGCTCCCCGTAGAGAATTTCTCGGAAGAATAAAACCCTTGACTAGCAGCTCCTACAGCTCTGTATAGAAATCCTACATCTCAGGCGGTGCCAGGCGATTCAACGCCTTGGCTATCGGAGCCGTACCAAGTACCAAATCAATTTGAAACCCAACCTGCCTCTCGGGAGGCACCCCTAGTAAATCCTCGGGGAAAACATCAAGAAAATCATGCACAATGGGTACCCTGCTTAACTCTGTCGTGTCCTCAACTCGTGTGTTAGAAACATAAGCTAGAAACCTGGTACAAATCTGCTGCATATATCTCTTGGCCCTCACAGCTGAATAGGGAGCTGACCCATGCGAAGCACTCTCACCAGTAATAACCAGTTCTCCCCTACTTGGGGTTCGAACTGTCACCAACTACCGCTCATAATCAATCACGACCCCATTGAGGCCTAACCAATCCATCCCAATTATAACCTTCGATCCTCTCAAGGGAGTCGGCACCAAATCAATGAACCTCTCACTAAACATGTTTAGGACACACCCACAGAAAATCCTCGAAGCACTCATGGTACGGTCATCTGCAATCTCCAACTCTAAAGGGGAATCCAAAGTTTCCAGAGTGTCTTGAAACTTCTTACTGACCGCAAGAGATACGAAGGATCAGGTAGCCCCCGAATCAAACTGAACATGAGCAGACAAACCATTGACCAAAAAGGTACTTATACAAGATCATAATAAACAAAAGCATAAACAAGGAAAGCAATAAAAGATAGGGTTAGAAAACATACTAGTAACTACATCTGGCGCTACACGGGCCTCATCGGTGGTCAGCTGAAAAGCCCTGCTCTTCACCACAAGAGCCTCCGCCTTGACCTGGCAGCCATCGGTAATCCTCATGGTGGCTAGCGTAGGCGACACCACTGATCCCCCAGACAATATTGGACAATCAACATTTTTATGGCTGGTCTAATTGCAATGAAAGCAAATCAAATCCTTATTGGGGTAATGCCTGCTCACGTGACCCGACTGGACACAACATAAACATCCTGAACCTGCTGATCGGCAACCTCTATTGTGCGGCTTGCTGCACTTAGCGAAACAGCCCCGGCCCTGCTGGCCTCTGGAGTGGGTATCAGAGGTCTTGGATCTCTTAGCCTGACCCACAACTGCTTGAACCTGCTTTGGCTTCCGCTTCGTCCGGAGCTCCAACTCATTCTCCCACTCGCAGGCCTTCTCGATCATGTCATTCAGCGTTTTGCACCCCGAGAAGCTCACAAACTCCCTAATATTGGCCCTCAGCTATCATGATATCTTGTTTTCCTCATCTCCTCATCCGCAACATACTACGGGACCAACATTGCTCTCTCCCTGAAATTGGCAGTAATCTTTGCCATCGTCTCTGTAGTCTGGTGAAGGTCCTGGAACTCCCCCGCTGGTTGTTGCACCTCTATAGCTGGTGCAAATCCCTCTGAAACCTCTAAACAAAGTTCTCCCATGACATCACAGCCACTACTGCCGACCCTACAACTCAAGTAAACTCCTCCCACCAGTCCTATGCTCTGTCCCTCAGTAAGCAGGATGTGAATCCCACCTTTTCCCCCCTCAAGGAAAAAGCTTGTGCGATGAGCATTCTCCATGTCTGCGATCTATTGACGGCTTCTGATGGGGTCCTTAATCCCAAAGAACTCATATGCTCCACACGCCTTGAACTGCTGGAATGAGGGAGTTCGCACCTCAACCTGCCCTACAACAATCTCAGCTCGAGAAGACATGATCCACTCCTCCATAAGCTAGAAGATCCCCTCCTTGACGGTACCGAAGATCATGTGATAGCGTCAAGAATACTATGAGTAACCTCGGCTACAATAAGCTCATGCAGCCTTTTGACAATCGATTATGAGCCAAACCTAGAACCTGAACCCGATCTAGAGCCTGAACAGTACCTACTGATCCCAAATGAGTGACCACCATCCTCAAATTGAAACACAAGATATAAACAATCTGCAAACACTCTAGGGAAACTCGAAACACACAGGTACCCTTAGAATCCCCAAACCTACACTTGTCTTAGGTACAGGTCATGTGCTTCCAGTAGTACAGACCCAATACTATCTTCCACACCTACGTGTACCTTCCTCAAGGTAAATTCTGATTCCTTTAAGTTACCACACTACAACCAAGAACAACCTATGCAACACAAAATACATATCCTAGACTCTTCTAGGAACTCTCAACCCTCACCAAAAGTAGAATCAAGAACCTTAATCAACACTGATGGTTGCCCTCTGCATCCCAGTTGTACACAAATAGGATCGCATAGACTATCGAATGAAGATTCTACCCTAAGTCCACAGCCAAAAAAGGAAAAAGAAATGAGGCTAAATTGATCATTTTAGGGCTATACAATCCAAAGCATCTACAACTTTGAAAGCATACACATAGCAAATAACCGTGTCGATATCAATTCCACGTAATACATGGCATTAAATTATATCATGCTATAAGGCATCACGTAAATTAGGCAGTTCTATCATATGATTCCTGAAGGTATCCTTAGCCCTAATCTAGCTTTCAATTCACATATCAAGCATACTAATCACAATACACAAGTATGGGTAACTCGGGAAACACTTACTTGATCTCGGCTGATTGCACGCATTGCACTCCCCTTTTTTCTTAAAAGAATTCTTTTTCAAAAATTCAAGTTCTTTTTCTTTTTGAAAAGATTATCATTTCCTTAGTTTGAGTTCTGAAACACCCAAAACTGGGCCGGAATCCCTCAAACCAAGGCTCTGTGTAACATCCAAATTTTCAAATAATTTTTCACATTTTAAAAACACACTTTCATTCATAATTGTTATAAAAATGTCATTGTATCACATAATCGGTTCATAACATCACATCCCAAGATCATAAAATGTAAAAGCTCCTCATGTGTGTACTGATCAAGCCGGCACCTTCTCGCGATCCTCACTGGTACCTGAAACACATAACACAACACTGTAAGCATAAATTCTTAGTGAGTTCCCCAAAATACCACACACATCACATATTAGCCACTCGAGGCTATAACTCTGTTTGACCCTCTGGTCAATATGTCTCAGTGGGACCCTCTAGTCCCATAACTCTGTGGGCCCTCTGGCCCTAACTTCGTGAACCTTTCGGTCCTAACTCTGAAAACTCTGTAACATACATAGCATAAATCACATAGAAATCACATCATGAAGAAGCATACAAAATACTCTGTCACATAACTCTAAATACCACTCTAGGTAAAGTATAGTGGGAAGACTCACCTCGGGTAACTCGGTAAATCTCGAACTCTGTAAAATCGGGTCTAGCCTCCGCCTAATCATATGAAATAAACACTCTAAATCAATACATCTCTCAAGGCTAGACTATTCCTTCTCTTAGTACTCTCAGAAGGGTAAAAGACCATTTTACCCCTCTCATAGCTCAAGGACCCTAAAGTTGACCAAACCCTAAAAGTCAAAAAAAGTCAACTCTCCGAGTTATGCTACGCGTACTAAACATGTACGTTGGGCTTACTCGGCGTCCTCACAGAAATGGGGTGCACGACCCCTTATGTCGCACGGACTGGGATTACGCCCCGCGTAAATCCTAGTTTCAGACTCTAAGTTATTGAGGTCTTAAACAGTTAAGACCCACGTCCAACATCTAGATCCAACCATTTCGAAGCCTCTTAATCCATAAAGTTGGTGACTTTAAGCCTTTGCATGGCTGGATAAGTCACTAACTTCCATAACATTTCATTTCCCAACTCTAGAAAGCTCATAACCCAAGCATGACCTCATAACAACGACCAAGATGGAAACTTTATGGATTTATAACACAAATATCATTGAAATGGGACAGATCTAGGTCCATGGAGTACATTACACTCATAAAGTGTCCACCTTTGGGACTTTTAACCCTAGAAATGGTCCATGCAATCATCTAACCAAATAAAGAGGAAAGTTTTGAACTTTATACCTCTAGATGAAGCTCCTTTCTCTGTAGATCTTAGATCCAAACTTGCACTTAAAGCCCTATCCTCCACAAGCTCTTCTCCTTCTTCTTCACTAACACACCAAGACACTTTTAGCTCCAAAACACACACACACACACACACACACACCCAAGCTAAGGATGATGGAAGGCTCTCTCTTAGGGTTTCACTCTCTGATATGGAGGCTGAGAAATGAGCCTTAGCATCCTTTAAATAGTGCACAAGCCAAACATTTAGGGTTTGCATCTGGGCCCGTTACGCCCAGCGTACCCAGGCGAGTCCACGTCCAAATTAAGCGCATGAGTACGGCAGCGTACTCATTTGCTACAAGAACTCTCTCAAGGGACCAATCTTGACAACTTGATAAAATGGAAGGGTTAAATGGCTTACCTGAATTTCGGGATGTTACACTTTGATACCAAATTGTAACGACCCAAAAACGAGGGTAAAATTTTTCATTTAAAAAAAAACAAGAGTTACAATCATCACATTTTTCCAAAACCATCACATAACAAAAATGTCAAATCATCAGAGTACAATATCAAAAGTGTGGAAAAGAGTGAGGAGTGAATGTTGTGCCATCATGTCGGGTCTTTCCCCTTAGTACCAGAATTACCTGAAACCACAAATATAAAATATAAGCAAAAGCTTAGTGAGTTTCCCCAAAGTACCAAATACCAAACATAAATAAACTAGTTCTATGGGCCAAACCATAGTCTTATAACTAATTTCCTTTCGTGGGCCAAATCCCTGTCTTCCATATAGTTGCCAAGGCTAGATCCTGGTGTTTCATACAAATGCCAAGGTCCACATCTTGGTCTTTCATACAATTGACAGGGCCAAATTATGGTCTTTCATACACATATCACAAATATATCTAGCATCCTATATCACAAATAATGGGCCGACCTTGGTGCCTTCGACCCATTGATAGAGTGAGAAAACTCACCCCAGTCTGCTAATAAATAACTAACTGCTCGGCTACCGAACCAGAAGATCCCACACTGAACATAAACAAATTACTCTAATCAGAGATAGGTTATAAACCATAATCATGGACCTAAACCCCATGTCCAAATTTCTAAGATAAAGGCCCATTTACCGTTCCCATAATGGGCCTAACCAAACTTGGCCCAAAAACAGAGTAATGGACTCCAAATCCCAAAAGGCCCAAATCAAACTACCTAAGGCCCACTAACAGATTCTTGAGGCCCACCCACTCTAAACAGGCCAAAGCCCAAAAACTAGCTAAGGCCTAAAGGTTCAAGGCCCAACCAAAGTCTAAAATCCCACTGAGAGGCGTATGCTCGGCGTACTCGTCCGCCTGCCAGTACGCGTTGCATACCCCTTGGTACACTCAGCGTACTGAGCTTCTTGCCACCTTAAGCTATTTGGTGCTTAATCTGTATAGCCATTTGATCCAATTTTCAGATCTCGACCATTATGGGGCTGCGTACACCACGTACACTCAGCGTATGTGTCTAAGCTCCCGATCCAAAAGCGTGAATGTATGCTAAGTGTACCTAAACGTAAGCCCAATGTACAAGGCAACCATTTTCGAAAAAATTTAAACTTTAAGGACCAAATGGGAAAATACCTGGAATCGAATGCTACAACATGAACCATACAATTCTATAACACACAATCCTTCCACAGTGGAGGCTACTACCAATGCAAAATCAAACGAAAAAATGGTCGTATGCAAGCATATTATAGATAGACAGTTTAACGTTTGATCCAATTCGAAAGCATTAGATATTACAAGAAACATGCCATAAATCTGGACCAATTGTTCTCATGCCATCTTACTCAGTTCACATGCACCCCTCATGACAATATTTGATGAACTTACCACAAGACACATCCTCAAGGGACACCTAACAAACCCTAGATCTATTGCATTCCTTCTTCATTACAACTTTACCCAAAAGGTGAAGTACCAGCGGATCTAACAAAATGACAAACATCAACCGTTAACAGAAACATTCTCCTAACAACCAAAACAAGATCCCAGCATAAAATAAAATAGAACAAGCCCCAACAATGTACAACTATCCCAAACTGGGATAAAATTACAAAATCACCCCAAGTGCTATCAGAATCCTGATCGGATCATGCTTGAATACCAACCCCATAGACGTTAGATCCCAAATTGAACTCTATGTAAGACCGACGTCACACCTGGAAAACAAATTGAGCAACGCCACTCTGACATGAGAAATTTCAATAACCAAGGACAATTACAAAACATGTGCCTAATAGAAGAACAATTCCACAACCAAACAACCAATGGTGCACTTACTCAGAAACTTAGAAAACACATGACATAACTTAATGAATAGTCAACGCACCAACTACACATTCAACTTAACACAACTCAAAAACTTTGCACAATGATAGCTGTTGATGATGAATGGAATAACCAATGACAAAAAATGGGTCAAAAAACTAAACGCAAAGATGTCAGACACTAATGAACAAAGCCTATGCAAAAATACACATACTGAAGTCTAAATCAAATCGACAGATCAACAACTGCCCATCCTTGACCATAGATATCGATTCTTACAATGAGCTAACCAATCTCTCTATATCTGATACAAAACCTGAGCGGCTCAAATGTTCATCTATCAAGTCATGGCGCTTCCAAAAAGGAACTAGTGACTTCTTTGCCCATAAACTTTCGATATGAGGAAAACACGCATGTGTCTGAGGACATAAACCTACAGGTAACTTACTCTAAACCTACAATCTGATCAAGCCTTGAATTCTCCACGACCATGAAGGACTCTGGCGGATCCTTGAGAAACACAACATGACAACTTCCTAACTGCGAGTACTTTGATGGTAGCATGCATTCTTATATTATGCAACAATAATCCTTAACCAAAAGTCTCACACACCAGAACTGCAAATTCCTTTGACAGGCCCATAGTTCGAAAACCACAAAATTAAACAGTTCGTTGATCCTTCGATCAGACTACCGAATTATCCCCCACTTAGGGTTCAAACTACCACCAACTGATGTTGCAAACAATCAAGTCTCAAACTAGATCAACCAGATACATACCAACCCTAATTCTTGGAATGCATAACACAATGTAAGATGATACTTTAGATAAAGACTACCCATACTCAAGGAATCTCTGAATCTCAGATGGGGACCTCAGAACTTTTCCCAACACTACCACCTCGAACATTATGTTTCCCATGTAGATGTTGGGTTTGATGTACTATAACACTCCTATGGTGCACATACAACCCTAATGCTTTGGATCTAAGTTTTCTCTAGTTATACATGCAACAAAAATTATCCAAAGCATGAAACCTATAATTAGCATACAACTTTGATACTTGAAACATAAAAAACCTAGTTAGAAGAATACCACTTAATTGTAGCTTGTATTACTAGGCCTTTAAGAGCTTAGCACCTCAAGTGTGATGCCTCAAATGCTTCACAAAACACCACTAACAGTTGGAGGACTTGAGAGAGAGGTTAGGAAGGGCGATCTCGGCTGAAAGCAAGCTTGATTAGGGGTAAGGCAACAGGGCTTAGTACGAAGACTAGGAATGGGATCGATTTTGTCCATCCAATTTTGTGGTCTAAGGGTTTACATATATAGTGTTAGTATTCCAAGAGTCATATGTAAACCTAATTCTTACACTTAGGCTTATGATACATAAATCATATGGACAAACTCTTTGTGGACTCTTACATAAACTTAGCCCATCATGGATCAATAGCCCAAACCATATGTATCACTAATTTACATAATTAGTCCCCGTTAGTTTAATTAGTCTCTTTTGATCACTAAATTAATTCCAAATTAATTATTGATCAATACTAATTAAATAATATGATTCCTCAATTAATATATTATACTTATAATATATTAGTAAATCATAAATAACCTCTTTCTCAAATATCCATCCTAGCAGATTGTTCTGGTGAATGCAACCCAAATGGATCATGCTACTCTCGGTTCAAGTACATACCAATTATAGTTATAGGCTTAGATACCTAATCCAACAGTCTCCCACTTAGATAAGTCTAATAACTATAACTGCAAGTACGAATTTAAAGCTGACTAGCAATCGTAGCTCTTAAAATCCGCTGTCAAACTCTGACATGCCATTTAGATAAGCGATCATATATTCCTCCATTCTAGATATCGTATTTACATGAGACATGGATTATAATCATTCTCTTTGTCCATGTGTTGTTTCCCGATTTCCAATTTATGACGACCGACTAATTAAACAAATTAAATCAGTCCTGGCTGGCCAAGCGCTTTAGGGTTGTCATCACTAAATCATCGAGGAGCCCACAAATATCGCTTTTATCCCTCTTAGGGTAAAAGGAATGGATAAACTTCGACTCATATGCTTTCTCTATTTACTTATTAAATCACACACAATAATATGTTTTATAACACCAAGTTACTGGTGCATTTACATGTTATCAATGTGCAACCGACTTGTAAACTGCAACTATATGTCTCCGTTTCAAGAATATAAGATATTATCGTCCCACTAGTCACTCATGATAAAATCCATGAAGTGATTCAGATGAGCGTGGGTTTAATCCAATACTCAAATCTTATTACAGGAGTACTCATGGATACTATAGCAAACTTGTGCTATGTCTAACACTTAGACAATCTACAGACAGATTCATGACAGTCTTGCCTCAATACCTACTTCCAAAGTATGATAGGATGTGGATGGTTTGAATAATCTTATTATTCGGGAAGTCAAAACATGCGAAGTGAAACAGAAGAATAATAGAATCCAATATGGTCTCAAAACTTTTGAATATAAATAAAACACCTTTTATTTAATCACCATATTGATTAAACATTATTCATTGTATAATGTTTCGATTAATCAACTTAATACTTGAATTAAAACAATAGTTATCCCATGCTCCAAGCATGCACACTATGTTTACCTATAGTCCTTACTTTGTGATATAGATCGATAAAAGACATTTCCAATGAAACTCATTTCATAATTCCAAATCTTTGTCACAAGTGTTAGATTCTAAACTATCATGCAATGATTCCTTTTGTTATATCGAGGTAAAAAAGTCACAGAGACTTTGCGAATGATATTACAAGGTATTCCATTGAATATTGTTACAAGAAAATTCCCCGTAATTGAAGTCTCACATTCAAAGTACATTCTTTTGAACATCCTTCTTGCATACAGTTACTAATCTACACATAGATTCTTTATATCCAACTCCCATTATTGAAAAATTTCCATATATGCCATATGACCACTCATTATTAATAGAATCATTTATATTCATAATAATGTCAATATAGTCCATCCATTACTATACTTCCAACTATAAGCGATCAATCTTTAGCGAACCTCAGATCGTCCTTGACAATTGTTTAATAGCTTTAGATATATCTGTTTCTAGTCCTCTTAATTCCTTAGGAATTTGAAAATTATAAAATGGGAATATTATAGCATATGCAATTGATCCTATACTCGAAGCATATGGAATACGATTCATAATGTCTTACATAAAGACATGATACTTTACTAGTCTTTTGCTATAATATTTCCATATGTAGAATTCCGATGTTGAAACATTCCAACATGGTAATCATATATGTCCATGACTAATTCAACTTAATATTCCAATCTAAGCTTTTAGATTCGAAATAAAGTATGAGTATCCTCTCCCTTATTATAGCGACACAATTTTTCAAATTCTACAACTTTGCATAATTCTTAACCTTTGTTTCTTATAACCAGTATTGCTAACTGGCAACACTTCACATAATAATCATGCTCCCACTATCATGATAATTATATTCTTTCCAACATAACACTTATGTTCCCACTAGCTTTGACATGTATCTAGAAATCAGCTGGACTTCTAGAAATCAATACTTATTGAATTTCTTTCCAAAATTTAGATTTCAGATAAGAGATGTTTCGATAAGCCTTTATCTAAGCTCATACACCTTTTATAAGAAAGCTCATATGTGTGTCTCAACTATTTCAAAACTTACAACAATCAGTTCCGAATGTTCAAACTATTTGCCATTTCTCACAATTCGAACTATGAAGAGGGGTGTCATAATCATAATCGAATTTGAGAACGCAATTAACACAACTGCTATCTTCTCAAAATCTTCTTAGTGAAAGTGTTTCCTCACTATCATTTTCATGAAGTGGAGAAAAACCTTATGTCACTTAGATTTAATGGTGTATGTGTTCCTATCCATGTGAATCTGTTATTTCCAACCATTATGATAAGATAAGGTCTTTGAAAAATTCAAAATCATATGGACTGAACTTGTTCGATCTCAATATCTTTCCACTTGGCAGCACAAGGGCCTACCATGTCTTCCAAGCTGTTGAGCAGATCACCCTTACTGATCAATGTACTTTCATTGATCCAGGTGCTTTGCCTTATGAAAACAATTGAGAACTCATATAACTCACATGCATAATCAACTTTAACTAGAATGAGCACAGAAACCGTAATATGTCAACACGATAGGTTACAAACCTCAAGTCGTGTGCTAGTGATAAATGATAGGTTTATTCTTGATTAGTTCTTGAAGCTTTCCAAAGTCTTTAATACTCCCACTGACCTCTTAACATATAAGATTCTCTTATCAAGAACCATTCGATGACAAACAAATATCCAAGAGTTAGTGCGGATTCTTATGAAGAATAACACTTCATATAATTGGTCTTTTTTTGTCTTTGTCTTATCTAAAACATCACTACTACCAATTTCAAATGTGTTATAAACTTACTTAAGATATGTCACTCAAAGCACGATCTTGGAGTATGACTCTAAGACTCGGTTTTGGAACGAAGTATGATTCACTTTTTTGTTTTAACCATTTCAACAAATCCCGATTCCTCTTCTTAGCCATACAAATGCACTAAGGTGTCCTTAGAGGATCAATTCTGATATGGTTTTCATAATCATTAAGATAATCATAAAACATGATACTAAAGTACTCTCCTTTCCTTTCAGATTGGAGAAACTTTTATGTTTCTGCCTAATTGATTCTTCTTATTTGTTCTGCTATACATTGAAACTTTTTCAATGATTCAGAATTACCCTTAATCTTGTAAGCATAACCATATTTAAATCATGAATAATAGTCTTGTAGTTCTTTGTGGTGGACCTGACCAGTGCACAACAATTTGTACTTGATCCCCTAGTCCTTCACTTGACTCACATCTATATCTGATCAAGGAATTAGTCTTAATTTCCCAAAGATGAAGGTTCTCATTCATCATACAATACAAGTTGCAGGATTCCAAGTTTTTGTCCAATTGAAACTTAATGATAAGAATCTTTCCTTATTTGGTAAATTTAGACACTACCACAAATGATAGAATCAAATCCATATTGCAAAAAAAATAGAAACATACAAACATCAATTTTCACAAATTGCCTTGCAAGGAAATATAAAATAAGATAAAATAAAAAATTTCTTTATTTATAAAATTGCAGAAAATCTTGTCATTACAATGCAATTATAAATGAAAACCATCTTACTAAATATTCCTAAGCAATCTATCATAACTTCTAGGCAGCAGCTCAAAATTCTGATCATCAAATCATGTGATCAAAATCCATCTCTTCGCGATGAGACTCAGCCTGCTCTTTCTTTAAGCTTCCTTTCTTTTCTTCGACCCTACAAAACATCAAAATGTAATATCATCACGTCATGTATTAAGAATCTTCAAATAGGAACTTAATAGAGTTAAATAGTGAACTTACATGAAGCAGAGTCATACATTTTGACTTTACCATCCTTGTGACCCCCTTCTCTCGGCAATAGTAACATACAAACTCTTTTGGAATGGCACACAGGACAATCTCAGACATAGCATTTCCCGTTCCATTAGGAAGAGTATACTTTTCTAGACTTCCAATGTTTCCAATATCAATATCAAAGGAAGTTTGGGAAGTAGATATTCGAATCATATTTGCATTACCAGTGCGCCAAATGATTTCTGATTCAGCAGCAGTTAGCAAACAGGTAAGATCAATAAGGGCCACGTCGCGGTCAATCATATAGTAATCTTTTATGAACTCACTATATGACTCAGGAAGTGATTGAAGAACTAAGTCAATTGCCAACTTCCTCAATACATCGACTCCTAACATTCCCAGTTTGTCAACGTGTGACTTCATCTCTAAGACATGTGCACACACAGACCTTCCATCTTGGTCTTTGCTTGCCAATAGGGTTCGAGTGTAACATCTATTTCGAGGATAGGTAGGAGTTTACCATTTAGGGGAAATTTTATGCATGGACTCGGTGATTTGGGAGTCCAACTCGTTGAGTAGGTTTGTGACATCTTGGACGCGGGTCGAAACTGACTCGGCAAGTTGGAAGGCCCGACTCGGCGAGTCAGAGCTGTTTAGAGAAAACCCTAATTTTGGGGTTTGCTCATTATATAAACGTCATTATCCGCCCTAGTAGCCTCCCATAACACCATAGAATAATGTTCACGGCCGCAAACCCTCTAGTGTGTGAAGTAAGAACAATTGGGAGCATATCTATGAGATTTTGGGGAGGATTCCAAGTTTGAAGAGGAAGTATCAAGGGAGAAGTATTAGATCAAGGATCTATTTAATTTTTGGCATCTGTCTGAGGTATTAATCTGCGACGTTAAGCCTTGATTTGTTTTTGGAAGTTATGGCCAACCTTGAAGAGATGGAATCAGGCTTGGATCTGAACCTATCACAAGGATATGGTTCCAGACCCAGACCTTCTTAGGTCCCAAATATCATAAAGTCACATCTTTTTATAAGATTATCTCCTCTCCATGAATGAAAACCTTGTTTGAAGGATAGTTTTGGTGTTATGGCCATGTGATGCCATGCATGCATGTAAAGTTTGCAACTTTACGTGACATCTTCACTAGGAGATTATGGATCTGAAGTTTGAGCCCTTAAATCCCACTGGAAATGACCGAATACGTGAGAACTTGTCGATTCGCTCTGGTGACTCAGCGAGGGGAGAGGGTTTTATCCTTTACGATCAAGGGTTCATGGCCAAGGGTTCATGGTCAAGGGTGTTTGGTTGGAAGTTTAAGGCCGTGAACATCAAGGAACTCGACGAGTTTCTCGGGTGACTCGGTGAGTCGATGAGTTAAGCAGGGAACCCGACGAGTGGCTGATTGTACTCGACGTGTCAGGGTCAATATGGACTGTTGAACTTGACTACAGACCTTGACTTTGACCAGGGTTGACCCTGGGGGTATTTATGGGTTATGCTGAGTTATCTACTCATTTATTATAGGCAGAGGAGCAGCATGGGATATAACTGACTTCTGTTTGCCAGTTCAACCTTTGAGAGGTGAGTTTTCTCACCATACCAATGGGTCTAAGGCACCAAGGCCGGCCCATTTCATGATAGTTGGTTTACTTGCTATGTAGAGGTGTGATATGTATGTATGCATCATATGTGGTAGACATAGCCTTTGTGGCTAATGGTAGAGATAGCCTTATAGCTAATGGTAGAGACAGCCTTTATAGATGATGGTATAGATAGCCTTATGGCTAACGGTAGAGATAGCCCTTATGGCTAATAGTAGAGATAGCCCTTGTGACTAACGGTAGAGATAGCTTCATAGCTAATTAATGTGTGATATGTGGTAGAGGTAGCTATTATAGATAATCGATATGTGTTATCTGGTAGAGATATCTTTTATAGCTAATCTAACATGTGGATGTTGTGTGGGTGATGCTCTGGGTGACTCACTAACCTTTCAGCTTACCGTTTGTGGATTTGTTTCAGGTACATCGGAGCTCAAGGGCAAAGGCAAGGCGTGATGATGCAGCGTGTACTCTATCTCTCTTTTCCGATATGATTTGGGGACACTCTGATGTTTTAAAAATAATGTGTAATGATGGTGGATTTGAAACAATTATTTAGATCTTCATGTTTTACGAATTATGATTGACTAATTAAAAACAGAAATTTTCATTGAAAATTTTGGGTCATTACAAGTTGGTATGAGAGCCTTGGTTTGAGGGATTCGAGCATACTCTCGGGTGTGTTAGGACTCAAACTAAGGAAATGGTAAAAATGTTTTCAAAAAAATGACATAAAAATGCTTTTGAAAGAAAGGAGAAGATGAGAGTGCAGTGCGCGTAATCAGCTGAGCCAAGTAAGTAGTTCCCCAATGTGCTAGTCGTGTTATACTGATATTTGAGCTTTGATGATCGTATGGAACTTGCTATCTGTATGCTTTTAAAATTGTATACGGTTAGGAGCTTATAGCCTCAAAATGATTGATTTGGCCTTATTTCCTGTTCCTTGTTTGGTTGTTGTCCTAGGGTAGAATCATTTATTCGAAAGTCTATTTGATCCTTTTCTCAGTACAACTTTCATGCATTAAGGAAACCTGTTTGATTGGTTGATTGATATGAGTAGAGTAAATCTAAGGACAACTTGAGATTGATATACGTGATAGTTGTGGGATATGGTTTGGTTGTTGGACGAATTGGAGTTATCAGCTAGAGTAGTAGGGAAGGGTACAGGTAGGCATGGAATGTAGTATTCGCAAAATAAATTAAACATAAAAAAACAATTAAATCTAGCAATTAATCTATAAATCAAGGTTTCATTTAATCATAAACGCAAAGTAAAAGGTTTTACAACTAAATCAGAAACTAAACACATAATAGTATCACAGTGGAATGCTAAACATGGCCACGTTAACAGCCCACATGAATACCGACATGTATCCGCTTTCCAATCCTTCCGATCTCCGCTCCCGTTAGCTTAACGGCCTTCCGGCCGCCTTCTCGACCCTCAAAACGGCTTAACAGAAGTTAGTTATCGACTAAATTAGGTTAGAAGTCGAATCCCCCCTGGTTAGCTGATAATCCCTTTTTATAACCATTGGAACCGACTTACGTATGCTGGGCGTAAGTCGGTTTACGCTGGGCGTAGTGAGGGTTGTATCGCGATTAGGAATTCCGGAACCAAACCCCTTACGCCGGGCGTAACTGAATTTACGCGGGGCATAATCTGTATTTCACCATTACGCTAAGCGTACTTAGCAATTACGATGGGCGTAATTGACTCCTTCAGTATTTTTTTTTCTTTCTTTTAGCTTCTAAGCCCTAATTCCGCTCCAGTCTTTTCTTTTGCGCTCTATCGACAATCATAATTCAAAGCATTATAATTACTTTTTAGTTCTAAAAGAGAACAATAAAGGCTAAAATATTAAGATATAATGTATAAATATATATATATATATATATATATATATATATATATATATATATATATATATATATATATATATATATATAAATACACATATCAAAATACCCCACACTTAGAATTTGCTTGCCTCTAAGCAAATTTACTTTTATTTTACCAATATCGCACTAAACAATCCATTTTAGACTCAACCATTATGTCAAGACCGCAACGCATGCATTTGTGTCTAAATTTTTTCCTAAGGACCTCCCTAATTCTAAATACTCACAATCCTCATTAACACTCGCCCACTTCTTTTGAACAATGCTCATTTTATGCAACCCTCCGAATCCATCCGCGGAAAACTTTCTAACCTCAAGGTATTCTTGGTCAAGCAACCCAAGCATACATAAACTAGAGAATTACAACTTTTTCACTTTTTGATTTTTGGCATCTTCCACTTTTGAATTTTTTTCTTTGATCTTCATATTTTGACTTTGATCGCTCAAAAATTCTTCAATTTTTCACTTTTTGGTAATTTGTCTCTCTTCTTTATTTTTTACATGTATCTCATTTTTTTTCCTTTTTACTCAAAACCTACATGCTTAAGTAGGGGTGCTCAACTTCAACCTTTATTGGTTAAGACATTAGTCTAAGTGCAAGGACTACATAAGTTTTCCTGGATACATTTCAGGTACAGGCTGCTAAACATATTGCATCCCTCAAACTAAGCGAAGTTATATTTTTGTCCCATGATTTCACTAGAATAAGGGAGGCCACAAATGCACTATAACGTGTATTGGCTCAACTAAACATTTGAGTTCTCATCGGATCATCTCATACAATATTAGCAAATTTTTAAATTATCACTAGATTTTTCTAAATTAAACTATTATTTCAAGTTTTTGAATTTTTAAATTTTCCTAAATCTAGCAATTTTCAAACTATTGTTTCAGTTTTTTAATTTACTTTTATCGACCCTCTACCCTACACTTATTTCATAAAATGTCCTCATTGTATGCATAAAACTAATTAAGCACATAAAAAGGGAGAAAAAGGAATAGACTCCCCTGGTGTAGTTGTGGCGAGATCCAATGGGGCTTCTACAAGTTTCTCCGAGCATTGCTGAAAGACTGGAAACTGGAACTGCTGCCTCTAAATTTTCAAGAACGTCGACTTCTATGATGTGGTGCAAAGACTGCAAATAAATGCAATATGTAGTAACCATGACATGGGAAAGTGTCAACCACGTCATCTCGTCGAGAGATATGAAATCTAAACATAGCCACAATGTGAAAATTGTTGGTCACATCATCATATCAAGAATAGCAACCTCTTCTCGCGATGAAAACTCCCCCACGACATAGGAAATTGTCAACCATGTCGTGGCAGCCAGGATGATACTTCTACCTCGCGTCGAAATAAAACTCTATGGTGTAGGAACAACTCATCCATACCATAAGAGTTAAAATATAGTAAAAAATGACACTCTTCTAAATAATCGCTCACAAAATCAATATGCACCCCACACTTATGACAAATCGTGGGTCTTGACTATAATCTTCGAATTCTCACACGGCTCTTTCTAGAAACAGTCGGACCTAGCTGTTGAACTTACTGCCAGCTTTCTAAGGGCGAAAATTCTGCAAAGATCTATACAACCAAAGAGCATCAACATGGAAAACAAAAATAAAACAACCTAAATTAAACTTAATTACATACCAAATAAAAATACTAATACTAAGCAACGCAAAAATAAACTAAAATAACACAAAAATAAAAATAAAAATAAAAATAAAAATAAAAAGGATAAATTAAGTCATTCGTCATCCCCGTCATCATGTTGGTGTGTCCCAGATGTACCGGCTCCATCAGGTCGTGACTGGAATGGTGGAGGAAAAGGAACCGGGTACTGAAACCCCTGACGGGCAAAGAATGCGGTCATCGCATCCCCATACCACTATTGCTGTCTCTCTTGTGTGCAACGCGCTCACCCAGGCTTTGCACTGCCTCGTCAATACGGTGAAATCACTCGTCAATGCGCTGAGCCAAGTAACATATATCAATCTTTGGCTAAGGTCCCTGCTGCGCTCCTCGAGGAGCAGGTCTACGCCGCTGGGCTCGTCACGGTTGTGGCTCGACTGCACCCTCGTCGTCCGCCACGTCATCTGGTCGTACCTGTAAGACACCATCCTCGCCCCGCTCAAGTACACGCATCGACTCCAATAACTAAAGGCTCATCGGCCTCATATCATGAAACACCATCGATCTCGTAATCTCACGCGTCAACAGCTGATAGGATCGAGCTAATTGCGTGATAAAATGCCCCCCGAAAATCGGGCTATCCTCCCGAAGTCCCCTGGCCCTCCTACCCAAATAAGCGGCTAAAGCAACTGGAAGGTTTAGGTGCCTCCCTGGAGTAACAAGTGCACATAAGAAATACAAGTATGTAGACGACACTCTCTCACTATTCTTATGGTGCGTGAGAGATATGGAAATCAGACGGTGCAGCAATCTATATGTGGTAGACCAAATCATCCTCCCCCGTGCAGTAGATGGTGTGTACACTCCCCCAGTAATCCCTGCCCAGAAAGTGTTTTCATTGTAGTCATCTGGCCGGCCCGTGAGACAATCAGCAAGGAATGCCGTGAACTGGACACTCCTCGTCTCGTCTACTGTATGTATCCCAACTCGAGTGGAAAGCGCAACCGCACTGCACTCTCGACTCACACCACCCAGTCTGAAGGAAAAGCTTGTCCTTGTTGGATTAGTGTCTAAGTCCATAACCGTTTTGGTATGTACTTGACCCGATGGTGCAAGGTCCTTTTGGGTTGCCTTCACCAAAGCAACTTGATAGGATGAATTATGGAGAGAAATGATTAAATATGATTTATTAATATATTATGAGAATAATATATTAAAGGAGAAATCATATTGTTTAATTAATATTAGTCAATAATTAATTGGTAATTAGTTTTGTGACTAAAATAGATTAATTAAACTTAAGGGACTGGAATTGTAATTATGAGATAATTGCAATTTGGGCCATGGATTGTCTTATATTAAGGAGTGGACGAATTCTATGGGGAAACCCATAAGGAAATCGTCCAAGGCCTTAATTAAAGGAGTCCATGGGTTGCTTAGGGCTTAAGCATCCAAAATTAGGGTTTCCTTGTTAGATAACCCTAATAGCCTCCTATATATAGATCCCTTAAGGACCAAAAACGTGGCTAAGCTTTGTTCTAGGGTTTCACACGTTTTTGGGCAGCCTCCATCCTCTCTCCTCTTCATCCTCTTGCTTATGGTGTTCGTGAACCATTAGAGGAGTGACAATTGTGACTCTAAGCTTTCTAAAGTCAATACAAGGAGATTTGGGATTGTTATTGCTACATAACAATCAAGGTAACATCTTAAACCTATTCTCATGTTAATATGATTACTTGAATTCTAGAATTAGGGTTTATAGTCTTGGATAACTTGCATGTACAATAGAGAAACCTAGATCCAAGCATTAGGGTTTGTATGAGCACATAGGATGTCTTATGACCAAAACCCATCAGTGGTATTAGAGCCTAGACTGGTTTCTATTGTATTGATGCAATATATGTTTGAAAAATTCGATTTTTGGTGTTCTGGAGGCTGGACTCGCCGAGTCCATAGCTGAAATCGCCGAGTCCATGTTGACTCGACGAGTCATGCTTGACTTGACGAGTCAACTCGTCAGATGGAGTAAACTTCGAGATTTCTTGTTGTTTTTGCTTAAGGATAGTTGCCTTATCATATTAGATCAATATAAATCCGATTTTATGATATATTTGACTATATTCTTGATCTAATTTAAGATATTTATCAATTAATAAAATATTTGTTTCCTTATGTGATAATTGATTAATTATTTTGATTAAATTGGTAAATTGTTTTGCAAGAAATCATTAAATAAATCAAATATGGATAATTATGTGATTAAATGTTAATTTAGATTATTTGTTATTTGATCCTTGTGCTTTGAAAAGTTTCATATTTTCCCTTTTAGGTTTTATAGTTTAAATTTGAACCCAAAAAGTTTTGTTGTTTTGAAATTTAAATAGTTGAAACCCTAATGTTTTGAAAAAAGTTTCAAAACTTGCCCTCAAGTTTTGGAATTTAAATTTTGATTAATAGTTTAATTTTGATGTATATTTAAATTCTAAACCCTAAAGTTTTGAAATGTTTCAAAACTTGCCCTCAAGTTTTGGAATTTAAAAGTTGATTAAAAGTTTAATTAGGAATGTTAAATTCTAAAACCCTAGTAATGTTTTGAAAAGTTCAAATCACTCCCTTATGATTTTATTAATTAATTAAGGTGTATAATTAAAAGAGGTTTAATAAATCCATAAAAGTTTAGGTTAACAATTTAATTGAATTAAAAGTATAATTGTTAAATTTGACCACCTAATATTTTAAAAGTGTAAAATACACCCTATACTATATATATAACATTAAAAGTCTAACATTATATATATATATATATATATATATATATATGTATATGTATATGTATGAGTAAAAGTCAGTCTTACCATTAGTAGGCCTCATTCACGAAGCTGGTCTATAAGGGGTGTTTAAGGAAATTGTCTATAAAATGGCGATTGAATGGGTATCCACTCTTACCCACCGCACTCTTGACTAGTGGAGGGTCGTTAGCCGAACGGGTAGGATAGGACGAAACCTTCCATTATAAGTATAATGAATTACTAAAGTAACTAATTTTTTTTTAAAATTCCCAATCTTAGTTACTTAGGCAAAGTGAATTGATGCAATTCCATGAAATTACACTTTGTACCCTTGCGAAGACGTTAGGGGAGCGTGTGTGGTTTACCGGCACACTAAATGGTTCTAAGCAAAGGTAGCAAAGGGTGACTCAATGTTTGTCATAGTTCGGTGGAGCGTGTGTGGTTTACCGGCACATCGAATAGGTGACTGTAACATGTGAGGGAACCATGTAGTTTGCATGGTTATTCACACCCGCTTTGTGATCCTCGGTATCCCAGTCACAAACAAGAGGAGCATATCGAGATTTAAACATGCCATTGAAATGTTCAATGAATCTCATAGGATCTAGGAGTTTTCATAGATTTAAAACTTAAATTTCCTTTTCATTTTTCATGGTGGAAATTAGTGAATCGTCATTCACTTACCTTCAAATGTTCTGCAATTTGGGTTACGGTATCCCTCTCCCGAGTTGTAGAATATTGTGTTGGGTCCTAGCCTTAGTATCTCATTTGGGTGATTTACTAAGGACTCAATCAATCAACTAACTTGAATTCGTTTTCTCCCGTTTTGTAGATGTCAAAGTTCGACAACTATGGTCTTCCCAAATCCCGTGGAACAAGCATTCCACATGAAGATGGTATTCCACGATTCGATCGAGGAACAAGAAATCATGCTTCACTTCCTCCACCTCCTCCAATTGTTCTCCCTAACACACAAGTTCGAAGGCTTGAAAAGTTCAAACTCACTCAAGCTCTTTTGGCAAGTAAACATAAAGAAGGAAAGTCGGTGTTTGCACACGTCCTAGGGATGAAGTCGCACATTGATAGGTTAAGAATGTTGGGATCCGTTGTCTGTGAGGAAATGGCTGTTGATTGGGTTCTTCAGTCACTTCCTAACTCATATAGTGAGTTCGTAAGAGAGTACAATATGATGAACCACGACGTGACAATTATAGATCTCACCTATATGCTTATTGCTGCTGAATCAACAATGGTTTGGCGCAATAGAAAAGCAAAGTTGATTGGTGAATCTGCCTTCAAGACCTCTATGGATATAGACAATGGCAACGAAAGACATGCTATGATCAAAATTTTGATCATAAGAGAAAGGCAATGTTTGAAGTAATTCCATGTCATGTTCCAAAAGAGTCAATTTGCTTTTATTGCCAAGAGAAAGGGCATTGGAGACGAAGCTGCCCCATTTACCTAAGAGATCTAAGAGATGGGAGAGTCGAAACGTATGGCTCTAATATAGGTAAAATCCATTAACTAACTCTTTTAAGCTTCTATTCTAGATTCTTAATACATAATGTGATAAGATTACAATTGATGTTATTGTAGGATCGAAGAAAAGAAAGGAAGCTTAAGGGAAGAAGTGAGCAGAATCTAACCGTGAAGGAATGGATTTCGATCACATTTCTCGAAGATTAGATTCTTGAGCTACTACTTAGAGTTAGAATTAGATTGCTAAGAAAGATGTATTAGCATAAGTTTTTCAATGAGTTGCATTGTAAGGACAAATTTTTCCGCAATAAAATAAATTTTGATTTTTATATTATTTATATTATCCTTACAATGGCGTGTATGAAAAATTGATGTTAAAATGTTTCTATTATTAACAATAATGGATTTGGTTCATATTATGTTATTTACGGAAAGTCGAAAGTTTACCAAATAGGGAGAGTTTCTCATCGCCCAAGTTTCAATTGGACAGAAACTTGGAATCATGCAACTTCGTTGCACGATGAATGAGAAATTTCATATTTGGAAATTCAACAAATTCATTGACAAAGTGTCAAGTGAAGGACTTGGAGATCGAATACACAAAGTTGCGTGTTGATCAAGTCCACCATAAGAGTAATAAAGATATTTGTCATGATTTACTAAAGGTGTAGTAAATATGATTATACTTACAAGATTAAGTGTAATTCTGAATTGATTGAAAAAGTTTAAATCAATAGCAGAACGAATAAGAAGAATCAAGTAGGAAGAAAGATAAAAGTTTCTCCATTCTAAGAAGAAGGGAGAGTACCTTTTATGCTTTATGATAGATCTTAATGATTAAGAACTATATCTCAATTGATCTTCTAAGTGAGTCTTAGTACAATTGTATGTTTAAGAAGAGGAATCAAGGATTGGAGAAATGGTTAAATCAAGAAGTCAATCATACTTCGTTCCAATAACAAGTCTTAGAGTTAAGATCGCGACATTGAGTGATAAGTATTAAGAAAGGCTTATAACATTCATCAAATGTGGAAAGTTGTGATGTCTTGGATAAGACAAAGACCAACTAGGACCAATTTATGAAGAGTTTTGATAAAAGCTACACTAACTCTTGAATATTTGTTTGTCAAGAAATGTTTTGACAAGAGAATCTTATATGTCAAGGAGTAAGTGGGAGTCTTAATGGTCTTGAAAGGTTTCAAGAACAAATCAAATAGACCTTATCAATCATCACTAGCACACGAGTTGAGGTTTACAACCTATCGTGTTGACATTATTTTGTTTCTGTGCCAATCCAATCGAGTTAATTATGCATATGAGTCCTATGAGTTCTCATTTGAATGCATAAAAGGCAAGGACCTTGATCAATGGAAAGTAAATTGATAAGAAAAGGTGAGCTGCTTAACTACTTGGAAGACATGGTGGGCAACTGTGCTACCATAAGGCAAGAAATCAAGATTAAGAAAGTTTGGTCCATATGAGTTTGAATTTGTCGTGAACTTTGGTTTTGACAAATTCACATGGATAGGAACAAATACACCGTTTAAATCTAAGTGTCATAAGATTTCCTCCTTCATGAAAATGATTGTGAGGAAATGCTTTCACTAAGAAAGATTTTAAGAAGATAGTGATTGTAAAATTGCATTCTCGAATTTGATTATGGTTACGATATCCCTTTCCATAATTTGAATTGTGAGATTTGGCAATTGTTTACACACACATATGAACTATCTAAGGCAAAGGTGTATAAGTTCAAGAAGCCTTGATAAAAGATTATCAAAGCACTAAGTATTAGAACCGTGAACTTAAGAAATTCAATAAGCATTGTTTTTCTGAAAGTTAAGCTGTTTCTGAATACATTTCAAAGCTAGTGGGAGCATAAGTGTTATGTTTTATAATAATAATCATGATAGTGGGAGCATAAATGTTATGATTGTATGATTATTAAGGCACATATTGCAAGTTGGCAATATTAATTATAGAAAACAAGAGTTATACCTTGCAAAGTCGTAAGGGTTGTAAAGTTGTTTTGCTATAATTAAGGGAGAGAATATTATGCTTCATTTCAAATCTAAAGGATTAGGTTGAGAAATGTTAATAAATTTAGTCAAGGGTACATAGTGTGTTCTTAAAATTTCGATCATGATTACGGCATTCCTCTTCACAATTCGAATTTTGAGAACATAGCAAATAAAAGATTATGCGTCGTGTCCCATACGCTTCGGGTATAGGATCGATTGCAAATGCTTTAATGTTTGACCATTCTAAAATTTTCCAAATGTCGAGCGCATTTAGAGGGAAAAGGGACTAGAATTGGTTTTGACTAAAATAATTAAACAACTATCAAAGGACAATCCAAAGTTTGACGAGGATTGGTCGCTTGTGAGTAGTTGGAAGCATGGTATTGGATGGACCATATCGACATAGAAAAGATTCTATTAAGAATGAGTTGTCATATGGAAATTAAGGAAATGTTTCCATATTGGATGGACCATATCGACATCATTATGAATAGATAAGATTCTATTAAGAATGAGTTGTCATATGGAAAATATGGAAACATGTCCATATTGAGAATTGGATATTGAAAATCTATGACTAGATTAGAAACTTTTATGCAAAGGATGTTCAAATGAATGTACTTTGAGTGAGAGACGTCATATCTAAGGAATTGTCTTGTAACAATCTCCAATAGAGAACTTTGTAATATCATTAGCAATAGTCTTTGTGACTTTGGTGCAGTGACATTACGAAAGGATCATTGCATAAAATGTTAGAATCTAACATATTCTATAAGTGGCAAGAATTTGATATTCTTACACTTATGAAAAAAGGATTTGGAGTTGTGAAATGAGAATGATTGGAAATGTGTTCAATTTGATCTATTTCACAAAGTAAGAACCATAGGTAAACATTGTGTGCATGCTAGGAGCATGGGACAAGTGTAATAATTCAAGTAAGAAGTTGATTACCCGAAACGACAAATAATGAGTAATCAATATGGTGATAAATAAAAGGAGTTTTATTTATACTCAAAGGTTTGAGGTCATACGGGATTAGTATTATTCTTGTGTTTCACATTTGCATGTTTTGACTTCCAGAATAATTGAATTTATTAAGAATAATCAAATTATTCGAACGCGCCACACTCGTTCATATGTTGGAAGTAGATATGAATGAAGACTGTCGTGAATTGGTGTGTGGATTGTCTAAAAGATTATTAGACATAAGCAAATGTTTGCTGCAACGTTCACGAGTGCTTATGAATATGATTTAAGCATTGGATTAAACCCACGCTCACTTGGATCACTCCATGAATTGTATCACGAGTCATTGGTGAGACGATAACATCTTATATTCTTGAAACCGAGATGTGTGAGTTGTATCTTGCAAATCGGTTGCACATTGATAATATGTAAACGCACTAGTAACTTGGTGTTATAAAACATATTGTTGTTTGTGATTCGGTGAGTAAGTGCAAGCAAGCATTGTATCAAACTTTATCCGTTCCTTTTATCCAAGGTAGGATAAAGGCGATATCTTTGGGCCCCTCGATGATTTAGTGATGACAAACGTAAATGCTCGGCCGGGCTAGGGCTAATTTGATTTGTTCAATTAGTCAGTCGTCATAAATTTGAATTCGAGAAATAGTACAAAGAGAATGATTTGAAATCATGTCTCATATGATATCTAGAATGGAGGAATATATGATCGCTTATCTTAAGGACACGCATATCTGATAGGATCAGAGTTGACAGCGGCTTTGGAAAGCTGATATTGCAGATCAAGATCTGAAGTCATACGTAGAATAGTTATTAGACTTATCCAAGTGGGATACTATTGGATTAGTGTCTAAGTCCATAACTGTTTTGGTATGTACTTGACCCGATGGTGCATGGTCCTTTTAGGTTGCCTTCACCAAAGCAACTTGATAAGATGAATTATGGAGAGAAAGGATTAAATATGATTTATTAATGTATTATGAGAATAATATATTAAAGGAGAAATCATATTATTTAATTAATATTAGTCAATAATTAATTGGTAATTAGTTTTGTGACTAAAAGAGATTAATTAAACTTAAGGGACTGGAATTGTAATTATGAGATAATTGCAATTTGGGCCATGGATTGTCTTATATTAAGGAGTGGACGAATTCTATGGGGAAACCCATAAGGAAATCGTCCAAGGCCTTAATTAAAGGAGTCCATGGGTTGCTTAGGGCTTAAGCATCCAAAATTAGGGTTTCCTTGTTAGATAACCCTAATAGCCTCCTATATATAGATCCCTTAAGGACCAAAAACGTGGCTAAGCTTTGTTCTAGGGTTTCACACGTTTTTGGGCAGCCTCCATCCTCTCTCCTCTTCATCCTCTTGCTTATGGTGTTCGTGAACCATTAGAGGAGTGACAATTGTGACTCTAAGCTTTCTAAAGTCAATACAAGGAGATTTGGGATTGTTATTGCTACATAACAATCAAGGTAACATCTTAAATCTATTCTCATGTTAATATGATTACTTGAATGCTAGAATTAGGGTTTATAGTCTTGGATAACTTGCATGTACAATAGAGAAACCTAGATCCAAGCATTAGGGTTTGTATGAGCACATAGGATGTCTTATGACCAAAACCCATCAGTCCTATCATCGGGTGTCTTCCTAGGGTCATAGGAAACTGTAGCATAAAACTCCAGCAAAAATTCCCGATACACAGGCTCCTGGATCCTGAACAATCTTGCCCAACCCTGACATACGAACAAATGCACGCCACTCGCGTCCGAGTGCGTGTACTGCAAAACAATCCTAGATCGGCGCAGCAAGTCCAGTCTGGGCCGCCAATTCCCAATCAAATGAAGGTGCTATGTCAATCTCCTTTGTAAGTAGCAGACTCGGATAGTTGACATATTTCGCCCGGGTTTCATTGTTTAGAGTTTGCGGGAATTGCAAGAAACGGTGATCGGTCACGTCCTCGGGTGGGTTGGGCCTTTGAGTTCTACGAGCCATAATTCTGCAAAAATAAAAACAGCACACAACCAAAACAAAATACCACAGCATTAAACAAATTCAAATGAAAATTATAAGTGCTGGTCTAGGTTGTACGCTGGGCGTACATCCAGATGCTCGAATCGCCCCCTGTTGGTCTAAGGCCATACTAATACACTACACAGGTATATGCATAGTCCCTGTTCTTTCAGAAATCGTAACCCATAACAATTCGCACACACACATGGGCAGTAAACTAAGTTTGTTAAACATGGGGGGTCGTATTATTAAGTCCCAAGGTTTAGTCAAATGATTGAAATCAAGGGCAGTAAATTAAGGGGGTCGAACACATGGGCTAACTTCTAAAACTATATGTGTTCAATCGAAGGTTAATACACGAGTGTAAGGTCAAATTAAGTCCCAATGTTTAGTCGAATGACCGAAATCGGCCTTATTAAGACACAAACAAACTCAGATTCGTGTGAAATCGACCCTAATTCAAGAAGTGTATAAACCCTAGATTTTGATTTAGGCTTAATACCTCAATTTTCATGAAAATAATCTCAAATCAAAGCAATATGGTATCCAATTGACATAACTTTGTGTCGATTTTTACAAGAAGAAGAAAAATCGAGAGTCTTGGATTCGGCCGTCACAATGTGCGCGTGAAAAAGAGTTGAAAGAGGGAAGAACAAAAAGTCAGAGGGTAAAAGATATAACCTGGCGCTAATTTATGTGGGGCGTAATGCGAAGTTACATTGGGCGTAACTCCAACTCCTTGATTAGTCTGGTCATGATCATCATTTTAGTACGCTAGGCATAATGTCAATTACGTTGGGCGTAATTTTTCTGAAATATTTTCCTTTTTCCTCTATTTGAAACTCCTTTTTCCAACTAATTTATTTAGGAACTTCAACAGTCACGACTTTTCGATGAGTGACATAAAAAAATGAGACATCATGATCAATTGTCTTTGTCGAGATCAAACAACAATGGTTGATTAAAACCCTTGCACGCAAGAAATGGTTTGTGAAAACAACAACTTTCGGGACCCGTTAGAATATTTCCTTTATTTTCTTCACACCTTTAACTAAAAGTAGAACAAGAAGTGACCTAACTAGTCAAGAACAGCAAGAGTTTGGTCTTCTACTTAACCACTGCAATACACCTTGCTATACTACGCCCCATGGATTGAGTTGGACAAATCAACAAAGTAGTAGGCTAAGCAGGTCAAGAATTCCCTAATCGCTTGCATTCTCGAAACCCATGCAAAAGGTAAAGTCAATCAAAGTGTACGATCCCAGATTCCTGCAATTAACAACAAGAACCTTCCCGACAAGTGAAATGATATCAACGAAAATAAAACTGAAAATAAAACTTAACAAATAACAAATAATCAAAAAAACTAAATTAATTAAAAGTCGTTCCCCGGCAACGGCGCCAAAAACTTGATGTGAATATTTAATGCACTGGTTTTTTATTTGTAAGTCCTAATTTATCGCATCTAAACCACACCTTACAGGTAGTGAACCCGATCGAGTATAGTATAGCTTTGATAAGCAAGGGTGTCGAACACAAGGGGAACGGTGGTAAATTAATTCAGAATATTTGATTATAGGTTACAAAACACATGAAAGGAATAAAGAAATAGTTTAATAAAACTAAAACGAACAATTAATTGACAAATCTCGATAAACTAACAGGAGAACAAATCTCTTCAGGTACTTTGGTTTAGATAAATTACACCTTAAAAGCATAGACAATTGCATACACAAGTTCATTTATTCATGTTCACCGATTCCTAAAATGGTTAGATTCGCGTTCACTATTACTAATCCTTTAGCAAACAAGTCAATTCAAACAGTGATCAGTTGATTAAACTAACATATTTCCTAGTGTTCAGTTCGTATCAAGCAAGACTTGTAATAAGAGTTAATCAAATTGGTCGTTCAATTAATCTCTTGTTGATGGTCATCAAACAAGGCTCACATGTTAACTTACTTATTTCCAAGTTAATCCTAGTTTCATATTCGTTATTCCTAGACTTATAATCTTGATGGTCATCAAAGTCATAAGATACAAGCAATCAAGCAGATGTTCATACAACTTAATTTACTTGACAATTAACAGCAAATAATTATCATTAGCACATAAGGATCTTTTAACAAGCTTGGCAAGATAAATTAAACATAAACAAACAATTAAATCTAGCAATTAATCTATAAATCAAGGTTTCATGTAATCATAAACGCAAAGTAAAAGGTGTTACGCCTAAATCAGAAACTAAACACATAATAGTAGCACAGTGGAATGCTAAACATGGTCACATTAACAATCCACATGATTACCGACATGTATCCGCTCTCCAATCCTTCCGATCTCCGCTCCCATTAGCTTAATGGCCTTCCGGCCGCCTTCTAGACCCTCAAAACAACTTAACAGAAGTTAATTATCGACTAAATTAGGTTAGAAGTCGAATCCCCCCTAGATAGCTGATATTCGCTTTTTATAACCCTTGGAACCGACTTACGTACGCTGGGCGTAAGTCGGTTTACGCTAGGCGTAGTGAGAGTTGTATCGCGATTAGGAATTTCGGAACCAAACCCATTACATTGGGCATAACTGAATTTACGCGGGGCGTAATCCGTATTTCACCATTACGCTAAGCGTACTTAGCAATTACGATGGGCGTAATTGACTCCTTCAGTATTTTTTTTCTTTCTTTTAGCTTCTAAGCCCTAATTCCGCTCCAGTCTTTTCTTTTGCGCTTTATCGACAACTAATAGTTGCAAATCATAATTCAAAGCATTATAAGTACTTTTTAGTTCTAAAAGAGAATAATAAAGGCTAAAATATTAAGATATAATGTATACAAAATATATAAATACACATATAAACAGTCGGGGATTGTTGACTCAGTGTGGTAGATTTTGGGTTCCGACTACTGGCGGGGTGGGGTAGACAGTTTTAGAAGAGGCTCATAAGTCATAGTTTTCGATCCATCTGTGGGTCACAAAGATGTATACAGATTTAAAGTTGTATGAAAAGGGGGATAGCTTGGTTTGTGGAGCGGTGCCTGAATTGTGGAAAAGTCAAGTTCCAGCATCAGAGGCCTCATGGAAAGATGCAACCATTACCCATCCTCATGTGGAAGTGGGAAGATATACCATGGATTTTATTACAAAGCTGCTAAGGAAGACACGAGGAATTGATTATGTCAGGTTCATTGTTGATAGATTGACCAAACGTTCATATTTCACTCCGATCGACAAGAGTATATCTGCTAAAGAGTTGGTTGATATTTACATTCGAGAGGTGGTGGTTCGACATGGGGTGCCAGTTTCGGTGGTTTCGGATCGAGATGTTTGTTTCATTTCCAGGTTTTGGAGGAAGTTTCATGAGGATTTGGGTACTTAGTTGCACTTCAGTACATCATATCATCCCAGACTGATGGTCAGAGCAAGCAGATGATTCATACGCTCGAAGATTTTTTGCGGGCGTATGTGTTGGACTTTGGAGGGAGTTGGGATACTTATCTTCCACTGGTTGAGTTGTCCTACAACAATAGTTATCATGTCAGTAGTGACCAACCGCCCTTCGAGATGATGTATAGGAGGAGGTGTAGGACCCCAGTCTGTTGGGGCGAGGTCGGGTATCGGGTCATGGGAAGTACAAAAATGGTACTCAAGACCACTAAGTTGATTCAGCAGGCGTGCGACAGGTTGCCGGTTGTGTAAATTTGGCAGAAAAGTTATGCAGACCTCGAGTTTTAGGCGGGGGATTTGGTGCTTCTGAAGGTGTCACCTTGGAAAGGTGTCATTCAATTTTTGAAGTGAGGCAATATGGGCCCCCGGTTTATTGGTCCCTTCAGGATTACCTCCCGGATGGGTAAGCTTGCATATCGTTTGGATTTACCTAATGAGATCAGTCACATCCATAACACCTTCCACGTCTTTTAGTTGTGGAAGTGTATAATCGATGATTCGGCGGTGATTCCTTTGGATGATGTTAACGTCGATGAGTTCCTGAACTATGTAAAGACACCGATTGCGATTTTTGACAAGAAGACCAATCCTCTACACAAGTAAGTAATGAACCTAGTGAAGGTGCAATGGCAGCATAGGAAAGGCTCAAAATGCACATAGGAGCCTGAAGACGAGATGAGGGAGCACTACCCAAACTTTTTTGTTGCAATGTACTTCGAGGACGAAGTCTAATTCAAGTGGGGGAGATTTGTAATGCCAGTGTTCCAGGTAATTTTCCATTCTATAAATAATTCTTAAAAGTTGGCAAATTGGTCCCTATATTGGGTGTACAAGTTAGGTATGTCAGCCGTAGGAACCTTGCATGTGATTGGGGGCCTCTCACGTACGCTGGACGTACACAAGCAGGGGAAAACCCCTAATTTTTAGGGTTTAGACGGTATTTAAAGACCTTATGGCCTCTAACCCTTTTCACCTCTCAGTCTCTATCTCTCTTAGCCCCTCTTCCAGTCCCTTAAGTTTAATTAATCTCTTTTAGCCACAAACTTAATTATTATTAATTCTTAACTAATATTAATTAAAAAATATGATTTCTCCTTTAAAATATTATTCTCATAATATATTAATAAATCATATTTAATCGTTTCTCTCCATATTTCATCCTATCAAATTGCTTTGGTGAAGGCAACCCAAAAGGACCATGCACCATTGGGTCAAGTACATACCAAAATAGTTATGGACTTAGACACTAATCCAACATATTTATGGGGTCAAACTCTAACTATTAATTAGGGTCGTTATTGGGTTATGTTTAGTGTGAGGAGTCATGTTCGCAGTAGCTCGAGTGTATAATTCAGTTAACTTTAGTTAGAAGTGAGTCTTCTTACCACACTAGTGGGTCGAAGGCACCAATGTCTGCCCAATGATTTGTATGTGTTGGATGTATATGATTATGTGACTATGGTTGATATATATATATATATATATATATATATATATATATATATATATATATATATATATATATATATATATATATTACTTGTCATGAGTAATCTGACACGTATACTATAACTAAGTTACGATTACTTGTCCTAAGTAATCTGACCCGTATTTTAATTAATTTATTTTATTATTAAATATTCATATAATTTACACATAATGTCTAATAAAACACATAAGCATATAAGTGTATGAATAATCATTCCTTATTCATATAAATATTACAATGGTTGATAAAAGTGATTACATACTACGACTTAATCTAGCAGGAAACGCGGGCATTACACAAATTCTCTATTTTTTCACATAAAGTCATATATTGGCATTTTCAGTTATCTTCTAGTTTAGTTGTTGGTAAGTGCCAACGCAAAATTCATGTGAATTGCTAATTTGATATTAGGATATGCTCATTGTAGAATGGTTGCAGCTGCTCGATGGCTTGCAACTCCTGCTTTTCTTAAAACATTTCAAGATTCCCCTGATTATAAGCTTCAAGTATTAATTTTTATTTTGTTTATCTTTTCCTTTTCAATGTTGGACATTCTTTGGAAGGTGGATATGACATCCCCAAAATCACGGCCAGAAAAGACCGTTTTAATTTATGCTTTTAAAATAATTTCAGAGTAAATCCATTGATTTAAAAGAGTTGCGGAATTTGTTCCCAAAACAAAATATGATAAAATAAAGTTTATCAAAGCATTTCATCAAGAGATGCATTTTCATTATATAACAATATCCGGGATGTCATGTTCCGATAAACAGACCAAAAGCATAAACAACAAAAGATAGACCATACAACAGTTACATATAACAACTGGTCTAATTTCAAAAGATCTTGATAAGTCATCCAACTTATGCTCTCGCGCCACTACCTGTAATACAACAAAACTGGGTGGGTCAGGCTTGGGAGCCTGGTGATCATATAGGGTTTTCAACCCACAATAAATAATTATATTTAATTTCACCTATCAACAATAACCCGATTACCCATTCCCGTTATCCTCACTTTACGTCCTTAAAACAACATCTATCTCAAGGGACCTAATCTAGGATTTTCATCGGGACGGACATTGCTGCAAAGGGGTTTCCTCAACAGTAGATGTCCTAAAGGCAACCATGAGTGGGATAGAGTACACTGGTGAACACATCGTTCACAACACCTACAGGTTATGAACCTACTAGCGTTCCACAGGACTGTCTAGAAAGAGTCTGTGGTCGTTATCCATACTATGTTGAATAACTAGATCAACAACAACATCGAGACCTCTCATCTGTTTATCACACATCAGCTATCTACCCATGTTCTACCCAACATATTAGTAGATAAAAATATATATTTTTATACATAGTTTAAAACCTGTATACCATTATCATTCAATCCATATTCCAAACAACAGATGAGACACATACACATAACATGTATTTCATAGAGAATAAATCATATCTATGAGATAGAAGAAAGTGAATATACATTCACACATATAACAACAGAATATACACATAACACGTATTTTGTATAAAATAATTCGTAATTATGCGTTAGAGAAAAGTAACTACACACTCACTTGATCAGAAGATGATCGGACAACACTACGACTCTAAGAGTAGTACTTCTTTGGTGAAACTAGAAGATCTTCACACACCGGGCTCCTCGCAGGTAGAGCTTCGGCTCGGAAACTCTTTTATTCTCGGGATCTTCGGGCTTTGGGACTCGCTTCGGGTCTCGGGATGATACCGGGGCTTCGGGGGGTTAAAATAGGGCTTAGAGAGGGTATCGGGAGAGAGAGAGCAAGGGAGGAGCAACCAAAATCGGCTGACCCTTGATTTCTATTTATAGGGTGAATTTTCTGGGTTCACGTCGTGAGTTTCTAATACTCACGTCGTGGGGCTTGATCGTCACTGCATGCGTCACTCGTCCACTTGGGTCTGACGGCTCTGGAAGGGTCAAATCTCTGAATTCACGTCGTGAACACAGTGTTCACGTCGTGAACTCTGACACAGTACCGGGTTTCATACCCTGAACTTCAAAAATTCATAACTTTCGCATAAGAGCTCCGTTTTCGACGTTCTTTATATGCACGCGTAGGTGAGACTATGATCTACAACTCTTGTTTAGACTCCGTTGGCTAATTTTGAATTTAAATTTAATATATTGTTAATATATTACTTTTATATTATTTTTAGTAGACCGAGACAGGAAAACTCCGTTATAAATTCATAACTTCTTCATCTGACGTCCGCTTTCGCCTGTCTTTTTATCGTTTCACTACTATTAACGAGTTCTTCGATTATCGTTTAGATTGTTTCGGCTAAAAATCACCCGATCTCAAATCGAGGATTCAGGCTGCATACTGCTAAGTCGAAACTTCGGAAAAATCATAACTTCCTCATACGAAGTCAGATTTGGGCGTTCTTTTTATGCACGCTCTTGGTTTAACGAACTCTACGGCTTTCGTTTAGATTACTAGGGCTAAATATCACTCTATTTTAATTTCGTATTTTACGTCATTCAGCGTTGTGTCGGTTCTGTCGCGAAACTTCGACAGGTCATAACTTCTTCGTTATAACTCGGATTTCGGCATTCTTTATATATTTTGAAACCTCGTTTCAACCACTAAAACATTATCCTTAGATATTGGGCTTATCGAACAAATCATTTTGACGCTTATTCTTAACCTTAATTAAATTAAGACACACAATTAAGCACAAAACACACAATACTCAAATAATACACTTCTATTATTTCAAAATAGGATACAAATGTTAACCTAGACTATCACATCATCATTAATGTCTGGCCCAGAAACACAGGTGTTATAGTGGACTGCTACAGTTTTAACTTATGTCTTAAGGGAACATAAAGAACTTTATGCAACTATTTATGTCATATTTGTTGCAAGTAAATCATTCAAGTTATAGCATTGCTCTTTTTTTCTTCTTAAGATATTGTACTTTTGAAAAACCTGTATTGTTATAGTTGAAGTAAGATGCTAAAACAAACAAATCAACGAAAGGACATTACTATTTCTTCCTATAAACTATAAATATTCTAAACATTCTTGATATGATAATTAATAAGTACTATACTTCAAAAAAAACATAAACAAACTTCTCCACTTACTTTTAATAAAAAAAATGGAAGTGCAACACTATATTTGTGTAGATCTTTGAAAAATAAAACTAATGCAATGCTATATTTGGACAGGTTTCTTAAAAGTGAAAGTGCAGTGTTATATACAATGATATGTTTGCATAATTTGTCCAAAAATGAAACTACAACATTATATTGATGTATTTTTTTAATGAACTAGATTTTCACTATTAATGTATTAATTTTTCCAAAAAAAAGTTTTTTTTTTTTTACATATATCACTTTCTGATGTAGCAAATTTTCACTCTTAATGTTGCAATTTCTTCATCCAATTAAAATGATATAGTTTTCACTAGCTACATTGCTTTCATTTTTTAATTTGTTTATGTTTTCACATTAGTTTCATTCATATATGTAGCTAATTATTTGTTATCTCTTTTGTAGGTGTACAAAAATAGCTTGGATCCCCTATTAATGAAGTGTTCGATTACTTTGATTTAAGACAATAGTTGTTTCGAAATGATGACAATCCCTTTTTCTTTATCTTCTAATTTTTTGTAACTTCTTGAAAAAATAGCAACATACTTTTACTTTTGTTCACCAATATATAAAGATACTTTACTTTTCACTCATAACACGCACACATTAACATTTCTTTACCAATCATAGGAATGGACTTACTTCCCTTTATCAATAGGGAAACAAATTTGCTATTGAAGGTGATTACATATGGAAAGGTTTGTTGTGTTTTGATGTTATTTTTTTGTTTCTTTTGGTTATGCTTTTTATGACTAAAAATGTAAAATCTTTTATTTGCTTTTACTACAGGGAGGCATTGTGGGAACTTTGGATGGAAAATGCAATTTCTATGATATCATTGGTATAAATTTTATCTGAATAATTTTCATTTTTATATTGGTAATTTTCAAAAATATTGTAGGTTATTGGTCTTATTTTGCAGATGATCAAATGCACTTGCATATTCAAATATGGTCAACAACTTAAAATAGTGTTCATATATGTAGGAAAGTTCTTTTTTCCAAAAATGATGTACTATGTGAACTCATTATTATGATTCCCGAATTTACAAATTTCAGTCAGTTCTTCATAGGTTTGGTCAAAACTCATTCAAACCCGTGCCAACAGCACATGGGGTTTCCACTAGTTACGTAAGAAAATTTCAATTTACAATATCTCATAACTTATATAATATTTTAATATAACTTTGAAGTCGAACTGTGAAAAGTAAAATTATTATAAAATATAGATAATATTAGGCGATTGGTCACCATCGTTTACCAAAACTAGCTAGTTGAGGATAATTGTATGGTTTAAGAATTTAGCCACCTATTTTTTATTTTGCATGTAAAAAGACATTTCTACTATTATTTATTTATTTTATATATTTTTACCTAATTTTAGTTAAAATTTATCAATAAACTAAAGCCCGTCTCCACTCCACCTTAAACCTTTTTATTTTCTAAAAGCATGTCAGCATGTGGTTGAGTGGTGCCGAACGACAGAGAAATAATGCTAAATTTTTTAGCAACTACCAAGAACTAACTCTAATTACTCAAAATTGTTCAAGAAGAAACTTTATTTTGTAGCAAAATCAAAAAATGATTTGGGTGGCATACATCATTATATTAAGGTGGTGGATCGATGATGCGTAGATCAATTGCAGGAAACTCAAAAACTAACTCATTTTGTTGGGAAATGGAGAACTCATTTCATTGCAATATATTAGTGGTGAGTAGATCCATTGCAGGAAACTCAACAACAAACTTTATCCTCTACCCATCATCACCACCACCACCACTACCTAGTCGTCTGATCAAATGTCGTGAAGTTGTTTTGTGCTCTAATAAAAGAGTAAGTGAATCTCAAGTTGTTATGTGCGCACGAAAACATTGAATAGGGTGTTGCTTCACTATAAATCATCATTAACCTTCCAAAAACCCTAAAATGGCTTGATGGATTCTCGATGTCGGGGCACTTAAATTCAATATCAAGGATTTTCATTTATAGATCTGAATCTAAAAAACAATTTCAAATTTCCAATTTGAATCTGAAAAGTGATTTTAAATTTTATGTGTGTGAGTTTATTTAGGATTTTTGTTTTTGGAGATGGAGAATGAAAGGGATTGTTAGAAAGAGGATGATCACCAGAGGATAGATGTTCATCTTTTGAAGGTCGAGATTAAATGTGGCGCGTTGTCAGTAGCTTTACATTTCTTATCTTGGTCGACGACGTGATTAAGGAATGAAACATTTTTAACAACAAATGATGGAGGGATGGGTGGTGTTTAAGAGTGTTATATTTTCATTTTAAGAATTAAATTAGAAAACAAAAAAAAAACTACAAAAAAAATCATGCCAATGGTAAAATAGGAATTTTAAACCAGTTACGAAACAAAATAAAATCATAGGGACTAACCAAGAAGGAAATAAAATCATGGGGGGCAAGCATGTATGGGTTATCCTAGTTGTCATCAACTAGATAGTTTTCGCAAACCACATGGACTAATTGCCTAATATTAGTGATGTCAAAAAACTTCGTGGTACCCCGCTCCTGTGGGACCCCGATCCCGTACGGGACTAAATTTAAAAAAAAAAAACAAACAAACAAACGGGAGCGGGAGCGGGGGCAGAATTAAACCCCGCTTATTTTCTGGATCGGGTTCGGGAGTTGGTATTTCCGTCCCGTACTCCTACGGGGGGCCCGGTTGTACATTTATGTAAAAAATATATATTTAATATAAAATACATATACAAAATAGATTTTCTAATTTTTGGTTTAGATTAGGTTTCCCTTTTCCGTTTCCAATTAATGGATATTGAAGAGGTAGTGAATTGATCATATATTTTTGGATATGTAAGTATTTTATATTTGTAATATTGGATTTGTCATATTTTATATTTTTAAGATTATTGGATTGTCGTTTTGTAATATTGGATTCGTAATGTTGGATTTTTAATTTTTTAGTTTCTAAAAGATTATGTTTTAAACTTTTAAAGTTATTAAAAATAAGCTTTTTAGCCTAAACCAAAGTAGTTGTTTAGCAAAAAAAAACCGAATTTTAAGCCTATAAACCGGGGGAACCGGGGGAACGGGGGCGGGACCAGGGGCGATGGAGGTAACCGGGGGCTATGTAAACGGAGGATCCGGGGGCGGGACCGGGAGCGGGGACAAATACTGATTTCGGGGGGGGGGGGGGGGGGGGGGGGGGGGGAGTGGCGGCAGCTATTTCCGCTCTCGTTTGGTTCCGTTGACATCCCTACCTAATATTATCTAAAATATAAATGGTTTGGAGACGGGTAAATGCGGTAGGGTATGGTATCGGGTAATTGGGAGTGTATTATCCTAATATCATAACCATCCAAAACCTATGATTGTTTTCAAAAAATATCTACTTGTCTGCGACAACCCGAAATTCTATTCTACACAAACAATATCACTTCAATAGAAGTCAGAACAGTTGAAGTAAGTTTTCAGACTTTTTAGTATAAGTTTGAGTAATTCCGGATTTACACTTAAAGAGATATCAGGAGAGAGGATGCAATAGGGTTTTGTGCAACTTTGTTATTTCAGAACTCTATGATATTAGACTTCATTTCTTGAATAAAAATATTTTCTGCCAAAAATCCCAGGACTATATATATGATTCTTAACCAAATTATTTCATTAGTTACATTTCCAACTACAGAAAAGCCATTTTCTCTCTCACGGATCTTCGGGTTTTCATCCCAAATTGTGAGTACCTCTCTCTAGTTGTATTATATAGCTAGTAATGTGCTTAATAACATCGATTTCATAGCAAAACAACTAGATTCGAGACTTTACCGCCCAAGAACACCTTGGGGAGTAAACTCTTAAGATGATGCCTAGTCCTTCCCCCGTGATATGTAACTACCTTAGGCTTGTATGCTAGTGTTTATAAGACTAGAAATCAACCATGAACACCAAGAGTAAGGTGTTCACGGCCCAAGAAGTTCTTCGACCGTGAACTCCAAACTCAAGGGCCAAAGAGTGCTTTAACCACTCCTAAAGCCTTGGACAAATATCTAGATTTACTCCTAGTTAAATCAAGCACCTTAAAACATCAAAGACCCATCCCAAAGAGAGATTACAGCCGTAATCTCTTATGCAAATGGTCTTTGGGCCGTGAACATCAAAAGGGGGTACCAAAGTGTGCCTAAGGCCTTCATTAGCCTTAGATAATTGTCTAAAACCTATCCTAGATGAGTATGGGACTTGAAAACATAAAAACACCCCTTTCCATATGAGTTTACGACAGTAAACTCAAAAGGAAATGGCCTTGGGGCCGTAAACTCCTCAAAGGAGTGTATTAGTGCCCTAAACCCTTCCAAGAATTAATCCTCCCAGTAGGAATGTTTCTAGGGATCATTTAGAACTTCAAAACACCAAATGACATTAAGCTTAGGAGTTCACGGCCGTAAACTCAAGGGTTTACGATTATAAACTCCTTGTGTGTGGTTTATTGGAGAGTAAACTCTTATATGGGGTCCTTAGGAACCCTAAACTCACTAACCGAGTCCTACAACAATTTGGATGAAGTCCTTAAGGCTAATAAAACTTATGTAAAGTGTTTAGCATGTTCTAGGAGGTCTAAACAATTTCAATTTGTAGTTTAAATCTAATTGGGTACACATATGTGTGATTATATTTTAACTAGGATCATAGCATGTGTTCAAGACTTCACTTGACACCTAGCAATCCTACATCTTCAGTACATCCATACCACTCACTACAGGTGAGTTCATACCCCTTAATCAATGGTTTAAATGTTTTTAAATGCTTTTATATGGGGGGGGGGGAATACGAGTGAAATGCTTATAGTTATTACATCAATCACATGTGATTAATAAGTACAAAACTAGTGATTTCCTTATTGTTCAAATTGTTTATCAAACTTTTTTGCTTCAAACTGTTTTAGAAGTTCTTATACTTATTAAATACATTTGCTTAAACTACTATTTTACTTATTATCAATTGCATGCCTATGTATGTATATGATAAGTTTATAAAACTCTTTGATCGATTAGATCTTATAACAGGCGAATCAAGAAAGTAATAACAGTAAGATAAAAACACAAGAATGGATCTGAATGAGTCGAATGATTCAATTAACTCAATCCTCAGCAGAGCTCGATGAAGAACTTCCGTTGTAGAGGATATTAGGGTTACAAAAAGAATAAGAACGTGAACGCTATAAAAATCTCTATCAAATCTATTGTTCTAGAATGCATGCAAGCATCTATAAATAATAAACCCTACAAAATAAATCACGGATGGACAGGCCCATACCGGAGACTAAACTGGACTAGCTAACGAGCCCAAGACGCAACACAAACTAGACCTAACAATCTCCCCTTCTGCGTCAATTGGAGCGAGACTATCACTTCTTCTTGCTGGGTCCAGCTGCCGGAACCTTCTTAGTGGTATCAAACAGACGAGGGATAAGAGCAAGGATTGTCTGTCTGAAGCGAATGTACCACTGGATTATATCATCGAAGTACTTCTTGTCGTCTGCTGAGTTTTGCTTGCAACGATGAATGACACCCAAAACATGTTCCAGGCATGCAGTGGTGTATAGATGTTTGTCTGCCAAAGCGAACAGGCATTTTTGGCCTTCGTTTATGGTAAACATAACATAATTTCTTTTCGGGTCTATCTTCCCCATCTGCATCATGTTCAGATCACTTGCAGAGCCAACAGGAGAAATAGTGGGCTTTTTCTTGAAGACACTAGCAATCTCCTGATCCATCTTGGAAACTTCCATTATGTAGCACACAAGCATCCTCTTGAAGTGGTCAATGATCGGACCATACTCTGCTTCATTTGTGAGAAGGATGTTGTGAAAAATTATCCAATCATGTGGATTTAAATTGGGAAGATCAGCTAGCGAAATGGCATGTTCGGTCTTGGCAGAACCTCTCAGCACCTTGAACCGAACGTTCGTAAAGTTACCTTCTCGATACGGCTTGAGGACCCGAACGTTGATAATCTTCTGAGCACTCCATGTTTGATATTGTGGTTGAGCAGCTCTCAGATAGAACTCGACAAGATCTCTGTCAACCTTAGGATGAGGATGAGGGATATCTGCAACGTTGTCAAAGGCATGGAAAATGAAGGCCTTTCGGGTCAGTGGCATGTCGAACTGAGAATCGACAGAATTGATACGATCTAGTGAGATGAAAAATAAATTTGAAAAAGAAAAGAACTTTGAGAAAAAAAAAACTTTGAAAATAAGAGAGATGAAATTTGAAAAATATACAAAAGGTTTATAGCCAAAGAAACTACCTTTGACTGATAAGCGAAGATAAGAGAATAGGACCGAACCCGAGCGTTCGGTTCATTTCGGCACACACGTGAACCGAACCCGAACGTTCGGTTCATTTCGCTTCCAACTTTTAGTTTTGAGAAGTAATTTTTGGTACTGACTCCGATTCCATCATTCCTAGCCCTTGTAAAATTTTATTGAAACTCGCTTCAGGAAGAGCTTTGGTGAAGATATCGGCCAGTTGATCAGTGGTTCGAACAAAGTGAATTTCGACGTTTCCATCTTCCACATGATCCTTTATAAAGTGATACCTCAGTGCTATATGCTTGGTCTTGGAATGTTGCACTGGGTTATGACAGATCCTAATTGCACTTTCTGAATCACAATAAAGTGGCATCTTTTTCATATTGAGTCCATAATCACGAAGTTGGCTTTGAATCCAAATCAATTGAGATGTACAGGAGGCAGCTGCGATGTACTCTGCTTCGGCGGTAGACAGAGAAACACATGTTTGTTTCTTCGATTGCTAGCTAACCAACTTCCCATCTAGAAATTGGCAGCCTCCAGTGGTGCTTTTCCTGTCTAAACCACATCCTCCAAGGTCTGCATCTAAGTAGGCTTGAACGAAGAAACCTGAGTTTGATGGATACCAAAGACCGAGGGAGGTGGTTTGTTTCAGATACCGGAGTATGTTTTTCACAGCAAGCATATGTGGTTCACGAGGATTCGCCTGAAACCTAGCACAATAACACACAGAGAGCATTATATCAGGCCTGCTAGCGGTGAGGTACATCAAAGAACCAATCATCTGGTGGTATAACGTAATGTCGACTGCCGGTTTTTCCAAGGATGGTGTGAGCTTGGTGCCAAACGCCATTGGAACTTTAACCTTTGAGTCTCCCATCATGCTAAATTTAGCAAGAAGAGTTTTGGTGTATGCTTCCTGGTTGATAAAGATGCCTTCGGGTCCCTGTCTAATAATTAAACCAAGGAAAAAGTTAATCGGACCCATTGAGCTCATTTCAAATTTAGTCTCCATCAACTTTCTGAATTCAGCTGTTAAGCTAGGATTCGTTGAGCCAAAGATGATATCATCGACATAGATTTGAGCTATCATAAGGTGGTTACCTTCCTTCTTACGAAAGAAGGTTGGGTCAACCGAACCTTGTTTGAATTTTGACATCTTTAAGAACTTACTTAGCGTTTCATACCATGCCCTAGGTGCTTGTTTCAGACCATAAACTGCTTTGTCCAGAATATAACAGTGATTTGGGTACTTTTCATTGACAAAACATGGAGGTTGCTCCACGTAAACCGTTTCTTCAAGTTCTCCATTCAGAAATGAGCATTTTACATCCATTTGGTAGACCTCGAAGTTCTTGTGTGCAGCATAGGCCAGAAATATTCGAACAGATTCCGGTCTAGCTACCGGAGCAAAAGTTTCTCCGTAATCAATTCCTGCTTCCTAGCAGTATCCTTTCACTACGAGACGAGCTTTATTTCGAATTACATTACCTTCCTTGTCCATTTTGTTTCTAAAAAGCCCATTTGAGACCAACGACTAAGGCATCTTTAGGAGTTGGAATGAGGCGCCATACCTTGTTTCTTTCAAACTCATTGAGTTCATCTTGCATGGCTTGTACCCAATCAGAATGATCAAGAGCTGTGTTGACAGTCTTAGGCTCAACTTTGGATACGAAAGAATTATACAGGCAGAACTCTACTTTGGAGAATAGAGATGATTGCTTTGCCTTCAGTTGAGATCGGGTCAGGACTTTTTCAGAGACATTACCCACTATCTGAGATACAGGATGATCTCTGGTCCATTTAATAAGAGGAGGATAATTTGGATCATAAGATGGATCCAATTCGGCGTTGACCATTTCTTCCAATTCAGATTCACTATCGTCATCAAAAAACATGTCGGAATTCTCCCCCTCGACTGATGAGCTCTCAGGTGCAGCAGAGCTCTCAGGTGTAGCTGGACTTTCTGGTGCTACATGACTCTCGGGTGTAGCAGAGCTTTCGGGTGCTACAGGACTTTCCGGTGCTACAGGACTTTCGGGTGTAGCAGGAATAGAATTCTCCCCCTGAAAGTGTGAGTTCATTTGATTTGAAGGAAATGGATTCTCCCCCTCGACTGAAGTACCTTGCTGAGGAGGTTCGTTTGGAACTTGTTCTCCTTCACCCATTTGTTTGGCTGCATCTTCGACGATTTGCTTTAGATGGTCGATTTTTTTTGTCTGCTGCCTTGGCTTCCGAGAGAGTAGCTTTCTCAGGTTCGTCGAATAATTACACAAACTGATCAAACAAATTAGCAATGGTGGCCGTGACCTGACCTGTTTGAGAGAAAATCTCTCCAATTGCTTCTTCAGCAGCCTTTAGCTTCTTGACGTAGTTATCATCGAAAGTCACATAATATGTTTCTTCGATCTTCCTAGAACGCTTGTTTAAGACCCAGTATGCTTTTGAAGTAAGAGAATATCCCAGAAATATTCCTTCATCAGCTTTAACGTCAAACTTGTTACGATGTTCTTTGGAGTTGAAGATGAAGCATCGTGAGCCGAACACATGGAAGAATTTTATGTTCGGCTTCCTGTTATTGGCGATCTCGTAAGGAGTAAGAGAGAAACGCTTGTTGAGATAAGACCTGTTCTGCGTAAAACACGCTGCAGCAATAGCATCAGCCCAGAAATATAAAGGAAGAGAAGCGAAACTTAGCATAGTTCGGGCCGCCTCATACAAGGATTGGTTTCGTCTTTCGACAATTCCGTTCTGTTGAGGCGTGTAGGGGGCTAAGAAGTTGTGACTGGTTCCTTTTTCTGCCAAAAAGTCTTCAAATTCTCTGTTCTTGAACTCCAGTCCATTGTCGCTCCTAATGTTGCGAACGACTTTTCTCAGTTGCACTTCAACTTGCTTGATGAACATCTTTAGCTTAGGATTAGCCTCAGATTTGTGCTTCAAAAAGAACACCCATGTAAAACGTGAGAAATCATCAACAATAACAAGAATATACTTGCTACCGTCAATGCTTTCGATTGATGATGGACCACACAAGTCAATGTGAAGCAACTCAAGTGGTTCAACAAATTTTGTGTTTATGATGGATGGGTGACTTTGACGACTTTGTTTCCCCATTTCACATGCAGCGCACAAGTGTTCTCGATCAAACTTGAGCAATGGAAGACCCCGAACAAGACCTCCGGTGACAAGCTTGTTGATGTCTTTGAAGTTGAGATGTGAGAGCCTTCGGTGCCACAACCAGCTTTTGTCAGAATGAGCTTTGGAAAAAAGACATATAGCTGGATTTCCTTTGATTGGTTTGAGATTGAGAGGAAACATTTCGCCTTTTCGGTCTGATTTATGAATGACCTTGTTGGATTTCTTCTCTATAATCTCTGAACCTTCGTCGTCGTATGAAACCTTGATACCCGTACCGCCCACCAGTTGAGATACACTGATGAGATTGTGCTGCAACCCTTCAACGTACGCCACCTTTCTTATTGTAAAGTCTCTATTGGTTATCATCCCATAACCCTTTATCGTTCCATAAGAGTTGTTGCTGAACTTGACATTCCCACCATTTTGAAGAGATTGAAACTCCCTTAGCTCTTCCTTCCTTCCTGTCATGTGACGTGAGCAGCCACTGTCAAAGTACCATTCTTCGTCGAACTGCTCGTCACTTATAACCTGCAAAAATTAAGCATATTTAGGAACCCAAAGTTTCTTGGGTCCACGTGAGTCTTTCACATGAACAGGAATAGTAAGAGAAACATCAACAAGATATGTTCTTTTTATTAATGTTGTTTCATCTTCCCTCTTAATAGTGAAAACTTTGATTTTGTTAGGGTTAGTTACAGACGTTTTGGTTTCAGATTTTGGTGTTTGGGTATTAGTCTGCTTTCGGTCTTCCTGTACTGATGAAATCTTCGATTTTCCTTTCAAGTTTGTTGATGATTTTGAATTTGGGGCACGAACAGAATTGGGTTTAGAAGAGAATTGAGAATGAGAAGAATTAGAATGGGTGAATTTAGACTGGGAGTTTTTCCTGACTTGAGGTTCTAAATGACCCTTTTGTTTTTGGTCATTTGAGGGATCGAACCTAGACCTTCGGTAGCTTTTGCCTTCGTGACCGAACCTATCCTTTCGGTTGCTGTTGCTCTCGGGACCGAACCTGTCCTTTCGGTTGCTTTTGTTTCAGCTTATCGTTTTCATCCAAAAAGATTTTTCAGCATGTCCTTATGGTCTTTGGACTTTATGAAAGACTCTATTTTTTCTAGACCATACATATAAGTAGGATTCACATCATCAGACGATACAATACTTTCACAGTTGTATGCTTCAGCATCGATTTCATCCTCCTTAAACTCAAGGAAGGGTAAAATCATGAGATGTATTTTCTTCCCTATTTCACAATTCAGATGCAGTTGAGTAATGTTAGCATAAAGTCTTTTAGCAATCAAACAAAAAAACATTTCTTTGTTTTAAAAGTTTCAAATTGTCTCTTTGCAAATAAATGTTTTCATCCTTAGACTTAATCAGCTCTGACTCCTTCTGCTCAATCCACATCCTTCGCTCCTCACTCTTGGATGACACCCTGCTTATTTGGTCAGTTAGGTTAGAATTGGTTACCCGTGTTAGAGTTAAACAACTATCTAGATTTGAGATTCTTTAATTTAAGCTATTTAATTCCTTTTCATATGATTTCTGTGGAATTTTGAACGAAATAAAAAGAGATTGTACCTTCTTGATCAATTCATCAAGTTCATTGATCTGCACACTGAGAGGTTTTGCTGTGAAGCATAAGTCCTCTCGCTCCTTGGTGTCCTCATTTCCACCATCTGTATTGTATCCCCTCATGTGAGATACGTCAGTCACTATCAGACACTTTCCACTGCTTTCATCACCTCTTGCAACATACGCCTTTCCATGCGAACGCTTTCTCACCTCATCATCTTCTGAGTCGATCAACCACACCTGTACGCCACCAAACTCGTCATCCTCTGCCGAACCCTGTACAATAAGAGCATTCATAGAAGGATTAGTAGCAGCTTTCTTTCTCTTAATCTCTTCTAGCTTTTTCATCAGGATTGCTTCTTCATCTTTCTCCTCATCTTTCTTTGCCATTTTCTTCAAAACACAATCTTTGGCATAATGATTCTTTCCTCCACAGTAATAGCAGCTGACACCAGAATCTCCTTTAACCTTTACCTCTTTCTTTGGTTCCTCAGTCTTCGGCTCCTCCCTTACTTTTTCTAAACTGTAGCTTCCCTGCCAATTTCGGTTCTTATTGGTAGGAAACCTCTTCTTGATGAACCTTTTTGGATTGGACACCATCATAGCGTAATCTTCTGAAGTTAGATCGTAGTCCTCCAGGTTCAGATCTTCATCTTCTACTACATTCTTGCTTTTAGACAGGAGGGCCAAGGACCCCAAATTTAAGACCACACTCTTCTCTTGCATCACTATCTTTTCTTGGGATTTCAGAATTCCCACCAGTTTTGCTAGCGAATATGACTTGAACTGCTCGTGAGCTTTAACTGTAGACACAACCGCTCTCCATTCGGATCTTAAGCCATTCAGAAAGCTGACCTTCTGTTCAATCAGCTTCCTTTCGATATCATGTTTGATCATCTTGCTGAGAAGATGATTGAAGCGATCAAACGTCTGTGTAACAGACTCATCGGAGTTTTGCTTGAACTCACCAAACTCAGACAAAAGCAAGGTCTGAATTGAGTGTTCCAAATCTTCATCTGTAGAATACAGCTCTCGCAGTCGATCCCAAATTTCTTTAGCTGTACTGCAGGAACTCACCAACCTAAACGTGTCAGACTGAAGAGCGAATCGGATCAGTCTCAATGCTTTGATGTTGCACTGAAACTTCTCCTTTTCGTCTTGAGCAACGTCTTTCACATCTTTTAACAGATCATTATACTCTTTCTGAGTTTTAATGATTCTGGATGTTCCTGAATGAGCAAATGGTCCAGACACAATAGCTTCCCATATAAGATACCCATTATCTTCAGATCCGATGACATAGTCTTCAAAGTGATGCGCCCATACCTCGTAATCTTGAGTGTAAAGAATTGGAATCTTTGTTGTTGATCCAATAGTGTTTGAGATGTTGATAGGATTAGATTGAGAATCGTCCATGCTTGATCGTTTAACCTGTTGCAAGATCAGACTTGTAATATGTAATATTAGGGCAAAACGAATAAATAATGAGATACGTCAATTATGGAGTGATGGCTCAATAAATATCAGTTAATGCGGAATAACCCTAATCACTTCTTTCACAGAAGAGATGTGTATGAATTACACAGCCTCCTGCTCTGATACCAATTGATGAGTTTATAAAACTCTCTGGTCGATTAGATCTTATAACAGGCGAATCAAGAAAGTAATAACAGTAAGATAAAAACACAAGAATGGATCTGAATGAGTCGAATTATTCAATTAACTCAATCCTCAGCAGAGCTCGATGAAGAACTTCCGCTGTAGAGGATATTAGGGTTACAAAAAGAATAAGAACGTGAACGCTATGAAAATCTCTATCAAATCTATTGTTCTAGAATGCATGCAAGCATCTATAAATTATACACCCTACAAAATAACTCACGGATGGACAGGCCCATACCGGAGACTAAACTAGACTAGCTAACGAGCCCAAGACGCGACACAAACTAGACCTAACAGTATAGTTATATAAGAAATGTTTAAAGGACTTAGGAAGGCTATCCACCCTATTTCCTTTTCGCGCTTGAGATGTGGTCTGGTGGGTTATCGGGTACCCGTCCGAAGGTCGTTTAAATGTTAGTTATATATCATGTGTACATATATAGTCATAAAAGGTCCTTCCAGTTCATTCGGTACTCTTGGGTAGCAAGGGTATACTTCCATGTTCATACGTACCAGTACGTCGCTAGTAAGTTACCATAGGGGTAGCACAGGAGGATACTATTATTATTACTAGAACAAGGAAACATACAATGAGTCAGTTCATTCATGAGTCAATACTTGCTAAATAGAGAGAGAACACTCATTATAGCTAGTGCACACAGTACATTACTATACATGCTAGATAGAGAGAGAACACACATTACAGCTAGCACACACAGAACATTACAGTACATTACCATACTATTATATAGATATGTTTACATGATTACGCTTACATGAGTACGTTACATAGATACGTTTACATGAGTGCGTTTACATATACGATAATAGGACAGACATCATTAGGTGCTATAGCATAGAACAAGTTCAGCATCTAACTATACCGATGAATCACAACGCATTGTGATAGTTATATCGGGTATACATGATCAAAGTAATGTGGATGTTCACGGCGTGCAAATATGCAGGAGTCATGTAAAGGTCCCAAAATCCCTTTGACGGGGGGGGGGGGGGGGGGGTCTAGCCATCACATTAGACCTTATCCCTCAAATAAAGCAATAGGAGTACAGAGGTAGTCACTTATTAGAAATACTACAGTACTTATAAGAATTACCCTAGACTTAAGGTAATTAGTACGGTTGTAGTACGACACTACACCATAGTACTATCTCATTTTTCCCATTAACATTCACTTCGTGAATATTCAGACGATTCACGGTAATGTAGAATCTATATTTTTGGTTAATGATAGTCCGAATTGGGGAAAATACACACTCTATCAAGAGACTTACACACAAACACTAGATGCCTTGGTAGAAGGCTACAGTTAGTAGGAAACATAGGGTTTTCTAGGAGAGTTCAAACATTATACAAAACATCTTACAGAAACATTTTACAAACGTTTTCATACAAACTCATACATTAATATACTTATGATCTCACCAGCATTAAGCTGATACTCGCTTTCAAAATAACTTGTATTCTCAGGTCACCACTAGACAGGTACAGGTGTCAGACTTTTGAGAAGATGGAGTTCGTTCAAGACTCATCTTTTATTTTGATATGTATATTTTTGGTGTCTATCACTTTGACAGAACACACCTGTATGAAATTATATTATTAATGCAATGGATGATGTTGTTGCTTGTTTACTATTATTCATTGTTTGTGATACTGTACATGACGTCCTCCGCCCCAGAATGTTTCCGCCATTCATGGTTTTGGGGTGTCACAGATTGGTATCAGAGCATTGTTTATAATGAATTGAGTATATCAACCCATAAAAGATATACTAACTATAAATACATTTGGATTAAAATACTCTGACCAAGAGTTTATACTTTAAATATTTAAAATATTTAATTAAGTATACGTATCTGCATTCATACTAAAATCAATGTCACTAAGACTGTACAAAAGTATTACGATCGTTGGGCAACACAATTAGACTTAGAGACATATGGTCAAAACTGGGAAGATATAGCCTGATCAACTATATTATCCGAGGGTTGACTAGCATGTGCCTAAGTGTGGTTGTGAGGTTGCAACAAGTCTAAAAACTTACCTACAATACCACAATGAGAACAACAGAACACATACTTAAAATACTATAGGGGTATTTTACATTACTAAGAGTTACTTATGTGTTAGATTCTTATACCTCCCTTCTTGCGTAGATTTAATGGCTGGATTCCACCTTCACGGAGACCCGTACAATCCCAACCACGACAATGCAGAATGGCTAGAGGATGAGCCAGAAGATGATCACCCAATCCCTTTGGATGATCATGAAGCTGAAGGCTTTTCTGATGGTTTTGACTCAGAGCCAGAAGTCAACAACCTACCACCAATAGGTCAAGCCCGTAACAACAACCCTCGTCCAGCATTTCCAGGACCCACACCTTTGAGGGCAACCAACCTGAACCACTGGAGCAACGAGCAGGGAAAACCCTTACCTTACTTTGGGGGCCGAAGCTTTTACAACCTCGGCGATGGTGGCTCTGCTGATCGGGCTCTGCCTGTCATAATTCGCAGAATAGCTCATAATGGTGAACAGGGTCGAGCAGCCATCGATCGAATCATGGAAATTGATGCCAACTCTTGTGTCAACACTGTCCGCATTCACCAACTGGAGTCTGCCCAAGAAAGGACTCTAGTTCGCAATGCAGCTCTTCAGAGGGAACTCACTGAAACCCGAGCTGAAGTCAAAGAACTTCGAGCTCAGCAAGCAAGAGCTGATAGGCGCATGAGGGACATGGAACATCTTCTGTTGGGATCAGGAACTCACTCTGGTAGTTCTCGTCGCCGATAGATTCTCATCAACTTCTCTTTTTTTGGATATAACCTAGTTATCTAAGAACTCTGGTCTAATTCTCTATCATGTAAATCGTAGGCCTAGTAGGCCTTGGTTAGGTTGTAATTCTGTCAAAAAATTTCCCATTTTGGTTGATGTAAGGCCTATTTCTGTTGGCCCTTTTCCCGAACTTATTACATCTGTAATTCCAGTAATATTGGCAGGTACCTAATCTTATGAGAATTATTATCTAAATGTGATCATTTAATTGTCTTAAGATTTCCATTCAATCATATCATTTGGACTATGGAGAGTTAGTCCATGAGTCATTATCATCACCCCTTCCATTGAAATCTTATCAACGTTTCATCTTCATAAACTATAGATCAAAGATGCCGCCTCGCAAAAATCCAAGGAGAAATCTTAATAACGAAACACCACCTCCTCAACCACCTACTCCTCAGTTCGATACGACAGCTCTAAATGATGTCGTAGCTGCGGATGTGGCTATAGCCATGGCTCAATATCATTCATCGGGTTCCACTAGAGGAGGAACCCCTGTTCAGTTTGTTCAGATGGAAGCTCCTATGCGCTCAAGAGAGTGCTCCTATAAGGACTTCACGAACTGCAAACCATTGTCCTTCAAGGGGACTAGCGGAGTCATTGCCCTCTCGCAATGGTTCAAGAAAACCGAATCGGTTTTCAAAATCTGCTCTTGTCCCGAGGAGAGCAAGGTGAAGTATGCTGCTTGCACCTTTGAAACCAAAGCCCTAACATGGTGGAATGGCCATGTTAAGTCACTATCTCTTGTAGTGGCTAATGTTTTGGGCTGGGAAACTTTGAGAGACCTCGTGATTGAGGAATACTGCCCGAGGGGCGAGATCCAAAAGCTGGAGGAAGAACTGTGGGGCCAAACCATGAAGGACTCCAACGTAGTCGCCTAGAAGGCCAGATTCTGTGAACTGGTGGCCCTCTGTCCCAACATGATTCCTTCAGAGGGAAAGAAGATCGAAAGATACATATGGGGACTGGTGCCCCCATACCATGGAAATGTTTTGGCATCACACCCCACTACATTTGATAGTGCGAAGCGATTGGCCCAGCGGCTCATAGACCATGGGGTTCGTACCGCGGCCGCAACAACTACCCTGGCCATCTCAGAACCTGCAAGGACCGCTGACCCCAAGCGGAATTTCTTGGATGACAAGAAGAAGGCCAAGGCCACCAAGAAGAGGCAGGTCGTGGCAGTACATGCTGCGATAGCCCCTGCCGCTACTGCTCCGGTAAAGCATTACTCTGGAAGTTTGCCTAAGTGCAACAAGTGCAACTTCCACCATGTCGGCGCATGCCGAGAGATGCAGTGTCTGAACTGCAATGAAAAGGGGCACACAGCCCGTTTCTGTAAAGCCCCGGCGAAGCCAATCAACCAATCCCCTGGTGCTGAAGTGGGCTAAACTTGCTACGGATGTGGCGAAGTAGGCCACTTCAAAAGAAACTGCCCGAAGGCAGGGTTTGCCGGTGGAGCGGCAAGAGTTCTGGCCATAGGCCAAGAGGAAGCGGTTGCCGACCCTACCGTGGTCATTGGTACGTTCCTCCTCGATAACTCTTATGCATGCATTCTATTTGCTAATGGAGCGGAGAGGAGTTTCGTGAACCAAAAATTTGCTCATTTACTTAGGCAAAAATCACGAGCACTTAATGAACCGTTCACTGTAGAAATGGCTAATGGGAAGACAGAGAGCACTAGCAGTATATTCGTAGGGTGTACCCTAACTATAGATAACCATTCATTTTCTATCGATCTTATGCGAGTCTCAATTAAAAGTTTCAACGTCATTATCTGTAACACCGAAAATTTTCAAAATAATTTTTCATTTCCAAAATCACATAATGTATCACATCACAATTCAAAATCCTTAATCAATTATGTTTTTCAAAAACAAATCCCAAGATCTCTGATATAAAAATCTCCATCAGTGTGTGTGTACGTGTCAAGTCGTCGCCTTCCCATGGTCCTCGCTGGTACCTGAGACATCAAACACAACAACTGTAAGCATAAATGCTTAGTGAGTTCCCCAAATACCACATACAACAATTACGCCACTCGAGGCTAACCCGACCCTCTGGTCAAGATGTCTCAGCGGGACCTTCCAGTCCCGCAGCTCGTCGAACCCTCTGGTCCAGTCATAGCTTATTGGGCCCTCTGGCCCGATCTGAATCGTTGGACCCTCCGGTCCGGTCTATATAGTCATACAGCATACAATAACATATAGCATACAATCTCATAAATAGCACATAATCTCATACATAACACATAAGACCCTCTGGTCAACTCATAATACCACTCAAGGTAACGTATAGTGAGAAGACTCACCTCGTGAATATCGATAGCTAGCAAATCCCGAAATCACACGTGCTCGATCCTCCGAGCTACAATCTCCCTATAACATCATATGTCTCTAATTAACACTTTTTAACACTAAGGTTGACTACCTCTAAGAAGTCAACACTGGTCAACCCTTGGTCAACGGTCAACGGTCAACTTTGACCGGACTCGGCGAGTGCACTATGGTGACTCGGCGAGTCTACACGTTTTCACCAATCTCTCTGGAATTCCCTTTTGACACGTCGAGTACTCCCCCCTGACTCAACGAGTTCCACCTGGAAGAATTGCGGGGCCACCCCGACTCAACTCGCCGAGTCTCAAGAATAACTCGGCGAGTCCCAGCTCGACTCAGTCCACCTGACCACTCTCTCTAACTCGTCCTGACTCACTGAGTCAACCTATGACTCGACTGGACCACTCACTGGCCGATCTAAGGGCTATCTTCAAGCTACTCGCCGAGTCTGCTCATCGGACTCGGCGAGTCCATGCCATGCAATCACTCAAACTCGCTTCTAAGGTCAGATCTACTCCAACAATTCATAGATCTGGCCTTCCTAGACTGATTCAACACGTAAAGTCCTTATCTTGGTGTTCATAACACATCCCAAGGCTCATAAATGGCATTTTGACCTAAGGCATAAGGATTCCAATCCAAAACCTCCATTGATTCACAAAAAGCTTGGGCAAAGGGACACTCTGGACCTCCAAAGGTCCAGATCTACAACTTGACTCACTCAAGGGACCAAGGAAGCACTAGATCTTATCATAAAAAGGGCTCAATAAGCCCTAAATCAACATAAATCTCAACATAGCAGAAATAGCTCGAAGAATATACCTCAAATGCGATGTTCTGGACCTCAAGCCTTCAGGAAGTGGCTCCCCTTGATTTCCCTTAGCTAATCCTCCCTTTTCCTTGCAAGATGACACCTCCAAGATCAATAATGGCCTCCTTCTATGCTCCAAACGCTCACACTCGATTAGGGTTTCACTCAAGGGACTGGTGAGCACAAATGACGGCCATAAGGCCCTTCAAATAGGTCCCAAACCCAAGAAATTATGGTTTCATTAAACAGCGCAGACTCGCCGAGTCCATACCCTGGACTTGCCGAGTCCAGGCGCGAACCGGCGTCCAAAACCGCGATCCTACTCGGCGAGTCTGAGCTCCAACTCGCCGAGTCCCCTCTCAAAACACCAAAAGCATAAACATAAAAGATACCTGAAAATCTAGGCTGTTACAACTCTCCCCCACTAGAACTAGACTTCGCCCTCGAAGTCTCGCTCTGAAAATAGCTCCGGATGCTGCTCACGCATCTCTCGCTCCGGCTCCCAGATCATCTCTGATCCCTTCCGATGTTGCCACTGAACCAACACCAGAGGTACCTCCTTGTTCCTCAGAACCTTGATCTTCCGATCTCTGATGGCCACAGGCCTCTCGGCATAATTCAGGCTCGCATCCACCTGAATATCCTCTAATGGAACCACTGCCGACTCGTCGGCTATACACTTCCTGAACTGCGACACATGAAAAGTGTCGTGAGTCTGCCCCAACTCTGCTGGCAACTCCAAACGATAAGCTACCCGTCCTACCCTCGCAACCACACGAAATGGACCAATATTCTGGGGCCCCAACTTGCCCCTCTTCCTGAATCGAATCACTCCTTTCCAAGGAGAGACCTTCAGGAGAACGAAGTCGCCGACCTGAAACTCAAGCTCGGACCGGCGTCTGTCTGCATAACTCTTCTGTCGACTCTGAGCGGTCAACAACCTTTGTCTGACCTGCTGAATCTGCTCTGTCGTCTGAAGCACGATCTCTGTACTGCCCATCACTCGCTGCCCAACTTCTCCCCAACAAATGGGGGTCCGACACCTCCTCTCATACAACAGCTCAAAGGGTGGCATACCAATGCTCGAATGATGGCTGTTGTTGTAGGAAAACTCTGCCAAGGGTAAATATGCATCCCAGCTACCCCCGAAATCCAACACACATGCTCGGAGCATGTCCTCAAGCGTCTGAATCGTCCGCTCACTATGACCGTCTGTCTGGGGATGATATGCAGTACTAAAATGCAGTCTAGTACCCAACTCCTCATGAAATTTCTTCCAGAACCTGGAAGTGAAACGCACATCACGGTCCGAAACAATCAAGATTGGCACCCCATGCCGAGATACCACGTCCCTCACATACACCTCCGCAAATTTCTCTGTTGAAGAACTCTCACTAATGGCAAGGAAGTAAGCGCTCTTCGTCAATCTGTCCACAATCACCCAAATTGCAACAACTCCTCTAGCAGTCCTCGGCAATTTGGTGATGAAATCCATAGTGATCTGTTCCCACTTCCACTCGGGAACCTCTAATGGCTGCAACTTTCCATGCGGCCTCTGGTGCTCGACCTTAACCCTACGGCAGGTCAAGCACCTCTCAACAAACCATGCGACGTCCCTCTTCATACAGGGCCACCAATACTCCTTTCTCAAATCCAAATACATCTTAGTGGCCCCCGGATGGATCGAAAATTTCGACCGATGTGCCTCCTCCATCAAAGTGGTACGCGTTCCTCCCACAAACGGTACCCAGATACGCCCCTGAAATGTCATAAGACCCCGACCATCGGTCACGAACTCTGAAACCAAACCAACAACCCGTTCCCTCTTCTGCATCTCAGGTTGCACAGCCTCGGCCTGTGCCCCGCGAATGGCGTCCAATACCGGAGCTATCACGGTCAATCTCAAACATACATCCCGCAGTGGAGTGCTCCCCACCCTACGGCTCAACGCATCGGCTACCACATTAGCCTTGCTTGGGTGGTACATGATCTCACAATCATAATCCTTGACCACATCCAACCACCTTCTCTGACACATATTTAGGTTGGGCTGATCCATCAAATACTTCAGACTCTTATGGTCCGTGTATATCGTACACCGAACCCCATACAAGTAGTGACGCCAAATCTTGAGGGCGAACACCACTGCCCCCAACTCTAGATCATGGGTGGGATATCTCGTCTCATGAGGCTTCAGCTGCCTCGATGCATATGCTATCACATGCCCTCTCTACATCAGCACCGCTCCCAATCCCAAAATCGATGCATCACAGAATACCACAAAGTCCTCCATCCCTTCCGGAAGAGCTAACACCGGGGCTTCGCACAACCTCTGGCGAAGTGTCTCAAAGGAGGCTTGCTGCTCGGGGCCCCATGAAAAAGCAACACCCTTCCGGGTCAATCTGGTGAGTGGCACCGCGATCTTGGAGAAATCCTTGATAAATCTCCGATAATACCCTACCAACCCTAGGAAACTCCTGATCTCGGAGGGTGACTTCGGCACCTCCCAAATCATCACTGCCTCCACCTTGGCCGGATCGACCAAAATCCCTTCCTGGTTAACGAGATGTCCTAAGAACTGAACCTCCCGCAACCAGAAATCACACTTGGAGAATTCGGCATAGAGCCTCTCCGATCTCAGAACTCCAAGAACCTCCCTCAGATGCTCCTCATGCTGCTCTCTAGATCTCGAATATACCAGAATGTCGTCGATAAACACAATCACCGACCGATCCAGCATCGGCCTACACACTCGGTTCATGAGATCCATGAACATTATCGGGGCATTGGTGAGCCCAAAAGGCATCACCACAAACTCATAATGCCCATAATGCGTCCTGAATGCTGTCTTCTGGACGTCCTCATCCCGCACTCTCACCTGATGATATCCCGATCTCAAATCGATCTTGGAAAACCAAGATGCTCCCTGCAACTGATCGAACAAATCGTCAATCCTTGGCAATGGGTAACGGTTCTTGACCGTCAGTTTGTTCAACTCCCGGTAATCAATGCACATCCGGTGTGAACCATCCTTCTTCTTGACGAACAGGATAGGTGCTCCCCACGGCGAGCTGCTCGGCCGAATAAACCCCTTCCCCAACAGCTCCTGAAGTTGTGAGGATAACTCTTGCATCTCTGGAGGTGCAAGGCGATAAGGCACCTTAGCGATAGGCGCAGCCCCCGGGACCAAATCGATTCTGAATTCCACTTGCCTCACAGGAGGCACACCCGACAACTCCTCGGGAAATACATCCGGGAACTCACGCACTACCGGAACCTCCTCCACTGAACTCGGCCTCCCAACGGCCTCTCGCACATCCGTTACATAGGCCACGAATCCCTTGCATCCCTGTTGCAATCTCCGCCTCACTCTGGCAGCCGAACAGAATACCGAACCACCACGAGTCCCCTCGCCATAAACTGTCAGCACTCCCCCACTAGGGTCTCGGATCGTCACCAGCTGACGCTCGCAATCTAAGATAGCCCCGAAATGGCTCAACCAATCCATGCCTACTATGGCACATACATCCCCCATAGCAATCAGAATCAAATCAATCAGGAACTCCACCCCGAAGATCTCCAGTACGCATCCACGTATCACCTCGGTAGCACATACCTCACGCTCATCTGCTATGGAAACCCGCAGAGGTCGACTCAACGCCTCTCTCGGAATACTAATGCGCCGACTAAAAGCTAAAGATATGAAAGACCGACTCGCACCCGAGTCGAATAAAACCAATGCAGGTACAGAACTCACAAGAAAAGTACCTGCCACGACGTCAGGCGCTGCGCGGACCTCCTCCGCAGTCAGCTGGAAGGCTCTCCCCCTGGCCTTCGGTGCTTCGGCCTTCACTGGCCGGGTCTCGGTAGCTTGAACCACAGGTGCAGATCCCTGCGCTGATCTCTGAAGCTGGGGGCACTCGGCCTTCCGATGGCCGGTCTGGTTGCAATGGAAGCAAACCGAGAACCCCTTTGGACAGTCCTTCGCAAAATGTCCTTCCTTCCCGCATTTGTAGCATACCCTAGTCTTGCACGGCCCGTCATGGCTCTTGCTGCACTTCCCACAAGTACGGCCCCTCGAACTGCCTGTCCTCGAATCAGCGGGCTTTGCCCGCTTGGCGGCCGGCTGCGACTGTGCCGGTCGCCGATCACCCTTCTGCAACTCAGTCTCCTCCCTAGCCTGTGTCTCAAGCTCTATCTCCCTATTCCTGGTATTTGCCTGGAGCTCGGCAAATGTCTGATAAGTCGAGTTCGCCACGAACTCACGGATGTCCCTCCTCAATATGCTCAGATAACGGCTCACGCGAACCTGCTCAGTGGACACCAACTCCGGGCAAAACAACGCCCGCTCATGAAACATCCTCGTAATCACTGTCACCGTCTCGGTCCCCTGCTTGAGGGTCAGAAACTCCTGAGCTAAACGTTCCCTCTCCACCTGGGGAACGTACTCGTCACGAAACATCGCAGTAAACCTCTCCCAGGTCACTGCAGTCAGCTTAGCTGTAGAATAGCTCGCGGTCACAAATTTCCACCAGTCCTTCGCCCCCAAGCGAAGCTGGTTGAGTGCGAATCGCACCCTCAAGTGCTTCGGACATGAGCATGTATAGAAACACCCCTCTATATCTGAGATCCACCTCATAGCGGCGATCGGATCCTGTGTACCATCGAACTCCGGTGGTTTCGTGTTGCTGAATTCTCGGTACAGCAACGAATCACCACCCTGGGGTCTCGCAGCCGCAACAACTGCGGTGGCTGCAGCAACAGCAGCATCAGTCAAAGCAGCATATCGCTCGTCAAATGTCTCGATCAGTGTGGTCTTAATAGACCCAAACATCTCTGAAATCTCGGCTCTGATGGCAGCGGCCACCTCCTCATGGATGATCCGACGGATCTCCTCATCGCTCACCCCACTGCTCTCGGGGTTATGGCGTGTCCCAACCATGATCAACCTCTGAAATACAACATAAGAAATATCAGGAATACTCTCGAGCATACTCACACTCGATAACTCAAACATCCTCTCTGCTGGTACTCCCAAGGATTCTTACTTGGACTGCGTACCAATCCGGTGTCTTCGATAGTACGGGCCCAATACTATCGTCCACACCGAATCGATATACAACCCAAGTCCTCCTCCTAGGATCCCAAATCGAAAACACTCTACTCTCTCTATGCATTGGCTACTCTCAATAGCCCTCCCCTAAGCTCCTCACTGCTACCTACTCACTCTCTCAAAGTGTCTCCTAGCAGCAGTGATCTCCTAAGCTAAGGCATCAAAAATCAGGCCTACTCTAGTCCTAATAGGAATACATAGCCTCTCTAACATGCATCACATAATATCTCATAACCCATAAAATATAATGTAAAGGTATTTTGGGGATTCACCGTTCGGGCGCTGGCTGACCGTACACACCTTCCACTCTGTTCGTTTCCAAAAACCTCTTTTTCTTTTTAGAAAGTTTAGTTTTATTTGAAAATTCCCCAAATCCTCGGTTTGAGTTCAAATACGCCCAAAGGTGCATCCGAATCCCTCAAACCAAGGCTCTGATACCAACTTGTAACACCGAAAATTTTCAAAATAATTTTTCATTTCCAAAATCACATAATGTATCACATCACAATTCAAAATCCATAATCAATTATGTTTTTCAAAAACAAATCCCAAGATCTCTGATATAAAAATCTCCATCAGTGTGTGTGTACGTGTCAAGCCATCGCCTTCCCACGGTCCTCGCTGGTACCTGAGACATCAAACACAACAACTGTAAGCATAAATGCTTAGTGAGTTCCCCAAATACCACATACAACAATTACGCCACTCGAGGCTAACCCGACCCTCTGGTCAAGATGTCTCAGCGGCACCTTCCAGTCCTGCAGCTCGTCGGACCCTCTGGTCCAGTCATAGCTTATTGGGCCCTCTGGCCCGATCTGAATCGTTGGACCCTCCGATCCGGTCTATATAGTCATACAGCATACAATAACATATAGCATACAATCTCATAAATAGCACATAATCTCATACATAACACATAAGACCCTCTGTTCAACTTATAATACCACTCAAGGTAACCTATAGTGAGAAGACACACCTCATGAATATCGATAGCTAGCAAATCCCGAAATCACACGTGCTCGATCCTCCGAGCTACAATCTCCCTATAACATCATATGTCTCTAATTAACACTTTTTAACACTAAGGTTGACTACCCCTAAGAAGTCAACACTGGTCAACCCTTGGTCAACGGTCAACGGTCAACTTTGACCGGACTCGGCGAGTGCACTGTGGTGACTCGGCGAGTCTAGACGTTTTCACCAATCTCTCTGGAATTCCGTTTTGACACGTCGAGTACTCCCCCCTGACTCGACGAGTTCCACCTGGAAGAATCGCGGGGCCACCCCGACTCAACTCGCCGAGTCTCAAGAATAACTCGGCGAGTCCCAGCTCGACTCAGTCCACCTGACCACCCTCTCTAACTCGTCCTGACTCACTGAGTCAACCTATGACTCGACTGGACCACTCACTGGCCGATCTAAGGGCTATCTTCAAGCTACTCGCCGAGTCTGCTCATCGGACTCAGCAAGTCCATGCCATGCAATCACTCAAACTCGCTTCTAAGGTCAGATCTACTCCAACAATTCATAGATCTGGCCTTCCTAGACTGATTCAACACGTAAAGTCCTTATCTTGGTGTTCATAACACATCCCAAGGCTCATAAATGGCATTTTGACCTAAGGCATAAGGATTCCAATCCAAAACCTCCATTGATTCACAAAAAGCTTGGGCAAAGGGACACTCTGGACCTCCAAAGGTCCAGATCTACAACTTGACTCACTCAAGGGACCAAGGAAGCACTAGATCTTATCATAAAAAGGGCTCAATAAGCCCTAAATCAACATAAATCTCAACATAGCAGAAATAGCTCGAAGAATATACCTCAAATGTGACGTTCTGGACCTCAAGCCTTCAGGAAGTGGCTCCCCTTGATTTCCCTTAGCTAATCCTCCCTTTTCCTTGCAAGATGACACCTCCAAGATCAATAATGGCCTCCTTCTATGCTCCAAACGCTCACACTCGATTAGGGTTTCACTCAAGGGACTGGTGAGCACAAATGACGGCCATAAGGCCCTTTAAATAGGTCCCAAACCCGAGAAATTAGGGTTTCATTAAACAGCGCAGACTCGCCGAGTCCATACCCTGGACTCGCCGAGTCTAGGCGCGAACCCGCGTCCAGAACCGCGATCCTACTCGGCGAGTCTGAGCTCCAACTCGCCGAGTCCCCTCTCAAAACACCAAAAGCATAAACATAAAAGATACTTGGAAATCCGGGCTGTTACATTATCGGCATGGATTGGTTGAGTCTCCATCGTGCCGATATCATGTGTTACGAAAAGGCTGTTCGCCTTAATCTGCTATCTCGCAAAACCTTTGTAGTCTATGGCGACAAATCCGGCACGAACCTTCGTATCATCTCGAGTATCCAGGCTCAGAAATTCTTGCGAAAGGAATGTCGTGCATTCCTTGCTCATGTGGTCGATATGAACCAAGAAACGAAGGAAATTCAGAACATTCCAATAGTACGCGAATTTCCCGACATATTTCCAGAAGAACTCCCAGGATTACCTCCGCAACGTCAAGTCGAGTTCCGAATCGACTTAAATCCAGGGGCTACCCCAGTAGCCAAATCTCCCTATCGTCTAGCACCTGAAGAGATGCAAGAACTGTCCGGTCAACATAACGAACTGCTCAACAAGGCCTTTATAAGACCAAGCTTCTCACCCTGGGGAGCTCCAGTCTTGTTCGTCAAGAAGAAAGACGGATCGTTTCGTATGTGCATCGACTACAGGGAGCTCAACAAGCTGACGGTCAAAAATCATTATCCTTTACCTCGGATTGACGATTTGTTTGACCAACTACAAGGGGTGAACTTCTTTTCAAAAATTGACTTGAGATCCGGATAGCACCAACTACGAGTGCTAGGGGAGGATGTTCCAAAGACAGCCTTCCGAATTCGTTATAGGCACTACGAATTCATAGTGATGCCGTTAAGAATTGACGAACGCACCCGCTGTATTCATGGACTTAATGAATAGGGTGTGTCATCCTTACTTGGATTAGTTCGTGATCATCTTCATCGATGACATACTTATCTACTCTCGAAGTAAGGAGGAGCATAGTCAACATCTGCGACAAGTCCTCGAAACATTACGTTCGGAGAAGCTCTATGCGAAGTTCTCGAAATGCGAATTTTGGATACGGCGAGTCGAATTCTTAGGGCACGTGGTTAGCGAAGAGGGTATACACATGGACCCTTCCAAAATCAAGGCCATTGAGAACTGGTCAGCACCGAAGACGCCTACGGAAATTCGTCAATTTCTAGGCCTCGCTGGCTACTATCGCAGGTTCATTTAGAACTTATCCCGCATAGCGAAACCTCTTACAACACTGACCCAGAAGGGTGTGGCCTTTGACTGGGAAGAGAAGCAGGAAAGAGCGTTCCAAACGCTCAAGAGAGCGTTGTGCACCGCACCAATACTATCCCTCCCCGAAGGGATAGAAGACTTCGTTGTCTATTGCGATGCATCAAATCAAGGACTCAGATGTGTTCTGATGCAGTGAGGTAAAGTCATCGCCTATGCCTCGAGACAGCTGAAGACACATGAGGTCAACTACACGACCCACGATCTTGAATTAGGAGCAGTTGTGTTTGCCCTGAAGATCTGGAGACATTACTTGTACGGAACGAAGAGCACTATCTTTACAGACCACAAGAGCTTACAACACATATTCGACCAGAAGGAGCTCAACATGAGGCAACGATGGTGGGTCGAGCTACTCAGTGATTACGAATGTGAAATTCGTTATCATCCGGGTAAAGCCAACGTAGTAGCTGACGCCCTGAGTCGGAAGGAATATTCTGGTCGTAGAGCCAAATCATTGACTATGACTATCCATTCACACTTGTCCACACAAATTAAGATAGCTCAGCTTGACGCTTTGAAGCCTGGAAATGTGGCGGGTGAATCCCTAAGAGGGATGGATAAGAACTTAGAGGTTAAGGGTGGTGGAGCTTATTATTTCATGGACCGGATCTAGACCCCGAAACTAGGTGGTTTCAGAGACTTGGTCATGAACGAGGCGCACAACACTCGTTATTCCGTGCACCCGGGATCGGATAAGATGTATCTAGACCTCAAAAGGTTATACTGGTGGCGTAACATGAAAGCAGAGATTGCTACCTTCGTGAGTAAATGCCTTACCTGCGCAAAGGTCAAGGTCGAATACCAGAAACCCTCCGGTCTTCTACACCATCCTGAGATACCGGAATGGAAGTGGGAGCGGATAACTATGGATTTCATAACCAAGTTGCCCATGATGACGGGTGGACTTGATTCCATATGGGTCATCGTCGATAGACTGACCAAGTCTGCACACTTCCTGCCGATCAAAGAAACAGACAAGATGGAGAAACTTACAAGAATTTACATTAGAGAGATTTTAAGATTGCACGGTGTTCCCTTATCCATTATCTTGGACAGAGATAGTAGATTCACTTTGAGGTTCTGGTAGTCATTACAAAGTTCCCTAGGAACTAGGTTGGACATGAGTACAGCCTACCATCTACAGACCGACGGGCAAAGTCAGAGAACTATCCAAACCTTGGAAGATATGTTGCGAGCCTGTGTGATATACTTCATAAAAGCATGGGATACTCATTTACCCCTTGTCGAATTTTCCTACAACACCAGTTATCACACGAGCATAAGGCAGCTCCATTCGAGGCCCTCTATGGCCAAAAGTGCAGATCCCCTCTGTGTTGGACTGAAGTGGGTGATACCCAGTTAGCTAAGGGACGAATTCCCGAAAGCACTCTCACAGGTCCGGAAATCATACGGGAAACGATGGAGAAGATCGTTCAGATCCATGAACGATTGAAAGCCTCCAGAGATCGACAGAAAAGCTACGCTGATAAACGTAGGAAACCGTTGGAATTCCAGGTGGGCGACAGTGTTCTATTGAAGGTCTCACCCTGGAAGGGCTTGATACGCTTCGGAAAGCGTGGAAAGCTAAATCCAAGGTACATTGGGCCTTTCGAGATTCTCGCAAGAATCGGCCCAATGGCTTACAAACTTAACTTACCACGCGAACTCAGTAACATACATTCTACCTTCCACGTATCGAACTTGAAAAAGTGTCTGTCCAACGAGACTCTTGTTATTCCACTCGACGAGATCGAGATCAACGAGAGCCTCAACTTCGTGGAGGAACCAGTAGAGATCATGGACCGAGAGGTCAAGCAAATGAAACAAAGTCGTATCCCGATAGTGAAGGTTCGTTGGAACGCCAAACGAGGACCGAAATTCACTTGGGAGTGTGAGGATCAGATGAAACAGAAATATCCTCGTCTTTTTACTTAGTTATTTGTAACTACTTATTTGCTTAAATTCTAATTTCGGGACGAAATTCCTTCTAAGGAGGGGATGATGTGACAACCCGAAATTCTATTCTGTACAAACAATATCACTTCAATAGAAGTCAGAACATTTGCAGTAAGTTTTCCGACTTTTTAGTATAAGTTTGAGTAATTCAGGATTTACACTTAAAGAGATATCAGGAGAGAGGATGCACTAGGGTTTTGTGCAACTCTGTTATTTCATAACTCTATGATATTAGAGTTCATTTCTTGAATAAAAATATTTTCTACCGAAAATCCCAGGACTATATATATGATTCCTAACCAAATTATTTCATTAGTTACATTTCCAACTAGAGAAAAGCCATTTTCTCTCTCACGGATCTTCGGGTTTTCATCCCAAATCGTGAGTACCTTTCCCTAGTTGTATTATATAGCTAGTAATGTGCTTAATAACATCCGTTTCAAAGCAAAACAACTAGATTCGAGAGTTTACCGCCCAAGAACAACTTGGGGAGTAAACTCTTAAAATGATGCCTAGTCCTTCCCCCGTGATATGTAACTACCTTAGGCTTGTATGCTAGTGTTTATAAGACTAGAAATCACCCATGAACACCAAGAGTATGGTGTTCACGGCCCAAGAAGTTCTTCGACCGTGAACTCCAAACTCAAGGGCCAAAGAGTGCTTTAACCACTCCTAAAGCCTTGGACAAATATCTAGATTTACTCCTAGTTAAATCAAGCACCTTAAAACATCAAAGACCCATCCCAAAGAGAGATTACGGCCGTAATCTCTTATGGAAATGGTCTTTGGCCGTGAACATCAAAAGGGGGTACCAAAGTGTACCTAAGGCCTTCATTAGCCTTAGATAATTGTCTAAAACCTATCCTAGATGAGTATGGGACTTGAAAACATAAAAACACCCCTTTCCATATGAGTTTACGGCATTAAACTCAAAAGGAAATGACCGTGGGGCCGTAAACTCCTCAAAGGAGTGTATTAGTGCCCTAAATCCTTCCAATAATTAATCCTCCCAGTAGGAATGCTTCTAGGGATCATTTAGAACTTCAAAACACCAAATGACATTAACCTTAGGATTTCATGGCCGTAAACTTAAGGGTATACAACCGTAAACTCCTTGTGTGGGGTTTATTGGAGAGTAAACTCTTATATGGGGTCCTTAGGAACCCTAAACTCACTAGTCGGGTCCTACAACAATTTGGATGAAGTCCTTAAGGCTAATAACACTTATGTAAAGTGTTTAGCATGTTCTAGGAGGTCTAAACAATTTTAATTAGTAGTTTAAATCTAATTGGGTACACATATGTGTGATTATATGTTAACTAGGATCATAGCGTGTGTTCAAGACTTCACTTGACACCTAGCAATCCTACATCTTCAGTACATCCGTACCACTCACTACAGGTGAGTTCATACCCCTTAATCAATGGTTTAAATGTTTTTAAATGCTTTTATGTGTGGGGAACACGAGTCAAATGCTTATAGTTATTACATCAATCACATGTGATTAATAACTACAAAACCAGTGATTTCCTTATTGTTCAAATTGTTTATCAAACTTTTTTGCTTCAAACTGTTTTACAAGTTCTTATACTTATTAAATACATTTGCTTAAACTATTGTTTTACTTATTATCAATTGTATGCCTATGTATGTATAGTTATATAAGAAATGTTTAAAGGACTTAGGAAGGCTATCCACCCTATTTCCTTTTCGCGCTTGAGATGTGATCTAGTGGGTTATCAGGTACCCGTTCGAAGGTCGTTTAAATGTTAGTTATATATATCATGTGTACATATATAGTCATAAAATGTCCTTCCAATTCATTCGGTACTCTTGGGTAGCAAGGGTATACTTCCATGTTCATACGTACCAGTACATCGCTAGTAAGTTACCATAGGAGTAGCACAGGAGGATACTATTATTATTACTAGAACAATGAAACATACAATGAGTCAGTTCATTTGTCACAATTAGAAATTTTTGTGCCTTGTAACCAAACTTAAATCAAATTATGAATCAAAAACATAAGAGCATGTATGATGCATACTTTAAGTTAGCAAAATTTCAATCAAACACCCCATGCAAGCAATTCAAATAGTCATTAAGCAATTGGAAACCCTAGAAGTCCTTGTTTAAGTCTATTTTGGACTAGGACTTCCTTATTGGGCCCAATGGACCAATAAGCTTCCAATTCGGCTATCTTGGGCTTAGAACTCTTAAATAGGCTCTAATTGGACCCACTTCCATTTAATTCAATATTTTGGGCCATATTGGGCCTAGAATGAAATAGATTAATTATATGAACCATTTTGGACCATAATTAACCTAATCTAACCTAATAGGTCATAAAAATCACATTTATATTTTTTTAGGGCCAAAAATCGTCCAACCTAGCTATAACATGGGCTTAAGGGCAAAAAGCCCAAAAACCTCCTCTCACCCTCCCCATTCTCGGCCCAAGCCCAAAAGAAGAGGAGAGTTGACTTTGTGAGTGACACCTCACCATTGTTCAAGGGACATCCATGCATGAAGACCCAAACATCCATGCACTCACATACTTCCAAGTCTCGCTAGTCTTTTTCTCCCTCTCTCTCTTTCTCTCGGCCGAGTTCAAGCACACACACACACATTTCACTCACTTTTCTCTCAAGGAAACTCTCTCATAACTCATCCATATTTCAAGATCTAAGAAGGAATCAAGGGGATTTTTACACAAAAATCATCATCTAAGGTAAGAAATCTCTTAGATCCTTAAGCTAGCTACTTCATTTCATCCAAAAATCACCTCTTAATTCATTCAAACTCATGATCTAGCACCTAAGAAGCATCCAAGTTCGAAATCTTCCAAGGAAGGTTGCTAAGGCCGAATTTCTTCTCATTCTCTTCCAAAAACCGAAACCACACCCAAAGGTGAGCTTCATACCCCCTCTTTTTCGTTTTTTATAAGTTTTGTGGGGGAGAATACAAGAAAATGTGTAGATCCATGAGTAAATGTATGCCTTGTGTGATTTTTATGCTTATATGTATGATCTTATGTGATTGTGATGTTTATACTAGCCAAAAGGAACCTAAAAATCGAGATCTACAATATGAAGAATGAAATAAGTATAACTTATACCATTTCACACTAATCAAGTCTAGAAAAATAATCTAGTTGGTTAATATGAACACTTTTGGACTTAAAACCCATTCTTGGGCTCGAAATGCTAAAAATACAAAACTAAGGGGCCCAAAATGACAAAACATAGATTCTGAAGGTTGAGATGAGTCTAAACAGTTTCTAATATGTATTTTTTGAATATCAACACTTTTGAAGGCTTAAAATGTGAATCTTAAACATAATGGGCCAAAATGGGCTTTTCGGCCCAATAAAGCCCCAAATTGCGAAAATTTTGAATTAGAGGGGCTGAAACTGCACATTTCTGTAAAACAAGGGATTACTTGTGTACTAAAACTATTTCAAGGGCCAAAATGCTTTTCAACTTAAAAAGGGACCAAAGATGCAAAAAATTTCCATCTTGGGCCAAAATTGTAAAAGTTGCGAAAATAGAGGTTTCAACCGACAAAATTTCATTTTTGAAGGACTTAAGCTGTTTATTAAGTAAAGTTGTGCTAAAAATGTCTTTCCAATAAGTTTTGATACTAAAGTGTCAAGAAAAATAGTTTAAGGACTAAACTAGAAATTCTTTTATACACAAAGGGTTAAAAGTGTAAATTTTATCTAAGAAAGGGCTTAAAAAGATAAACTCTAATTCTTAAAACAACAAATCCCTTAAGATAAAAATACGAGTACTACGTCTACCGGCAAAACGTAATAATAAATACACTTTCAACACCAATATCGTTACCAAACGAATTGATTCGGTCTCGAATCAATAACGAATCAAAAATCAATAAACAATGATACTTCAATACACACGCGGAAATTTACGAGAAGTCAATACACTATCTTTGGGCTCAAAAGTTTCAAATCGTGCTTGTTGGGCCTAGCTAGCCCAATGACATGATCTTTAGGCCCGAAGGGAACGCGCTTACATGTTATTGGGCCTACTATGACCTAAGTTCGTGTAAAAGAACTTTCAATAGCTTTATTGTGCTGTTGGGCCCCCAGGGTCCTTTGGTACTGCTAGCAAAGTCGAGAAGCCAAATGCGAGTCGGGCCAAGTGCTTTTCGCATTCACGATAGCCTTGAACGACTTATGGAAATAACGGGGGCTTCGCACCCTCTTTACTCCTCGGTTGTGGGGCTATGAGAAGTCAGGCTGGTTGGGTTAAGTGAGTAGTATGGACGACGCCTAAGGGATCGTTTGTATTTGTTAGTTGTAAACTAGTCATTTTCATTAATGCGTGATTATAACGACTCACAACCCATAATTAATCCAATGACACCTGGAATTATGGAAAACAACGTCGTATCGGAATAATACTAACTAAGCCATGTAAATTGATGTATTGGGAAAACATCGGGTTTTCCCTGGGGAATTCAACACTCTTAACTATGTGATGTATACAAAGTCTAACAATTATTCACGTTTACAATAATCAACAAGCATACTTACGGATCTTCACACTTTTTCTTATATACAACCTTTTTTTTAGAAAATATCGGATTTTCTGTGGTTTTCAAAACTATACAAATCATTTCTTTTCAAACCTTACTTATGAACTCACCAACATTTCATATGTTGACGTTTTTCCAAAATACTTGTATTCTCAGGTAACAGGTAAATCGAAGAAAAATGTGTCCAGTTATGTCATGATGTTTGTTTAATTAATATCGAACAGTTTATGTTTTGGAAATGTAATGTTTTGAAACAATGTACTAAATGTAAACAATATCGGTTGTAATATTTCAATGCATGGTGATGAATGATGTTATGATTCATGTATAATCATCGTGATGGTATTCAATTAAGTCACAATAGCCCTCGGACGTTTCCGCCGTCTGGTTCGGGGGAGTGACAGGTTGGTATAAGAGCTCTGTTTATAGTGAACTAGCATATCTAGCCACACATTGATATGCAACTATAAACCAAAAGAGGGACTAACACAACTCTGAACAAAACAAGTAAAACATAACAAGAAAACACCATTGCTTGTATTAGGAATGAGAACCTAACACCGAATCAAACAAGATAATGCTAGTATCTCGGTTAATCCAGGACTGTTCTTAGTTGTATCAAGGAGCGGATGTAGTCTGATCAACTACATCCCTACCAAGGTATCACTACCACACGTCCTGAGAAAATCGTGATAGCTAGGGAATCTAAAAGCATACCCCTTTATCACCAAAAAGAGAACGTCTGTTTAGTCTATACAATAGTTGTAGCATCCTAGGAATAATGCTAGCATATTTACATACTCTGGCAGACAGCATGGCTGGTTTCCATCACCCCGGAGATCCTTACTTCCCTAACCAGGAAAATAACGGATGGATCGACGAAGAGCCTGAGGAAGACCCCGAGGAGGAATCTGACGGGGAACCGGAGGCAGGAGCCGAGGGCGAGCCTGCCGAACCAGAAGAAGATGAAGGAAACTTTGAGGAGGAACCCAACGACAGTGAAGGGGGTGATTCGGACGCGGAGTCCGAATTCATCAACCCCCTTACCCGATTAGGGTGCCTGCTTATCGGGTGGGTAATAGTTGACCGACTGACGAAATCCGCCCATTTCCTGCCAATAAAAGAATCCTACAAGATGGAGAGACTGACGCGTTTATACATTCGAGAAATCGTGAGACTTCATGGAATACCATTGTCTATCATCTCAGATAGAGACAGTAGATTCACCTCACGTTTTTGGCAATCCCTTCAGAAAGCACTCGGAACCCATCTCGACATGAGCACCGCTTATCACCCACAAACAGAAGTTCAAAGCGAATGAACCATTCAGACGCTCGAAGACATGCTTCGCGCATGTGTGATAAACTTTGGGAAGTCTTGGGACATCCACTTATCCTTAGTTGAATTCTCTTATAACAACAGTTACCATTCGAGCATCAAAGTCGCTCCTTTCAAAGCACTATATGGGCGTAAGTGTAGGTCACCGTTGTGTTGGGCTGAGGTGGGTGACACCCAGCTAGCAAAAACACTAGCATCGGACAAGGCGCTAACGGGACCGGAGATCATTTGTGAAACCACGGAAAAGATAGTTCAAATCAGAGCTCGATTACAAGCATCGTGCGACCGACAGAAGAGCTACGCTGATAAACGGCGAAAACCCTTAGAGTTTCAGGTCGGGGATCGAGTGTTGTTAAAAGTTTCGCCTTGGAAAGGATTCATTCGTTTCGGAAAACGGGGAAAACTGAACCCACGATACATTGGACCTTTCGAGATCGTTGCCCGAATAGGTCCAGTGGCGTACAAACTGCAGCTACCCGCGGAGCTAAATAGTGTACACCCCGTGTTCCATGTCTCCAATCTAAAGAAGTGCCTATCAGATGAAACACTCGTCATTCCCCCTGACGAGATTGAAATCAACGAAAATCTCCTATTCGTTGAAGAACCGGTTGAAATCATGGACAGGGAGGTGAAGCGTACCAAGCAAAGCCGCATCCCGATCGTGAAAGTATGGTGGAATGCGAAGCGTAGGCCAGAATTCACGTGGGAACGCGAAGACCAAATAAAGCAAAAGTACCCTCACCTATTCTAGCATTCTCAAATCTAGCTTTCAAAAGAATTTCGGGACGAAATTCCCTCTAACGGGGGGATGCTGTCACAATTAGAAATTTTTGTGCCTTGTAACCAAAACTTAAATCAAATTATGAATCAAAAACATAAGAGCATGTATGATGCATACTTTAAGTTAGCAAAATTTCAATCAAACACCCCATGCAAGCAATTCAAATAGTCATTAAGCAATTGGAAACCCTAGAAGTCCTTGTTTAAGTCTATTTTGGACTAGGACTTCCTTATTGGGCCCAATGGACCAATAAGCTTCCAATTCGGCTATCTTGGGCTTAGAACTCTTAAATGGGCTCTAATTGGACCCACTTCCATTTAATTCAATATTTTGGCCCATATTGGGCCTAGAATGAAATAGATTAATTATATGAACCATTTTGGACCATAATTAACCTAATCTAACCTAATAGGTCATAAAAATCACATTTATATTTTTTTAGGGCCAAAAATCGTCCAACCTAGCTATAACATGGGCTTAAGGGCAAAAAGCCCAAAAACCTCCTCTCACCCTCCCCATTCTCGGCCCAAGCCCAAAAGAAGAGGAGAGTTGACTTTGTGAGTGACACCTCACCATTGTTCAAGGGACATCCATGCATGAAGACCCAAACATCCATGCACTCACATACTTCCAAGTCTCGCTACTCTTTTTCTCCCTCTCTCTCTTTCTCTCGGCCGAGTTCAAGCACACACACACACACACTTTTCTCTCAAGGAAACTCTCTCATAACTTATTCATATTTCAAGATCTAAGAAGGAATCAAGGGGATTTTTACACAAAAATCATCATCTAAGGTAAGAAATCTCTTAGATCCTTAAGCTAGCTACTTCGTTTCATCCAAAATCACCTCTTAATTCATTCAAACTCATGATCTAGCACCTAAGAAGCATCCAAGTTCGAAATCTTCCAAGGAAGGTTGCTAAGGCCGAATTTCTTCTCATTCTCTTCCAAAAACCAAAACCACACCCAAAGGTGAGCTTCATACCCCCTCTTTTTCGGTTTTTATAAGTTTTGTGGGGGAGAATACAAGCAAATGTGTAGATCCATGAGTAAATGTATGCCTTGTGTGATTTTTATGCTTATCTGTATGATCTTATGTGATTGTGATGTTTATACTAGCCAAAAGGAACCTAAAAATCGAGATCTACAATATGAAGAATGAAATAAGTATAACTTATACCATTTCACACTAATCAAGTCTATAAAAATAATCTAGTTGGTTAATATGAACATTTTTGGACTTAAAACCCATTTTTGGGCTCAAAATGCTAAAAATACAAAACTAAGGGGCCCAAAACGACAAAACATAGATTCTGAAGGTTGAGATGAGTCTAAACAGTTTCTAATATGTATTTTCTGAATATCAGCACTTTTGAAGGGTTAAAAATGTGAATCTTAAACATAATGGGCCAAAATGGGCTTTTCGGCCCAATAAAGCCCCAAATTGCAAAAATTTTGAATTAGAGGGGCTGAAACTGCACATTTCTGTAAAACAGGGGATTACTTGTGTACTAAAACTATTTCAAGGGCCAAAAATGCTTTTCAACTTAAAAAGGGACCAAAGATGCAAATATTTTCCATCTTGGGCCAAAATTGTAAAAGTTGCGAAAATGGAGGTTTGAACCGACAAAATTTCATTTTTGAAGGGCTTAAGCTGTTTATTAAGTAAACTTGTGCTAAAAATGTCTTTCCAATAAGTTTTGATACTAAAGTGTCAAGAAAAATAGTTTAAGGACTAAACTAGAAATTCTTTTATACACAAAGGGTTAAAAGTGTAAATTTTATCCAAGAAAGGACTTAAAAAGATAAACTCTAATTCTTAAAACAACAAATCCCTTAAGATAAAAATACGAGTACTACGTCTACCGGTGAAACGTAATAATAAATACACTTTCAACACCAATATCGTTACCAAACGAATTGATTCGGTCTCGAATCAATAACGAATCAAAAATCAATAAACAATGATACTTCAATACACACGCGGAAATTTACAAGAAGTCAATACACCATCTTTGGGCTCGAAAGTTTCAAATTGTGCTTGTTGGGCCTAGCTAGCCCAATGACATGATCTTTAGGCCCGAAGAGAACGCGCTTACATGTTATTGGGCCTATTATGACCTAATTCAGTGTAAAAGGACTTTCAATAGCTTTATTGTGCTGTTGGTCCCCCAGGGTCCTTTGGTACTGCTAGCAAAGTCGAGAAGTCAAATGCGAGTCGGGCCAAGTGCCTTTCGCATTCACGATAGCCTTGAACGACTTATGGAAATAACGGGGACTTCGCACCCTCTTTACTCCTCGGTTGTGGGGCTATGAGAAGTCAGGGTGGTTGGATTAAGTGAGTAGTACGGACGACGCCTAAGGGATCGTTTGTATTTGTTAGTTGTAAACTAGTCATTTTCATTAATGCGTGATTATAACGACTCACAACCCATAATTAATCCAATGTCACCTGGAATTATCAAAAACAACGTCGTATCGGAATAATACTAACTAAGCCACGTAAATTGATGTATTGGGAAACCATCGGGTTTTCCCTGGGGAATTCAACACTCTTAACTATGTGATGTATACAAAGTCTAACAATTATTCACGTTTACAATAATCAACAAGCATACTTACGGATCTTCACACTTTTTCTTATATACAACCTTTTTTTTTTGAAAATATCGGATTTTCTGTGGTTTTCAAAACTATACAAATCATTTCTTTTCAAACCTTACTTATGAACTCACCAACATTTCATATGTTGACGTTTTTCCAAAATGCTTGTATTCTCAGGTAACAGGTAAATCGAAGATAAATGTGTCCAGTTATGTCATGATGTTTGTTTAATTAATATCGAACGGTTTATGTTTTGGAGATGTAAAGTTTTGAAACAATGTACTGAATGTAAACAATATCGGTTGTAATATTTCAATGCATGGTGATCAATGATGTTATGATTCATGTATAATCATTGTGATGGTATTCAATTGAGTCACAATAGCCCTCGGACGTTTCCACCGTCTGGTTCGGGGGTGTGACATCATTCATGAGTCAATACTTGCTAAATAAAGAGAGAACACTCATTACAGCTAGTGCACACAATACATTACTATACATGCTAGATAGAAAGAGAACACACATTACAGCTAGCACACACAGAACATTACAGTACATTACCATTTTATTATATGGATATGTTTACATGATTACACTTACGTGAGTACGTTACATAGATACGTTTACATGAGTGCGTTTACATATACGATAATAGGACAGACATCATTAGGTGCTATAGCATAGAACAAGTTCAGCGTCTAACTATACCGATGAATCACAACGCATTGTGATAGTTATATCGGGTATACATGATCATAGTAATGTGGATGTTCACGGCGTGCAAATATGTAGGAGTCGTGTAAAGGTCCCAAAATCCCTTTGACGGGGGGCATCTAGTCTGGGATCTAGCCATCACATTAGACCTTATCCCTCAAATAAGGCAATAGGAGTACAGAGGTAGTCACTTATTACAAATACTACAGTACTTATAAGAATTACCCTAGACTTACGGTAATTAGTACGGTTGTAGTGCGACACTACACCATAGTACTATCTCATTTTTCCCATTAACATTCACTTCGTGAATATTCACACGATGCACGGTAACGTAGAATCTATATTTTTGGTTAATGATAGTCCGAATTGGGGAAAACACACACTTTATCAAGAGACTTACACACAGACACTAGATGCCTTGGTAGAAGGCTACAGTTAGTAGGAAACATAGGGTTTTCTAGGAGAGTTCAAACATTATACAAAACATTGTACAAAACATCTTATAGAAACATTTTACAAACGTTTTCATACAAACTTAGAGATTAATATACTTATGATCTCACCAGCATTAAGCTGATACTCGCTTTCAAAATAACTTGTATTCTCAGGTCACCACTAGACAGGTACAGGTGCCAGGCTTTTGAGAAGATGGAGTTCGTTCAAGACTCGTCTTTTATTTTGATATGTATATTTTTGTTGTCTATCACTTTGACAGAACACACATGTATGAAATTATATTATTAATGCAATGGATGATATTGTTGCTTGTTTACTATTATTCATTGTTTGTGATACTGTACATGACGTCCTCCGCCCTAGAATGTTTCCGCCATTCATGGTTTTGGGGTGTGACATTGTCCCCAAAAAAAACTTGGGTTTGGTTTTTTCCCCTCGGGTTTTAATACAGGTATCTTTGTCATCCCTATCTAAGAGGGGATGCATTAAAATTAGTTGAATGATAATTTCCAAGAGACGGTTTAGAGTTCAAACATACAAAAAACGTTATAAAGAAATACTTGTTAAATGGACAAAACATTACCAAAAGAAATTGACCATTGGAATATTAGCACATATGCTAGGACAAGGTGAAATTTATGAGATGAATGTTTATATGTTATTTTTCTTTCGATGATTGACTTAAAGAATATCAAATAGGCTTTAACTTGTCCTAAATGGATAAAAGCAATAAAAGACAATTTTTTTTAATCTGAGAGGAATAAAATTTTAGGATAAACCAAAACTCTAGAAGGATTATGGTTTTAAGAACAACAAAGACAATAAGTTAATTGCTTTGAGAAATAGAGCTCATATATAAATCTAATATTTATATATGTATACTAGACGAATGCCCACGCGTTGCGCAGAAACACTATATAGTTGAAATCTTTATAAATACATGTTTTTTTTTAATTTAAGAATAGCATTGTTAAATTTGATATAATGATATGTATGCTAAATTGATATACTATATATTGATTATTTTGAATTATATAATAATATATACATCTATTATAACTGCATAATCTAAATCGTTTGAATGACTTCTAACTGCGAGTTACTTATGAATAAAATTAAATATAATATATGGTTTAATGTTATTTATAGTTGTTGTTATTAGGGATGAGCATATGGACCTGGGAACCGGTACCGGTTTCGGAACCCGATGGAGCCGGTCGGGCCGGGACCGGGACGATATTCTTGCGGATTTTTGGAACCGGGAACCGGTAGAACCGGAAAAAACCGGAACCGTTTGTTGCTATTTATCAAAGACCAGTTCCAACATTGATTACACGACAAGAACCGGTAGGAATCGGGAACCGGTAGAACTGATGGTCCGGTTCAGTTCTTAATTTCGGCCGACATTGTTTCCTGGGCCAGGTCTGGTTTGGGCCGGTTCCAGCCGGGTCGGTTCCTTTGCTCATCCCTAGTTGTTATTGTTAATTATTTTTTTTTAATTTATTTGCTTAACGTTTTAATTTTTATCATTATAATTATTTAAGACATCAAACATCGTTTTTTGATTTTAAAGGTAACAATATAATCATATATATAGTTATTTTTAACTATTGTTATTGTAAACTATTTTAAGCTACTTATTTGAGAACTTTTAATAATTATAAAAATATATTTAGGAAATATTTTAGTTAAATTGAGATTACAGTTTACTTTTTGCATTTAGCACTACAATTTATCACTTTTAACTATTCACAAAATATTCTTTGAGTTTTTTAAGTGAATGAAAATTATATTTAAGTTGACTATGTAATGTTATATTTAAATTGACAGTTCAAGTATTTTGTCCAAATTGTTCAAAAGTTATAGTTTTAAACTAATAATGGTTTACATACAGCAACATATTATATGTAATAAATTAAGTAAAATATATTAAAAGCTAAAGACAGAATTTTATCAATAGAAGTAAATATATTATTTTAATATTGAAATTTAGTTTATTTATGATTACACTTTAGGTTTAACATTTATTTAACCTTATTAACCAACTCATAATCATTATTAGAAATACTCTACAAGTTATCACTTTTAACTATTTAAAAAATATTTTTTAGTTTGTTTAAGTTCAACTAAAATTTATATTTAAGTTGACCATGTAATGTTATATTTAAATCAATATTTTAAGTATTTTATACAAATTTTTCAAAAATTGTAGCTTTAAAATGATAATAGTTTACATCCAACAATATATTAAAACTAATAAATTAAGTATAATATGTTAAAAGTTATAAAAAATAAATAAAAATAAAAAAACTTAACTTAATAAGTAGAAGTAAAAATATTCTTTTAATATTGAAATTTAGTTTATATATGATTGCACTTTAGGTTTAATATTCATTCAACCTTATTAACCAACTTATAATCATTATTAGAAAAAAAAATTTAAAAGTAATGGGAGATTCAAATGAATGTGCTGAAAAGAAAAATACATGGGAATTTTAAATGAATGTGATAAAATAAAAAATGTTTCCTTTATAAGTATGTTATATGAATTTACGCGCCTTGCGCAGCGTAGGTTAAAAATATATTATTAAAATGTTGAAAAATATATGTTTAAAATTTTTATGTTACTGGCATTAACTTTGACAAAATATTTTGAACAATATTATTCATAGACATCAACTCACCTTCCTCATTAATAATATTAAATATAATTATCCATTTAATATTATTTTTAACAATTGTTATGATTGATTAATTTAAATTTTTTACTTAGACGATTATTTTCCAATTTCAATAACGATGTTAATTTAAAATACAATTTATTTGTTATTAATTTTATTTAATTTATAAATTGATGTTATTATCATTTAAAATTATTGTTCTTTAGTTAAAAACCACTTATTATTATTAATAAGTTAAAGAATACATTTTAAGAAACACTTAATATTACTATTAAAATGCGAAACATACACTAAATAATAAAGTGATAAGATAGACAATTTGCATTTCAAAAGAGACTTGCATAGATAATATGACATATCCAAAATTTTATAATTTGATTTTATTATTTATAATTATAGTTCATTAGTTTTAAAACCACTTATTATTAATAATACACGAAAGAAAACTTTTAAAAGAGATTTATTATTATAATTAAAATGTTAAACATATACTAAAATATAAAATGATAAGATAGACAATTTGCATTTCAAAAGAGACTTACATGGATACTATGTATAATGTTGCATACCCATGATTTTTCATTAATTATTACTTTGAAGCAACACAAACATACAAAAATATATACAATATTTAATTAAATATTATCTATATCACTTTCCATAACATATGGTCAATAACATGAATCTAATCTAATTTACATTAATGTTTCAACTACAACATACAATGATTGTCTTAAAAGAATACTCAAACATACACAAAACCTTTAAACTTGTTTTCGTTGTGAATTTTGTATGTGATTTGTATTTGTGTGTCTAATCAAAGAGAATGACATTTTTATAGTAGACTATCCACTAATTGCTTATTAAACATATTATATAAGTTATATAACATTTCATGATGTGTGATTAATTACTTTGAAGGTGAAAAGGTGTGGGCTTTCAAATGCAAGAGGTACTTGGAAATTTGTGTAGGGGTTTTAAATGTATGAGGGGATTGGAAAAATGTCTCATTTATAAGTATAGTATGATATGATAATGAAATGATAATGATAATGATCTATAATAATAGAGATATTTTGGCTCAAACCATATTCATTTGAAACTCTCTCATTTAATTAATATCACTTAAAGGTCTTCTTATTAATGATTAACCACTCAAAGGTTGTATAACTTATATATTATGTTTAACTAGGCGAATACATGTGCGTTGCGTAGAATACAACAATATATTTGAAATTTTTACAAATATATGTTTTATAAATATATCAATGGCATTGTTATTAGCTTTTATTTAATAAATCTTATAATAAGTTGGTATATAAACATTATTTGTTTTGAATTATATGATAATGTAGATATCTTTTAAAATTGTATAATCCTAAGTGTCTTAATGACGTCTACCTACAGGTTACTTATGAATAAAATTAAATATAATATATGATCTAATGATATTTATGGTTGCTGTTATGATTAATTAATTTTAAAAAGTTTATTTGCTTAAGATTTTAATTTCTATCATTGTAAATATTTCACAAATTTAATGTTTTTAAAATTTATTTGATGAATATTGTTAGTTTCTATGATTGTAGTTATTTAAAACAAAAAACATTATTTTGTTTTTAAAGAAAATATTATAGTTTTTCTTATATAATATTAATTTTAATTATTTTTATTATAAGTTATTTTAAACTATTTATTTAAAAATTGTTAATAATTATAAAAAATAGTTTCATTGTTTTTTTTAATTTAGGAGTACAATTTAGGTTTAACACTATAATTTATAATCTTTAAATATTTATAAAACAGTCTCTTAATTTTTTTCAAGTTTAACTTCAATTTTGATTTAAGTTAGTTGTTTAATATTATATTAAAATTAATAATTTAACTATTTTGCATCAACTCATGAATTATACAAATATTGTGACTTTAAAATGATAATTTCTCTCATACGACAACATATTTAACCTAATAAGTTAACTATAATATGTTAAAAAGTTAAAGTCATAATTTTATAAATAGAAATATAATATGAGATTTTAATATTGTAGTTTAGTTAATCGTTTGAATGAATTCTACCCACAAGTTACACATAAATAAAATTAAATATAATTGGTTTAATGTTATTTATAGTTGATGTTATTGTTAATTAATTTTTTAAAATTTATTTGATTAATTTTTTAATTTCTATCATTATAATTTTTTAAAACATTAAACATTGTTTTTTTATTTTAAAGGTGACAATATAATCATTTATATATAATTATTTTTAACTATTGTTATTGTATGTTATTTTAAGCTACTTATTTGAAAACTTTTAACGATTATAAAAATATCTTTAGGAAATATTTTAGTTAAATTGAAATTATAATTTAGTTTTTGCGTTTATCGCTACAATTTATCACTTTTAACTATTTATAAAATATTCCTTTTTTTAAGTAGATCTGAAATTTATATTTAAGTTGATACTGTAATGTTATATTTGTTGGATTAGTGTCTAAGTCCATAACTATTTTGGTATGTACTTGACCCGATGGTTCATGGTCCTTTTGGGTTGCCTTCATCAAAGCAACTTGATAGGGTGAATTATGGAGAGAAAGGATTAATTATGATTTATTAATATATTATGAGAATAATATATTAAAGGAAAAATCATATTATTTAATTAATATTAGTCAAGAATTAATAAGAATTAAGTTTGTGGCCAAAAGAGATTAATTAAACTTAAGGGACTGGAATTGTAATTATAAGATAATTGCAATTGGGCTATGGATTACCTTATAATATAAGGTTGGACGAATTCTATGGGAAACCCATTAGAAATCGTCCAAGGCTTATTAAAAAGGGGTTCATGGGTTGCTTAGGGCCTAAGCATCCAAATTAGGGTTTCCTTGTTAGATAACCCTAATAGCCTCACTATTTAAAGAACCCTTAAGCCCTAAAAACGTGGTGAACTTGTTCTCTAGGGTTTCCACACTGTTTGGGCAGCCTCCTTCTGATGAGATTAAAACTTAATCTAGAAGATCGATTAGATCTCAAACAGGTAAATAAATATTAAACAGCAAGAACACAAAAATAAAGAACAAGTCAAGAGTGAATCAAACGTGTCGAATGATTATAAAATAAACCCTCAGAAGAGCTCGATCAAGAACATCAACTGTAGAGGGTTGGAGGTTTACAAGAACAATAAAAGAAATCTGTAATACCATCGTAATTATCGTTATTCTCTAGATCGTTAATCGTTTTTCTAATATGCATGCAAGCATATACTTATATAATAAACCTAGCAAGCTCACGGTTGGACAGGCCCAAAACTGGAGCACAAAATAAATGGACTAACAGCCGAGCCCAATGACGCAATCTTCAAACGAATCTTCAACCCAACAATCTCCCCCTTTGCGTCAATTGGAGCGAGATCTTCACTTGTTACTTGGGCCAGCAGTAGCACCAGGTACCTTCTTCTTCACGGTCTCGAACAGACGAGAGATAAGAGCCAGTATCGTCTGTCTAAATCTGATGTACCATTGGATCATGTCGTTGAAGTACTTGACATCGTCTGCTGCATTCTCTTTACACCTTCGGATGTTCGACAGCACGTGCTCTAGACAAGCAGTGGTGTAAAGATGTTTGTCAGCTAAAGCAAAGAGACATTTCTGTCCTTCTGCTCTAGTGAACATGACCGAATTGCGTCTCGGGTCGATCTCGCCCATTTGCATTTGATTAAGATCACTGGCCGATCCCACAGGAGCTATCTTCGGTTTCTTCTTGAAGACTGTGGCTACCTCCTGATCCATTAGGGAAACCTCCATGATGTAACAGACTAACATCCTTTTGAGATGGTCTATAATTGGACCATATTCGGCTTCATTCGTCAAAAGGATGTTATGCAAGACAATCCAATCATGAGGATTTAGATTCGGTAGATCTGCCAGGGATATAAGATGTTCAGTTCTTGTAGACCCTCGAATCACCTTGAACCGAACATTGATGAATCTTCCTTCGGTATAAGGCTTCAAAACCCGAACATTCACTATCTTCTGGGCGCTCCATGTTTGATATTGAGGACGAGCAGCCTTCAGATAGAATTCGATCAGCTCCCTATCAACCTCTGGATTAGGATGAGGGACTTCAAAAATATTGGAGAAGGCGTGGAAGATAAACGCCTTTCGAATCAACGACATGTCGAACTGCGAATCGACAGAATTATAGCAGTCGAAGGAGATCACCGGCTCGAGCCATAGGATGTTAGGAGTATCTATGGCCTCCTTAATCATTCGCTCCCGAGTCCAGGCAGGGAAGAGAGTCTTCCTGCTCTCAAGGAGATCGTGGGCTTCTTTCTTCTTGCGTTCGGCTTCTTCATCCTCTCGCGCCACACGAATGTAGTCATCATCAACATTGCGACTGTTTTTGCGCTTCAACATGTCCGCAATGGTTTCTCTATCTTCATCTTCATCTTCTTCCTCAGCTATGTTCTTTCCTTTATCCTTCACACCCGAACCCGAAGTTTGACCAGTCGGAGGTGGTTCGGTTGTGTGAGTAGCTTTGGAGGAAGGAGGTGGTTTCGATCCGGACTTCACTTCTCCCCCTTGTTTCGGATCAGACACGAAACTAGGTAAGCCTTCAATTTTGCTGAGAAGGTCCAGGGCAGGAGCAAGTTTTTCAGCAAGGGTTCGCCTCACCGAATGATTGAGAATCGGATCATGTGCTTCCAGGATGTTGGATATGGCAGCGTGTACATCCGAAACACAAGATTTTATAACCTCCCGTTCGGATCGAAGAGCTTTAATCTGTTGTTGAGAGTTTGAAAGCTGAGTGCTCTTGACCTTAAGGGCGGTGGTTTTGCTTGCCAGAACGTCCATTAACGAATTTTTAGCTGCGAGATCCTCTTGAAGCTTAGCGAGGCGCTCGTCAATGGAGGCACGAAGGGCCGAGTTGTCATCGCTGATGGATTGGCGAAGTGTAGCGAATGACTGTAACTCCGTTGAGACGAACTTGGCCAATTGCTGAACGATTGGTTCCAAAGTTGTCTTGGTGGCATCAGCGCTCTCCTGTAAGGACTTCAACAGGGAAGAGGCGTCTGAGAATAGTTTATCGACTTTTGCGGTCGCAGCCTCACGGGCTTTTGTGGCTGAAGCGACAGAATCATGCTGAGCCCTGGAGAAGGCATCAACAATCTTCTAAAGAGCGGCTTCAGAGAGAGAGGACTGGTTGTTGGAAGATGAAGCAAGAAGTAAGTCAACCTTCTCGTTTAGCTCCTCAAGATGCTTCTTCGTTACCGAAGCATCGTCCTCATCGTCACTTCGAACCTGAAACGGACTAAAGTAGACCGAATCGAAGGTCATGTTTTCACCACCAAGGAATGGGTTATCTCTATCAGAGGCATGATCTGGAGATGGTGGGGGTGGTGAAGCTGGGGGTGTGGTGGTTTTTGTAGGTTCAGGTTGAGTGTTTGGGGGGGTAGTTTCGGGTGGTGGTTGAGTGTGGGTAGGTTCGGTTGTATGGTGGGTTTCGGTTTGAGGTGGTTCAGTTACGGGTGGTGTTTCGGTTGCACTGGTATGAACCCCCGTATCAGATACATTGGTTGTAACCTTTGCAGTTGTGGTAGTGGTATCTGTGAAAATGGGTGGTGGTATAGGGAAAGAGGTTTGAGGAATGGTGGTAGTGGGGGTTATGGTGGGAATGGAAGTAGGGATGGTTTGAGGAGGTGAAGGAACTGGAGAGACATGAATTTCCATGTCTGGGGTAGGTGATCGGGGTGGGGTGTTGCCTCTTTGAGGGGTTTCGCCTCTTTGAGAGACGTCCGAACCCGAACGCTCGCCTTCTGAGTCACTCGAAGAGGAAGGGATAAGAAGTTTTCGCTTCGGTTGAGTCTTCCTTCTCTTCGGCTGCGGTGACTGGGCAGGTTTTGATTGTTTCCTCTTCCTGGGAGAAGGACCTTTAGGAGCTTTGGTCACTTGCTTCCCTTTTTCCGCCTTTTTCCCCCTGTTAACCGGTTTGTCAGCATCATGGATAGACTTTAGCATTTCCGATGTAAGTTCCCTAGGTCCAGTTGCCCTGAACTCCTTAATCGTCTGGATGAGCCTGCTGTCAGAGGGAACATCGCCATACATTGTCTCCGGAATAGAGCCAATGAACGAAAACTTAGATGTATCAGAGACGATGATCTTCATGGTATGAAACGTACCGATCGAAGACATCGATGCACTAGCAGCAGTTGGGACATCAAGTTTGCCCATCGCCCATTTGGTGATAAGAATCCAGAACCGAGCATACGACACCTCAGAATGTCGTGATGAAGAAGAAAGGCTCTGGATGAGCTGTTGCCAGAGGACCAACCCAAAGTCAAGATTGACTCCGTTGTAGATTGCATACATAATCGACAAGAACAGTCGACTAGAACCGTCAGATCCTGAGCTCCGTTCAGATAAGCCCTTGAAGAGGACTGTGAACATGCCGTTCCACTGTGGCGGCAAGCAGGATTTCTTGAACTTCGCGACAGAGGTGAGCGCCTCCGTGTACCCCATGTTATAAAACATGTTGTAAAGATACCCAATCGGAATCGTCTCCGGATTGATTCTTGTAGGATCAGCAGCCAACCCTAGCAGTGTGCAGAAACGTTGTCGAGAAATGGAGGTCTTGTGATCAGCAACCTCGAAGAACACCCGCTCGACTGCTTTTTCGTAGTGTGTAGTCGCATACACCTGTGAGAGAATCTCCATGGGCACAGACTCAACCCTAGAAAGAGCTGGAGCGATTTGCGAGTACTTCAGGCACTCGATGATCGGCGACATATAAGAGTCGTACGCCAGAGGGTTTAGGTCGATCACCAAGCATTGGTGAGGGCGAATGGGTAGTATATGTGAGGTAGCATGGACTGAGGATGAGTCCGCCATTGTTAAAAGTAGGAAGAAGATGATGAACAGTGAAGCTTTTTGGGAGTTTTTGCTTTCTAGAAAATCCGGATGCAGTAAAGAGGTAAATGGAAGTATTGACTGCCTTTTATAGTGGGTGAAAGGAGAGAGAAAAATCGTTTCAAATCTTCTATGGAAATACGAAAAGGTTTCCGGAATGACAGATGCGTGACAGTTAAGGCATGCGATGATCACATAGGAGAGAGAGTGTCAGATTCCTAGGATCACGCCGCCCAACAAGCGCCGTTTTAGAACATACCGTTTCAAATCCTCACGCGCCATTAAGTGCCAGAGGGGTGTTGCTTGAAATTCGCACACGCGTCCATGATGGCAGTAAAAGTATGGGCATTCCACATTCACACTCGTTCCCTTTTACCGTCGTTTGAAATTCAATCCTTTTAACTCCCGCCTGAGTCAGCAACTCTTCGTCTTATCTTCGAAATGGCATCAGTTGAATTAATTGCCTACGTGGATGATTTTTGACCACAACTTGATAATTAACCACCAAAGCAATAATACAGCCTGTGATTATTAGTAACAGAATTTTGGAAAAACAAAGATTTTCGTGCGAAGAGTGTAAAAAGAAAAGAAATAAAGCAACTCTTTTTAGGAATGACTGTGATGTCAATAATGACACGAAACAAGTGATCCCGGGCACGAATCTCTTCCTTCAAGATCAAGAGAGACCTTAAAGTGTTTATGTGGATTCCCATTGAATGACGATCAAACATTTATTAATAAATGTTGAAAGGCTTCTTTTAATTAGACTAAGTAAGGGTGGCTTTCGCTTTGATTCAGCAATTCTAATCTTGAAATAAGAAAGAAAGTGAACAAAGTACTTGTGAGACCAGTGTAGTCTGTTGAACAAGTAGGTAGGAATAAATTTTAAAGAGCTTGGAAAATAGAAAATCTCAGAAAAAATTAAAAACTGGATCCCAAGGGAAGAAATGTTATGGTGTTTAACAATTTCATAAGAATCACACATAAATAAAAATTTGAGATTTCAGTAGGATACATCCGTCAATTCGTTGGTGAATACTTGAGCAAATTTATTGTTCACCGTCAATTCAGATTTGGTGTTGAATTTTGGGTTTCACTCAGCTCGTAGTGGCACAAAACTAAGATCATAAACACAGATGTTGTGTAACCATAAACCTCAGTGGTAATTTCTGAGAGTCTCAAGGGTTACGTTGATGAAACGAATATAATGGAGAAATGTAATGGAGATGGTGTAAGAAATTAAAGTACCTCTGCTGCAAAAATAAGGACCAAGCAGAAAACCCTTATCTCATGTGAGAAGAGAGTGAGATAGCTCACGATTAGAATAAATGAGACAGCCTAATTGGGAAGACAAGGTTTGTTTATACCAAGTCATTAAGGCGTTTATTCAGAATCTTATGAGGCTTGGGACACATACAGCAGCATGCTTCTAGAGACACTTAAGTAATCCAACAATTATATCCCTATAAACGAACACACACACAAACATAATTAAAAGAGAAAAATATTTTTGGAGTTTTTGAAATAGAGAAAAAATAAAAATAAAATAAAATAAATAAGCAAGAAAAAAATAGACTTAGAAAGAGTAAAATAAACTTTGGAAAAATTTGGTAACCGAACCCGAACGTTCGGTTGGTTTCGGTTGGGAAAAATTTGCAAAACCGAACTCGGGCTTTCGGTTGGTTTCGGTTCAAGAAAATTTTGAAAAACCGAACCCGAGCGTTCGGTTGGTTTCGGTTCAAGAAAATTTTGAAAAACCGAACCCGAGCATTCGGTTGGTTTCGGTTTTGGAAAATTTTGAGAAACCGAACCCGAACCTTCGGTAGGTTTCGGTTTTGGAAAATTTTGAGAAACCGAACCCGAACCTTCGGTAGGTTTCGGTTTTGGAAAATTTTAGAAAACCAAGGAATTTAGACATGCAATCAGAAAATACTTTTAACAATAAGATAAACAAATTTGTACAAGAAATATACAAACAAGAAAAATACGTTTTTGGTGATGAGCGAGTCAGATGATTTAACCGAACCTGAACGTTCGGTCAATTTCGCTTCTTACGTTTGAGGTTGAGAGGTAGTTTGAGGTACTGACTCTGATTCCATCATACCTAGCCCTTGCAATATTCTGTTGAATGATGCTTCAGGAAGAGCTTTGGTAAAGACGTCAGCCAGTTGATCAGTGGTTCTTACAAAGTGTACTTTGACGTTTCCATCTTCCACGTGATTTTTGATGAAGTGATACCTCAGTGCTATGTGTTTGGTTTTAGAGTGTTGCACTGGGTTATGACAGATCCTAATTGCACTTTCAGAGTCACAATATAGTGGGATCTTCTTCATATTGAGTCCATAGTCTCGAAGTTGACTCTGGATCCAAATCACTTGAGAAGTGCAGGATGCAGCGGCTATGTATTCCGCTTCGGCAGTAGACAACGACACGCACGTTTGTTTCTTGGATTGCCAGCTAACCAACTTCCCGTCAAGGAATTGACAGCCGCCAGTGGTGCTTTTTCTGTTGAGTCCACATCCTCCAAGGTCAGCATCTGAATAGGCTTGAACGAAGAAGCCTGAGTTGGAAGGATACCATAGACCTAAGGAGGTGGTTCGCTTGAGATAGCGTAAAATGTTCTTCACTGCAAGCATGTGAGGTTCGCGTGGGTTTGCCTGAAATCTAGCACAGTAACATACAGAGAACATGATGTCAGGCCTGCTAGCAGTAAGATACATTAGTGAGCCTATCATTTGACGATAGAGCGTGATATCAACAGCCGGTTTGTCTAGGGATGGAGTTAGCTTGGTGCCGAATGCCATTGGGACTTTGACTTTGGAGTCTCCCATCATCCCAAACTTCGCTAGGAGAGTCTTCGTGTAAGCTTCCTGATTGATAAAGATGCCTTCGGGTCCCTGTCTAATATTTAAACCAAGGAAAAAGTTAATAGGACCCATTGAGCTCATTTCAAATTTAGTCTCCATCAGCTTTCTGAATTCAGCTGTTAGGCTAGGATTCGTTGAGCCAAAGATGATGTCATCGACATAAATTTGAACTATCATAAGGTGGTTACCTTCCTTTTTGCGAAAGAAGGTTGGGTCAACCGAACCTTGTTTGAATTTAGACATCTTTAAGAATTTAGTTAGCGTTTCATACCAGGCTCTCGGAGCTTGTTTGAGGCCATACACAGCTTTATCCAGAATGTAGCAATGATTTGGATATTTTTCGTTCACGAACCCAGGAGGTTGCTCCACATACACGGTTTCTTCGAGTTCTCCATTAAGAAATGCACACTTGACGTCCATTTGGAAAACTTCAAAGTTTTTGTGGGCAGCGTAAGCAAGAAATATTCTTACAGATTCCAGCCTAGCTACAGGAGCGAAAGTCTCTTCATAATCAATCCCTTCCTCCTGACAATATCCCTTTACTACCAGACGAGCTTTGTTCCTTGTAACATTCCCTTCCTTGTCCATTTTATTCCTAAAGACCCATTTGAGACCAACAACCGAGGCATCTGGAGGAGTTGGAATGAGGCGCCAGACTTTGTTCCTTTCAAATTCGTTCAGTTCGTCTTGCATTGCTTGAACCCAATCGGAGTGATCGAGAGCAGTGTTAACTGTCTTCGGTTCAACTTTTGATACAAAAGAGTTAAGCATACAAAACTCAACTTTGGAAAATAAGGATGTCTGTTTTGCCTTCAGTTGTGATCGGGTTAGGACCTTTTCAAAGACATCACCAACCACTTGAGAGATGGGATGATCTCTGGTCCATTTGATAAGAGGAGGGTAGTTTGGATCAAAGGCGGGGTCCAGTTCAGCGTTGATCATTTCTTTTGGCTCAGATTGGCTTTCGTAGTCGAGCGTCATATCAGCTTGCTCCCCCTCGATAGATGAGCTTTCTGGAATGTTTGGAGAAACTTGAGGTCCAGAGGTTTCTTGTGGTGCTTGGTATTCAGGCGTTGATGCACCTTCGGTTGGTGAAGCACTTTCGGTTGGAGAAGTACTTTCGGTTGCAGTTGTAGAGCTTGGCTCCCCCTCAACATGTGAGCTTGGCTCCCCCTCGACTGAAGCATCGTTGGATGGAGATTCATTAGAATTCGATCCTCCTTCGTTCATTCTCCTGGCAGCTTCTTCGACAATTTGCTTCATATGGTCTACCTTGTTGTCTGCTGCGCCTGCTTCTGAGAGAGTGGCTTTCTCTGGTTCATCAAATAGCTCCATAAACTTCTCGAATAGATTAGCGATCGAGACTGTGACCTGGCCAGTTTGAGGAAAGATTTCCCCAGCAGTGTCTTCTTTGGCCTGTAGCCTTTTGACATAGCTATCATCAAAAGTCACGTAATAGGTCTCTTCGAGTTTTCTCGAACGCTTGTTTAGTACTCTGTACGCTTTGGAAGTGAGAGAGTAGCCCAGAAAGATTCCCTCGTCGGCTTTGACATCGAACTTGTTGCGGTGTTCTTTAGAGTTAAAGATGAAACACCGTGAGCCGAACACATGGAAAAATTTCACATTGGGCTTCCTGTTGTTGAGAATCTCATAAGGTGTGAGCGTGAATCTCTTGTTGAGATAGGACCTGTTCTGTGTAAAACAAGCAACAGAAATAGCATTAGCCCAAAAATAAAGAGGTAAGGAAGCGAAACTTAGCATAGTCCGGGCAGCTTCACACAAAGATCGGTTTCGTCTTTCGACAATTCCGTTCTGTTGAGGTGTGTAGGGAGCCGAGAAGTTGTGACTTATTCCCTTTTCTGCTAGAAACTCTTCAAATTCCCTGTTCTTGAATTCCAGACCATTGTCGCTCCTGATGTTGCGAACGACCTTCTTGAGTTGTACTTCAATCTGCTTGATGAACACTTTCAGCTTATGAGTCGCTTCAGATTTGAGCTTTAGAAAGAACACCCATGTAAATCGTGAAAAGTCATCAACAATAACAAGAATATACTTGCTACCACTGATGCTTTCGATAGATGATGGACCACACAAATCAATATGAAGTAATTCGAGTGGTTCAACAACTTTGGTGTTGATTATAGATGGATGACTTTGACGACTCTGCTTCCCCATTTCGCATGCAGCACACAAATGATCTCTGTCGAACTTGAGCAATGGAAGGCCTCGAACATAACCTCCAGTGACAAGTTTGTTGATATCTTTAAAGTTGAGATGAGAGAGTCTTTGGTGCTACAACCAGCTTTCGTCAGATTGTGCTTTTGATAACAAGCATATAGCTGGGTTTCCTTTGATGGGTTTGAGGTTTAGAGGAAACATTTCACCCTTACGTTCAGATTTGAGAATTACTTTCTTCGTCTTCTTCTCAATAATTTCAGAACCTTCATCGTCGAATGAAACTTTGAGACCTGTACCTCCAACAAGTTGAGATACACTGATGAGGTTGTGTTGTAGTCCTTCCACATATGCCACCTTCCCTATAGTAAAATCACCATTAGTTATCATTCTGTATCCCTTTATGGTGCCGAAAGAGTTGTTTCCAAACTTGACGTTGCCACCATTTGAAAGAGACCTGTATTCCCTGAGCTCTTCTTTCCTCCCTGTCATGTGACGCGAGCAGCCACTATCGATGTACCATTCTTCGTCAAACTGCTCGTCACTTATAACCTGCAAAAATTAAGCAGATTTACGAACCCAAAGTTTCTTGGGTCCTCGTGAGCCTTTCACAGGTACAGGAATAGTAAGAGAGATGTCAACAAGATATGTTCGTTTTATTAGTGTTGTTTCATCTTTCTTTTTAATGGTAAAGACTTTATTTTATTAGGATTAGGTGTGTTCGGTTTAGACTCTGGTTTGGATGCAGAAACCTTCTGTTTGCCCTTTTGTTCAGCTGACGAATGAGATTTTTGAGAACGAACAGAATGAGCTTTAGAGCAAGATGGAGATGAATTGGAAGAATTAGATGAATTAGATGAATGAGAAGGAGTGGGCTTAGATTGAGATGACTTCTTGGCTGGAGACTCTAGGTGACCCTTTTGCTTTTGATCATTGGTGGGACTGACCTTAGAGTTTTGATTTCCTTTGATTACAGAACCGAACCTTTGCTTTCGGTTGAAGTAGTTCTGTGAACTGAACCTTGGCTTTCGGTTGGAGTCATCCTCAGAACCGAACCTTTGCTTTCGGTTGGTATTCTCTTCCGAACCGAACCTTGGCTTTCGGTTGTTGTGGCTCTCATGCATTTTGACAGGATTATTCTCAACTTTTAAATTCTTGTCTTGATGTGAGAAATATGCATTCTAGGATTGCCAGAATTGTTTCCTTTCAGAAAGATTCTTCCTGTATCTCTGATTCCTTTCACGTTTATGATTCCTCATCTGCTTCGGTTGATGATGGATATTGGCTTTCATTTTCGGTTTCTTCTTAGTTGGTTCACTTTGAACTGTGGGAGTTTCACTTTAAACTGAGGAACTAGAGGGAATGTATTCTTTTGCCGAGCTTCCATTTTCTTGAGGAATATCTTTCGTACCACTGGTGCTTGGCTCATCGAAATTATTTGGCTTATTCAAGGGTTCAGGTATGTATCTACCTTTACTCATCCATGAGGTTCTTTCTGATAAGCCTACCGTTTCATTTGCATTATCGATTGGAGCGGACCAGAAGAACTCATCGCAGCCATCAGCATTGTCTTCGTTTACAATTGCTGTAAGTTCAGCAGTCTGATGTTCGGTTACTCCAGTGACCTTGTACATTTGATTTGGAGTGGTCCTGACCTTCTGATATACAACCGCTTTCTCTACTAAGATCGGGGACTTTTTTTGGGACAATCGAGCGAACTCCACTGAATTTTCAAAAATTAGATTCTTGTGGTTTTCAGGTTCGCTTTTTACAAATTCTGAGCAGTCAACCGTGTCCTCTACAGAAATTTCACTCATGTTGTCATCCTCATTAAGCTCAGATGCATTTTCAACATCAATTTTGTTTTCTGAGCTCAAGTTGGCGTTTAAAGAGTCAAATTTTTGTATGGTTTCGGTTCTCAGTTTAAGTCTATCATTTTCATCCAAAAGGTTTTTAAGCATGTTCTTGTGGTCCTTGGATTTAATGAATGATTCTATTTTGTCCAGTCCATACATGTAGGTCGGATTGACGTCATCAGATGATATCACACTCTCACAATTATAAGCTTCGACATCAATTTCATCCTCCTTAAACTCAAGGAAGGGCAAAATCATGCGATGAATCTTTTGGCCTATTTCACAGTCCAAGTGAAGCTGAGTAATATTAGTGTAAAGACGTTTTGCAATTAAACAAAAAACATTCCGCTGTTTTAACAACTTTAAATTGTCTCTTTGTAAATAAATGTTTTCGTCTTTTATTTTAACTAATTCAGACTCCTTCAACTCGATCCACATGCGCCGCTCCTCACTCTTCGAAGACACCCTGCTTAATTGATCAGTTAGGTTAGAATTGGTGACTCGAGTTTGAGTTAAACTACTATCTAGATGAGAAATTCGTGAATTAACATTTTTTAGTTCTTTTTCATATGAGGATTGTGGTACTTTAGATGAAACAAAAACCGATTGTACCTTTTTGATCAGTTCATCGATCTCATTGAACTGCACGCTGAGCGGTTTGGCCGTAAAGCACATATCCTGCTGCTCCTTCGGTTCATTGCTTCCACCATCAGTGTTGTATCCCCTTATCTGAGATACATCGGACACCATGAAGCACCTTCCTCCACTGCTCTCCTCCTTTGCCATACAAGCCTTTCCATGCGAAGGATTCCTCACTTCATCGTCTTCGGAGTCGGTTGACCAAACTTCCACTCCACCGAACTCGTCATCAGCAACCGAACCCTGCACAATTAGAGCATTCATGGAAGGGTTAGCGGTAGATTTCTTCTTTCTCATCTCATCAAGCTTTTTCTGCAACAAAGCTTCCTCATCCTTTTCCTCATCCTTTTCAGCCATCTTTTTGAGGACACAATCCTTAGCATAGTGGTTTTTCCCACCACAGTAGTAACAGCTTACTCCAGAATCACCATCTGCCTTCGGTTCCTTCTTGGGCTCTTCAACCTTCGGTTCATTGTTAACCTTTTCTGAACTATAACTCCCCTGCCAGTTTCGGTTTTTGTTGATGGGGAATCTCTTCTTAATGAACCTCTTGGGGTTAGACACCATCATAGCATAATCCTCAGACGTGAGGTCATACTCCTCCAAGTTGAGGTCTTCATCCTCCATCACAGCTTTACTTTTTGACAGGAGGGCCAGCGAACCTAGGCTTGAGACAACATTCTTTTCCTGCAGCACAATCTTCTCCTGAGACTTGAGAATACCCACCAGTTTCGCCAAAGAATATGATTTAAACTGCTCATGGGCTATAACAGTTGACACCACTGCTCTCCACTCTGACCTTAGACCATTTAAGAACGTAACCTTCTGCTCGATAAGCTTCCTTTCGATGTCATGTTTGATCATCTTGCTGAGAAGATGATTGAAGCGATCAAACGTCTGGGTCACAGTTTCTTCGGCTCCTTGCCTGAATTCTCCAAACTCAGATAAGAGCAAGGTTTGGATAGAATGTTCAAGATCCTCGTCTGTAGAGTACAGTTCACGAAGTCTATCCCAAACTTCCTTTGCCGTCGTGCATGAGCTAACCAACCTAGGTGTCGGACTGAAGGGCGAATTTGATCAACCTTAGCGCCTTGATATTGCACTGGAATTTGTCCTTTTCATCTTGCGCAATATCTTTAACATCCTTCAGCAGATCATTATACTCCTTTTGAGTTTTAATAATCCTCGACGTTGCAGAGTGAGAGAAAGGTCCATTAATGATTGCTTCCCATATGAGGTATCCATTATCCTCAGATCCTATAACGTAGTCTTCGAAGTGATGCGCCCAGACTTCATAATCATGGGTATATAGGATGGGAATCTTCGTGGTTGAACCGATGCTGTTGGAAATATTGATGGGATTCGATTGCGACTCGTCCATTATGATCGAAAAACCTGTTCAAAGATCAGACTTGTAATAAATCAGATTAGGGCAAAACAATAAATATCAAGATACGTCAATAATGAGATGACGGCTCAATAAATATTAGTAATTGCGGAAAAACCCTAATTGAAACCTTTTCACAGAAAAGATGTGTATCGATTACACAGCCTCCTGCTCTGATACCAATTGATGAGATTAAAACTTAATCTAGAAGATCGATTAGATCTCAAACAGGTAAATAAATATTAAACAGCAAGAACACAAAAATAAAGAACAAGTCAAGAGTGAATCAAACGTGTCGAATGATTATAAAATAAACCCTCAGAAGAGCTCGATCAAGAACATCAACTGTAGAGGGTTGGAGGTTTACAAGAACGATAAAAGAAATCTGTAATACTATCGTAATTATCGTTATTCTCTAGATCGTTAATCGTTTTTCTAATATGCATGCAAGCATATACTTATATAATAAACCTAGCAAGCTCACGGTTGGACAGGCCCAAAACCGGAGCACAAAATAAATGGACTAACAGCCGAGCCCAATGACGCAATCTTCAAACGAATCTTCAACCCAACACCTTCTCTTCTCTTCTTCATCCTCTTGATCTTAGTGTTTGTGAACCATTAGAGGAGTGACATTTGTGACTCTAAGCTTTCTAAAGTCAATACAAGAAGGATTTGAGATTGTTATTGCTACATAGCAATCAACGTATGATCTAAACCCTAATTCATATGTTATATTGATTATCATATATTAGATCTAGGGTTTATAGTCTTGGATGAATTGCATGTACAATAGAGAAACCTAGATCCAAGCATTAGGGTTTGTATGAGCACATAGGATGTTCTTATGGCTAAAACCCATCAGTGGTATCAGAGTCTTGATTGGTTTCTATTGTATCGATGCCTTGTACGTTTGTTCAAGTTGCAAAATCGAGTTTTGAGATCCTTGCCTGATGAACTCGGCGAGTACCACAGTGTACTAGGCGAGTAGGCCTCAACTCGGCGAGCACAGTGTGGTACTCGGCGAGTTCGAGCGTCAGATGGAGCTAATTTCAGGATTTCTTGCTGTTTTACTCATGGATACTTGCCTTATCTGTTTTAGATCATTAAAATCCAATTTTATATATATTTATGAGTATATCCTTGATTAAACAAAAGATAATTACCAATTAATTAGATAATAACTTCCTTATATGATAAAGTTTGATTATTTGTATTAATTGGGTAACTTACTTTGCAAGAAATTGAAATTAGGTCAAATATAGATAATGATAAAATAAAGTGTTTAATTTATATTATTTGTTATTTGATCCCTGTGTTATGAAAAGTTTCAATTTTTCCCCTTTAGGTTTTATAGTTTAAATTTGAACTCAAAAGTTTTGTTTTGAAATTTAAATAGTTGAAACCCTAATGTTTTGAAAAGGTTTCAAAACTTGCCCTCAAGTTTTGGAATTTAAATTTTGATTAAAATGTTTGATTTTGAAATATTTAAATTCTAAACCCTAATGTTTTGAAATGTTTCAAAACTTGCCCTCAAGTTTTGGAATTTAAAAGTTGATTAAAAGTTTAATTTAGGAATGTTAAATTCTAAAACCCTAGTATTGTTTTGAAAAGTTCAAATCACACCCTTATGGCTTTATTAATTAATTAAAGTGTATAATTAAAAGAGATTTAGTAAATCCATAAAGTTTTGGTGTACAATTTAATTAAATTAAAAGTATAATTATTAAATTAGACCACCTAGTATTTTAAAAGTGTAAAATACACCATATACTATATATAACATTAAAAGTCTAACATTATATATATATATATATATATATATATATATATATATATAAGTAAAAGTCAGTCTTACCGTTAGTAGGCCTCATTCACGAAGCTGGTCTATAAGGGGTGTTTAAGGAAATTGTCTATAAAATGGCGATTGAATGGGTATCCACTCTTACCCACCGAACTCTTGACTAGTGGAGGGTCATTAGCTGAACGGGTAGGATAGGACAGAAACCTTCCATTATAAGTATAATGAAGTATAAAAGTAACTAAATGCTTTCATAAAATTCCCAATCTTAGTTACTTTAGGCAAAAGTGAATTGATGCAATTCCATGAAATTACACTTTGTGCCCTTGCAAAGACGTTAGTGGAGCGTGTATGGTTAACCGGCACCCTAAATGGTTCTAAGCAAAGGTAGCAAAAGGTGACTCAATGTTTGTCATAGTTTGGTGGAGCGTGTGTGGTTAACTGGCACATCGAATAAGTGACTGTAACATGTGAGGGCACCATGTAGATTTGCATGGTTATTCACACCCGCTTTGTGATCCTCGGCATCCCAGTCACAAACTAGAGGGGCATATTGAGATTTAAACATGCCATTGAAAAGGTTCAATGAATCTCTAAGGATCTAGGAGTTTTCAATACATTTAAGACTTAATCTGTTTTTCGTTTTTCATAGTGGAAAATTAGTGAATCGTCATTCACTTACCTTCAAATGTTCTGCAATTTGGGTTATGGCATCCCTCTCCTGAGTTGTGGAATATTGTGTTGGGTCCTAGCCTTAATATCTCATTTGGGTGATTTATTAAGGACTCAATCGATCAACTAACTTGAATTTGTTTTCTCCCGTTTTGTAGATGTTAAAGTACGACAACTATGGTCTTCCCAAATCCCGTGGAACAAGCATTCCACATGAAGATGATATTCCACGATTCGATCGAGGAACAAGAAATCATGCTTCACTTCCTTCACCTCCTCCCGTTATTCTCCCTAACCCACAAGATCGAAGAATTGAAAGGTTCAATGTCACTAAAGCCCTATTGAAAATGAAACATGAAGATGGTAAACCCGTGTGTGCCCACGTTCTAGGAATGAAATCACACATCGATAGGTTGATAATGTTGGGTACGTCATTCCCGGATAGGTTGGCTGTGAACTGGGTTCTGCAGTCACTTCCCGAATCATATAATGAGTTCAAAAGAAAGTATTATATGATGGATCATGACGAAAACCTCATTGACCTAACTTACATGCTCATTGCTGCTGAATCAGAAACGATTTGGCAAAGCAATGGAGTGTATTTGTTGGGAAAGTCAACCAACCATGCTTCCGAAGACGTTCTAGGAGAACCGACCTGCATTTGCTGCCAAGAGAAAGGGCGTTGGACACAAGTCTTCCCTAAGAACCTAAAGAGTCCAGAAGATGGGAGAGTCAAAGAGTATGGTTGTGCTTCAGGTAAAATCCACTATCTAACTCCATTAAGTTCCTATTCGTTGATTCTTAATACATAATATGATAAGATTGCATTTGAATGTTTTGCAGGATCAGTGAAAAGAGAGGAAGCTTGATGAAAGAGCAAGATGAGTCTAATCACGAAGAAATGGACCTCGATCGCATGGATTTGAAGATTTGATTTTGAGCTTAGAAAGTTATGATAGAATTGTTAGGAATATTTGACTACATAGTTTTTCAGTTGATTTTGCATTGTAAGGACAAATGTTTTCCGCTTCTTTTATGAATAAAATAAATTTTAGTTTGACTCATTTATTTATTTATTTATTTCCTTGCAATGAAATCGTTATGAAAAATTGATGTTCATATATTTCTACAACAAGTGGATGTGATTCTTAATTATGTTGTTTGTGGAAATTTCGAGAATTTACCAAATAGGGAGAGTTTCTCATCACCCAAGTTTCAATTGGACAGAAACTTGGAATCATGCAACTTGGTTGCACGATGAATGAGAAATTTCATATTTGGAAATTAGACTAATTCGTTGACAAAGTGTCAAGTGAAGGACTAGGAGATCGATTACACAAAGTTGTGTGTTGATCAAGTCCACCACAAGAGTAACAAAGATATTCATCATGATTTACTAAAGGTTTAGTAAATATGATTAAGTGTAATTCTAAATTGATTGAAAAGGTTTAAGTCAATAGCAGAACTAATAAGAAGAATCAAGTAGGCAGAAAGATAAAAAAAAAAAGTTTCTCTACTCTAAGAAGAAGGGAGAGTACCTTTTATTATGTTTTATGATAAGTCTTAATGATTAAGAACCATATCTCAATTGATCCTCTAAGTAAATCTTAGTACAATTGTATGTCTAAGAAGAGGAATTAAGAATTGAAGAAATGGTTAAATCAAGAAGTCAATCATACTTCGTTCCAAAACAAGTCTTAGAGTTAAGATTGTGATATTGAGTGACAAGTCTTAAGAAGGTTTATAACATTCATCAAGTGTAGAATTTGGAAAAAAGATTTTCTTATTCTTGTACATTTGAAATTGGAAAGTTGTGATGTCTTGGATAAGACAGAGACCAACTAGGACCAATTTTATATAGTGTTTTGTCTTGATAAAAGCTACACTAACTCTTGAATATTTGTTTGTCAAGAAATGTTTATTGACAAGAGAATCTTATATGTCAAAGAGTCAGTGGGAGTCTTAATGGTCTTGAAAGGTCTCAAGAACAAATCAAGAATAAACCTTATCGATCATCACTAGCACACGAGTAGAGGTTTACAACCTATCGTGTTGACACTATCTTGTTTCTATGCCGTTCCAATTGAGTTAACTATGCATATGAGTTCTATGAGTTCTCATTTGAATGCATAAAAGGCAAGGACCTTAATCAATGAAAAGTACATTGATGGGAAAGGGTGAGCTGCTTAACTACTTGGAAGACATGGTGGGCAGCCGTGTTACCATAAGGCAAGAAATCAAGATTAAGAAAATTCGGTCCATATGAGTTTGAATTTGTCATAAACTTTGTTTTTGACAAATTCACATGGATAAGAACACATACACCATTAAAATCTAAGTGTCATAAGGTTCCCTCCTTCATGAAAATGATTGTGAGGAAATGCTTTCACTAAAAGAGATTTTAAGAAGATAGTGATTGTGATAATTGGATTCTCGAATTCGATTATGATTACGGTATCCCTTTCCATGATTCGAATTGTGAGATTTGGCAATTAGTCTTAATTGTTTAGACACACATATGAGCTATCTAAAGGGAAGGTGTATAAGTTCAAGAAGCCTTGATAAAAGATTATCAAAGCATTGGGTATTAGAAATATGAACTTAAATAAATTCAATAGGTATTGTTTTTCTGAAAGTTAAGCTGTTTCTAAATACATGTCAAAGATAGTGGGGGCATAAGCGTTATGTTTAAAATAATCATCATGATAGTGGGAGCATAAATGTTATGATTGTATAATTATTAAGGCAAGTGTTGCAAGTTAGCAATATTAGTTATAGAAAACAAGAGTCATACTTGCAAAGTTGTAAGGGTTGAATAGTTGTTTTGCTATAATTAAGGGAGAGAATATTATGCTTCATTTCAAATCTAAAGTCTTAGGTTGTGGAATGTTAATAAATTTAGTCAAGGATACATAGTGTGTTCTTAAATTTCGATTATGATTACGGCATCCCTCTTCATAATTCGAATTATAAGAACGTAGCACATAAAATATTATGGCAGAAGATTGATAAAGTATTAAATCTTCATGTAAGACATTATGCATCGTGTCCCATACACTTCGGGTATAGGATCGATTTCAAGTGCTATAATATTTGACCATTCTAAAATTTTCCAAATGTCCAACACATTTAGAGGGAAAAGGACAAGAATCGGTTTTGACTAAGATAAATAAACAACTATCAAAGGACAATCCAAAGTTCGCCGAGGATTGGTCGCTTGTGAGTAGTTGGAAGTATAGTATTAGATGGACCATATCGACATTATTATGAATAGAAAATATTCTATTAAGAATGAGTTGTCATATGGAAATTATGGAAACGTTTCCATATTAGGAGTTGGATATTGAGAATCAATGTCTAGATTAGAAACTTTTATGCAAAAGGATGTTCGAAGGAATGTACTTTGAGTGAGAGACATCAAATCTAAGGAATTATCTTGTAACAATCTCCGATAGAGGACTTTGTAGTTTCATTGGCAATAGTCATTGTGACTTTAGTGCAGTGACATTACGAAAGGATCATTGCATAAAATGTTAGAATAAGTGGCAAGAATTTGGTATTCTTTCACTTGTGAAAAGGATTGGGAGTTGTGGAATGAGTAGGATTGGAAATGTATTCATTTGATCTATTTCACAAAGTAAGAATCATAGGTAAACATTGTGTGCATGCTAAGAGCATGGGACAAGTGTAATAATTCAAGTGAGAAGTTGATTACCCGAAACAACAAATAATGAGTAATCGATATGGTGATAAATAAAAGGTGTTTTATTTATACTCAAAGGTTTGAGACCATATGGGATTAGTATTATTATTGTGTTTCACTTTGCATGTTTTGACTTCCTGAATAATTTTACTTGTTTAGTACAGTCAAATTATTCAAACGGGCCACAGTCGTTCATATGTCGGAAGTAGATATGAAAGAAGACTGTCGTGAATTGGTGTGTGGATTGTCTAAAGAGAATTAGACATAAGCAAATGTTTGCTACAACGTTCATGAGTGCTTATGAATATGATTTGAGCATTGGATTAAACCCACACTCACTTGGATCACTTCATGGATTTTATCACAAGTGATTGGTGAGACGATAATATCTTATATTCTTGAAACCGAGATGTGTGAGTTGTATCTTGCGAGTCGGTTGCACATTGATAATATGTAAACGCACCAGTAACTTGGTGTTATAAAACATATTGTTGTGTGTGATGTGGTGAGTGAGTGGAAGCGAGCATTGAGTCAAAGTTTATCCGTTCCTTTTATCCAAAGTAGGATAAAAGCGATATCTGTGGGCCCCTCGATGATTTAGTGATGGCACCTAAGCGCTTGGCCAAGCCGGGACTAAATTAATGTGTTCAATTGTAGTCTGTTGTCAGTCGTCATAAATCTGAATTCGAGAAACAGCACATAGACAGAGAGAATGATTTAGATCCATGTCTCAGTCTATACGATATCTAGAATGGAGGAATATATGATCCCTTATCTAAAGGACACGCGTATCTGATAAGATCAGAGTTGACAGCGGCTTTAGAAAGCTACGATTGCAGATCAGGATCTGAAGTCATACGCGGAATAGTTATTAGACTTATCCAAGTGGGAGACTGTTGGATTAGTGTCTAAGTCCATAACTATTTTGGTATGTACTTGATCCGATGGTGCATGGTCCTTTTGGATTGCCTTCACCAAAGCAACTTGATAGGATGAATTATGGAGAGAAAGGATTAATTATGATTTATTAATATATTATGAGAATAATATATTAAAGGAAAAATCATATTGTTTAATTAATATTAGTCAAGAATTAATAAGAATTAAGTTTGTGGCTAAAAGAGATTAATTAAACTAAAGGGACTGGAATTGTAATTATAAGATAATTGCAATTGGGCTATGGATTACCTTATAATATAAGGTTGGACGAATTATATGGGGAAACCCATTAGAAATCGTCCAATGCTTATTAAAAAGGGGTTCATGGGTTGCTTAGGGCCTAAGCATCCAAATTAGGGTTTCCTTATTAGATAACCCTAATAGCCTCACTATTTAAAGAACCCTTAAGCCCTAAAAACGTGGTGAACTTGTTCTCTAGGGTTTCCACACGTTTTGGGCAGCCTCCTTCTCTTCTCTTCTTCATCCTCTTGTTCTTGGTGTTTGTGAACCATTAGAGGAGTGACATTTGTGACTCTAAGCTTTCTAAAGTCAATACAAGAAGGATTTGAGATTGTTATTGCTACATAACAATCAAGGTATGATCTAAACCCTAATTCATATGTTATATTGATTATCATATATTAGAGCTAGGGTTTATAGTCTTGGATGAATTGCATGTACAATAGAGAAACCTAGATCCAAGCATTAGGGTTTGTATGAGCACATAGGATGTTCTTATGGCTAAAACCCATCAATATTTAAATTAATAATTTAAGTATTTTGTCCAAATTGTTCAAAAATTATAGTTTTAAACTGATAATGGTTCACATACAACAATATTTTAAATATAATAAATTTAGTATAATATATTAAAAGTTAAAGACATAACGTTATAAGAAGAAGTAAAGATATTATTTTAAAATTGAAATTAAGTTTATTTATGATTACACTTTAGGTTAGATATTTATTTAACTCTATTAACCAACTTATAATCATTATTAGAAAGACACTACAATTTATCACTTTTAACTATTTACAAAATATTTTTTAGGTTGCTTAAGTTAAACTAAAATTTATATTTAAGTTGACCTTGTAATTTTATATTTAAATTAAGAATTTAAGTATTTTATACAATTTTTTTAAAAATTATATCTTTAAAATGATAATGGTTTACATCTAATACTATATTAAAACCAATAAATTAAGTATAATGTGTTAAAAGTTAAAAAAAAAAAAAAAAAAAAAAAAAAAAAAAAAAAAAGAACAACAAAAAAAAAACATAACTTTATAACTAGAAGTAAAGATATTATTTTAATATTAAAATTTAGTTTATATATGATTACACTTTAAGTTTGATATTTATTTAACCTTATTAACCAACTTATAATTATTATTATTGGAAAGAAATTGAAAAGTCATGGGAGTTTAAATGAATCTGATGAAAGGAAAAATGCATGGGTGTTTCAAATGAAAGTGGTGAAAGAAAAAATGTTTCATTTATAATATAGATTTTTCCAAAATTGTATCTTTAAAATGATAATGATTTACATTCAATACTATATTAGAACTAATAAATTAAGTATAATATGTTAAAAGTTCAAAAAAAAACATAACTTTATAAGTATAAGTAAAGATATTACTTTAATATTAGGTTGATATTTGTTTAACCTTATTAACCAACTTATAATTATTATTAGAAAGAAACTGAAAAGTCATGGGTGTTTCAAATGAATGTGGTGAAAGAAAAAATGCATGAGAGTTTTAAATTAATCTGATGAAAGGAGATAAATGATTCTTTTATAATATAGTATAATAAGAACTAAATGGAAAGTTTACTACAAAAGTGCAATTTTTTAGTAGATATGTATAGAAATCACATACTCACAAAGAAAACAAGCTTAAAGGTTTTTATGTTGATTTAAGGTCTCTTAACCATTTTTAGGCATGTTATTATGTTAGAACTTTTTATTTGTAAGTTTGCTATATACTAATTTTTTATATATGTCTTTCTTGGTTTTATTATTCATTTAATACAATCATTGTATATTGTGGTCGAATCATTATTAAAAATTAAGTTAGATAAATGTTATCTATCATATCTTATATAGGTTGATGTAGATAATATTTAATTAAATAATTTATATATGTTTGTTTGTTTTGTTTTTATTCAAATAAATAATTAACTAAAAGTCATAGATATGTCATATGTTTTATGTAAATCTCTTTAGAAATGTAAATCTTCTAATCATGTTATATTAATCTTGCACATTTTGCGGACCTAATATAATGATAAATGAGTATAATCAACAAAAGTACAATGACTATAAAGAGACCTCTATACCAAAGGCCAAAATTAAAGATATAAAAAGTTTCATGGTCTATGTTGCATATAAGACCCTAAAACTGCTATTTCTCCTTTAGTAGTCATTTGGTGGGTTTTAGAGTCAAGAAAGGCCACCAACCATCATTATGTAAGTCTAAGCCCATAATTTCATATTTAATTTTAGTTATACAACGAAATTAGAATAATAAGATGATATATAATAACAAAAAAATATTAAGTTATCTCGTTTTCTTATCGTCAAAATTTTTCCATCATCTTTTACTATTCATCTTGCACCCGATTATCCTATTAATATTCCTTTCATCAGTATTAGTTACATCTAAATAATTTGAAATATTAAAAATAAATGTATAAACTTCTTACCTCTATTTCACAAGTGTTCCAGTTCTCTCCTCCCCCTCCCTTTAAGACGGTTATTTCCTTGGAATCTCTAATACATCAAGTAGGTGAGAGTACCTTCCTTATATCTCATCCACATGAGTTTCCTATATGATATTTTGTCATATATTATGCTCATATTTCATTAGGACACGCTTAATCTATTTATTCTTATGTTTCTTTGTCTTTCATCTGGTAATCGTCTAGGGCTTCTTAATCAGGTGGTTGCTTTCATCCAACATTAGATCCTCAAGTGCAATCATGTCAACTAATTCCCCACCATAGTATTTAATCAAATAACATATGTATAAAATGTTGTTAATGTCGTCTAACTCATGTGGTAACTCCAACTTATATGCTTGATTGCTCTTCAAGACTTCAACATAATAAAAAAGGTACAATTAAACGAGGTTTGGCTTGCCTCATTTACAAATTAATGTCAACTTTCAAAAGAGACACTTTCAATACAACCTTATCACCCACTTAAAACATCCTTAGTTTTTTGTTTATGATTTTTATAATTTTTTTTTTTTTTGCTACCAACCACTCATATATAACCTTCACTCTATAGGTCGTCCTTTATACCAATTCTACCCTAAGAAAATGTTTTTCTCCTACCTCAAGTCAATAAGATGGAAATCAACATTTATATCTATGCAACACCTTGTATTTAAACATCTTCATACTCGAATGGTACCTATTACCCTAAGCAAATTCCACCAATGGAAGATGGTCATCCATACTACCAACAAACTCTAGCACACAAGTCTACATGTTGGAATTTAAGGGTTTAGAATAACAATAACATGGAAATCATTTTCTGGAATCTGTAATTCGACCCTTATTTGTGGGGTTACACGAAATGCAGATTCATGAGATAACCGAAGGATCAAATCAGATTATAGGACCAATTTGATTAACAAACACATAATACATTGATTGTGTTATGTGTTCTTCGAGATAGTTTGCATGTAGAGAGAAGAATAAATTTTTTGGTTATTAAACTTGGTAACTTTGCATGCAACGACCATCTTTCATTTTATACATGAAATATGGCGGTTTAAAATTGTGGCTATAGGACAAAACGGTGGTTAATGGTCCTTACACTAGGGGAATAACAACTGTCATATCACCATAACATAACTCCCGATTTTAGGAAAATATATGTCCGATCCATTCCTCATTTAGGATTTCGTTTAGCGGTGCTGCCCTTGGAACCATTTACCCAGGAGTGCTACCCCCGAACCCTTGTATTTCCGAGTCCACATTTAATTATCACTCCTAACGTTCACCCTGCACCTCCGGTCTCAAATAGAAAAATAAACTCAGCTTGTTCCGATAGTAATACTAACTATACTAAAATACGCTGATAACACTAAAATCACTAACACAACATATATTCAGTGTATGTATAGTCCTCTTGCTCTGCTTATTGGTTTGTGAATGATAAGTACGTAGTACTCAGACACAACTTCATATGGTCCCTCTATGTATGTTTTGCCAAAGGTACCCTAAGTACTTTAACAATCGCCCTCACATACTCCTCATCTAATCTTTCCATCGACCTAGTGCCCCCAAGAAATACATATTTTTCAGCTACATATCTCGCAGACCACTCTCACATATCATACAAAGTGTGTTTGGAGAATGTTTACATACCTTTGTTTTGGGTGCTTTGGCAATTTCAGGACCGAATAATCTTTAAAGAGGAAAAGATACAAAGAAAGCTACTTTTGAGTACATTGTGCATTGTGAGGAACTCCTATAAGATTGATTTTGATGTAAAATGTTAAATTTGATTGGTTAGTTTGGCTGTTGTGCTTCTAGTGTCGTTACGTGGATGTAAAATTTGCTCGCTTTGTGCTTTGCTTAGTGCTAGTCTTAATAATATGTGCCATTAAAAAAGAAATTAACCCTATCTTTTCATCTTTCGTGTTGGTGATCACATGATGAACTTAGTGCCATCCAAAAACAAGCCCCAAACAAGTAATGGCCGAGTTTGGTAGTCAATAGTTTTTTAAATTAGGATAATTCCAATAGCATACGGGAATACAGGGTGAGTGGTATGCACTAAAACCAGTAAAGATTCTGAAGTACACACTTGGGAGTAGTTCAAAACTTAAATATTAGGTGACGTTTAAATGACTATTGAGATCTGTTTTAAAACTTACGAGACTCATCAAGTTGCCATGCATAGGTTGATACATGGTCTAATTAATGTATTCTTAATTACTGTCACCTATGTGTAGCAGAAAATCGATAAACAATATACCAAGATTTTTTTTTTCACTTTAATCGAATCTTTCATAGTGCACATTATCATAATGAAGCTGCATACACATTCTTTTTCAACCTTAAATCATAACAGTAATATCTTAATTTCTGTCGGAATATAACATGTTTAGCTATATTTATATATTTTACATTCATTTATGAACATTCATGGCTATTTTAAATATTTATTGTTTTACAAACTTTAGAAATCAAATTGATTCATGTATCATTAGTTTTAAAAATATATGGAGAATGATCTTTCTTAGAGTTTCTTAATTATCATTTATATGCCAAAAGAAAGTATCAAAACAAGTGAAGAAGTACCTAATTAACTGTTTGGAAATTTTTTTTGACAATGTTGAGGTTCTCAAATTTCTCGATCATCATGCACCAAGGGTTTTTCAGCCTTAAGACAAATTATGTACGTTGAAATCATCTTAAGATCACCCCTGAGGAAAAACCGACTCAGATAAAGAGTAACCATATATCACCATATGAGCTATAAACAATCAAATACAAAGATGGAGAAGAAGATAGATAGTGCACTATATATTTTGGCGAAGATTAATTAATTAATAGTAATACCTCAAAACATACCCAGTCTGCATACACCAATGTACACCCTTTCTAATAATACACACCACAGTAAACCCTAGATTGGGTGCATGGTTTCATGCAAAACGTACCACATTGATGCAAACCATTATAGGTAGCTTGCTAATACTATCTTAAAAGGAAAAAAGAAAAGAAAAAAAGATTCCAGAGAAAATTAATCTCATCATATATTTAAATATACTACATGTATTTAATTATCTGCTATCTAGAGATGAAGAGTAGTATCAACATCAGAATTAACACTACTTTCATCAATATTTTTTACTAAGGTTGGCCGGGCCAAGGGTACATTGGTGAGCCAAGATGGCTTGCTGCTTATTTTTTGAGTGCTTTCGATGTTGATATCCCAGAAACTGTCAGCATGCTTCTTGGTCTGCGAAGTCGGCCAAAGGGTGAGGGAGAGTAATTGAGAATCCAATGGCTGAGTTGGAAAGATGACTTCGGATTGGAAAATATATTTTGAAGGCTCATAAAAGTTTGAAGATAGGGAGTACTGCTGATCATAATAAGAGTTGCATTGATGATTATTGGAGGAGACTGATATCAGCTTCAGAAGCTCTCTTTCTTCCCTCATCTCCTTCAACTTCTCCAATTGTCTAAACCTCTCTTGCAACATAGCAATGGAGGAACAAATGGCTTTGTGATCACTCTGTTCCCTAACCATTCTTCACAGAGAGCGAGCGAGCGAGAGAGAGAGAGAGAGAGAGAGAGAGAGAGAGAGAGAGAGAGAGTGTGTGTCTGTGGATAAACAAGTATCTCAGTGGGGTGCAAGAAAGTGGAGATTAACAAAGTAGTTGAACGTTACTTGCCTTTATATAGAGTGGGAAAATAAAAGGCTGTGTTCAAGTTAAATAATATTTTTTTCGTTTAAATTAGAATACAGAGAAGGGTATGCTAGCTAGCTAGACATGTGTTTATACATGCAATTAAATAGAGAAATCTAGTATTTTCGACTTAATTGACTTAAGTAGCTAGTTCTTTAATAAATTAAAAACATAACGTTCGACTTTCAAGCAAATGTCAAGAAGTTAAAACACTTAATCTTATACATCTGAAAATTTTGGACTTCAAGGATTTTGTGGTACGTTTTAGATTAGTCCTTAATGTTGGCATGCGCCTTTTTTATTTTACAAATTAGTTTTTCTTTTCAAGAACATAAGGAATTTTTTTGCGCTGTAAATAATATCGTTTGGAATTTAATTCTCGCACAAATTAAAGAGTTTTCAACATCATATCAAATGAATGGCCTACTGAAAAGTGCATTATAAAAGCATGCAGATTCTTGCAAATAATTGATTATACTTGCTCATCTCTCATCGAACAGATACGAAACTTATATGGTAACAATACTTGACGTTTATGAACGATGCATGTTAAACTGGGACAGCAAGTTATATTCCACCATAGAATGATTGAAAAAGAGAAAGAAGGGGAATTGGCAGCTACGTCACAAGAATCCAAACAGAAAACAACGTTGAGGCCAATCTAGGAGTACAAAATTCACTAGTCTAATAGGAGGATTGAATGTAGGGAAGGTGAGTCTAAATTGAGAAAAAGGGTTTTGCAGAAAGTCCAAAACAAAGTTTTAGAAGGTAGCGAATGGAAGGATGTGTTTGGAAGAATATAATAGGCAGGGGGCATGTCCCCTCAAAAAAACAAGACCAAAAAAGATAAAAGCTTTAAGCTTTTAAGCTTAGTGCTTAACTTTGGAGTAAAAATGGCGCCCTCTTTTCATGGACATTGTTTGAGATTTATCAGTTATCACTTCACGTCCTTTCTCTTTCAAAATTCTATCCCTTTTGAAATTTTGTGGTTGTTAGGCATTGCAACAATCAAAAGAAAGAAACCATCCATTACATGAAATAGACATGGAATGATCTTATAAAGTTCATCATGTTTTACAATATTCAATCATTAACCGTATCTTACTTGATTGGATACTAGTTATTAACCTAGATATTTTCAGTTTAATATCAAATGTTTGTAACCAAAAATAATGTTTTAAAGCAAGTAAAAGTGTTACCGGTTTTGGATCTTAATTATTCATCTTGTGTCATTTCCCTAACTAACATGGGTCTAAGTTTACAATCGATTAGCTTGCACATGACATCCACTCTTTCCATCTCCTAATTAATATACATACAATATGAAAACATGTATGTTGCATAGAAATAAAACTATGGTAATTAAAATTATAAAAAATATATTGCATGATTAAAATAATATAATTATATTTTTGATACATATATCATATTATAAATATTTATATCATTATTATTAATTTAGATTATTAAGTTGGAGTTAATACTTTTTTATACTAGTTGTTTCATCATATTCCTTCTTACTAATATTTAATTATTATTTATATGTTATTTATATCATCCATCACTTTCTAGCAAACATTTTAATTATTTTGAATGTTAGAGGGTGTTTGGATAGGGAAAAAATAAGATATTTATTGTTTATTATTTATTCCCACCATAATAAGTTAAGTTTAAGTGTTTAGATAGAAATCCTTAAAATTCAACTTATTGTGATAAGAATAAAATAATAAGCTGGTTTTAATAAACATTCCCTCACTCCCTGCTTAAGGGTTATTGTTTATTCCCACCACAAACACTTTTACAAAAATTTCTTATTCCCACCGTAATAAGCTAAAAATTAATTTATCAAAATACTCATTTAGTTTTGTTGATGAATTATAACAAAACAACAAAAGATAAGTTTCAAGGTAAAATTATAAAATTAAGAACCAATATTAAGATGACAAACAAAATAATAAACTTTAATTATAATATAAATAACAACAAACGATAACTTTCAATTATAAATTAGAAAATTAAGAAACAATATTAAAGTTACAAACAAAAACATAAACTCTAGTAATAAATACAATATGTAAAAGCAAAATAAGTTTAACATGAAAAAATAGAAAAAAATGCATAATAATAATTTGTTTGATGAAAATTCGTATCATACGATAATATTATTGCTTAAGTTTTATCCGGTGAAGAAGAAATTTTTGTCTTTTTAACTTTTTTTTTCTCGATTTTAATCTTTTTATATATATATATATATATATATATATATATATATATATATATATATATATATATTCTAAATCAATCAATTAATATATTATAAATTACAAAAACTTAATTTATAATAGTTAATTAGTTGAAATATAAACAGTTTTATTATTAAAATATTATTTACTATAATTATAAAAATCTTTTTAATTATAATCATTATTAAAAAAAATAAAAAACCATTTGGAATTTCAAATACATAAGAATCAAATACTTTGATCTATTATACTAGTAGTTTATAATAAGATTGAAAATGTATCCATAATTAATTACTGGATAAGATTTTAAATAGATATAATGCACAAGTCTTTTATAGATTCAAACCACAAACCCCCGTTGTGTGTATTAATAATGACATTGTCGTACGTAGCAATAATATTATATAGTATTATTGTAAGCAAATAAATAATAGAAACATATTATACCCAACATTCTCCTCAATCTCTATTCTCGATACAAAAAGTTACATTGGTTGTAGCACCAACATTCTCCTTCTCTCTCATATCGAAGTTCTTTTATCTCTCTATATATACATGTATATATATGGGGATTTGTCTTGGAGTAATTGGATGGAAATGGCATGCAGGGCTGAAAGCTGCATTTGCTAGTGTTGCCCCTAAACACTCTCTCCTCAATTATTTTTATTATTATTGATGTTTTTACTTTTTGTTAGTGTAAATTATTTATAGGGGGGAATTTTTAGAATTTCGAAGAGATGAGGGTATTTGCGTTTGATTATACAAGCTCCAATCTACAAGACAACGCGTGCTTCTATTGGGTTTGCTTTCTTTATTACTTTTATTTAATTAATTTCCCCTTTTCTAAAGTAGTTATGGCTAATCGCCTAATCCCATCATCTACATCAACATCAAGTACTAATAGTCTAATAGGCCGGTTAATTTACATTAAACTTTTACTTTTTTTTTTTTTTTTTTTTTTTTTTTTTGCACATTTTACCAATACATTTATCATAATTTTATATATAGAAAAAACATGAGTAGTAAAATTGTCAAATACCAAAGGGCATCTAATTTAACGGTACTCGGTGTTATCATCTGTTTTTGAGATTGAAGTTTCAAGTCCCACAGTAGATATAAGCGGAATAATTTAATAATAGATTAATATGTTTGCCGTTTCAAAAGAAATTATTAGATATGAATTTATTGTTATATAATAATCATGATATCAGAAAACTAAATAAAACACCAAGATAAAATATAGGTGGAAATCTTTGTGGCAAAACCATATATAAGGTATTAGACTAATATTGAGAAGGTTTACAAGGGTGTATATGGGTCTTTAGTATCACTTTATTATGCTTAAAAAAGGCTATCACGAAGATGATTTTCCGAATCCTTTAAGATCGACCAATCTTTAATCTCTTCCGAACCCAAAAGCCACACCTAGATTACTATCAAACCCCCAACCTTAGAATCCGATAATGATATCGATGAAACCAACCCAACACAAGAGCGAAAGACAATTCTATAAGTCCCAGAACCCCCCCCCCCCCCCCCCCTCCCCGCGATGTAGGACAAAAGCAAGATTAAGATAAAACTTAAAATGGTTTTTATTGTTGAATTTCAAGATTTCTCTAAAAGCTACCAAATGAGTGTGTGTGTGTGTGTGTATATATATATATATATATATATATATATATATATATATATATATATCACTGTTGTAAAAATCCCGACTAGGTCCCAATTAATCCATAGGCGCTACTCGACCGATTAGAGGGCGCCTAGCGATTAATCTCTGCATACATAATGAGTGAAACATTATAAAACGATGAAATTTTAACATTTTGAAGAAGTTTTATCTCAATGGAAACTATTTGAGGCATGATTAGTATTGTATTAATCATATCAACCCATTGTATGGTGAGGAGACTCACCTCTCAAGAAATGTTGAACTGATAAGATCCAATCCCAACTCACACTCCGAACTCAACCCTCTACGACCACCCTATAATCACTTCAACAAAACCATGAATTAACAAATATACCCTTAAAGTCAAACTTGGTCAACCCTAGTTCAAGTCAAAGTCAGCAGCCAAGGTCAACATTCCATGTTTGAGCCAACTCGTCGAGTGCATCTGGCAACTCGTCGATTTCCTTCAGTGTTCAGAAGGTCAGGACAATCCTAGCCAACTCGTTAAGTTATCCCATCAACTTGTCGAGTTCACTCAGTATCTAGAAGGCGGGAAAAAACCCAATCCAAGTCGTTGAGTTTTTCCCATGTTGCACACGTTCGGATTTTCCGTCGATTTTAGGGATTCTAATGCTCAGATCTGAATTCCTAATGTGCCTTAAAGGATAAAGTTTCCAACTTTATCCTTTGGTACCATCCCAAACGTCTAAAACTCTTAACTAAGCCATTTAAACCCAAAAGCTTAACCATTAAGCCCAAGACCTTAGAGATCTAGAACCCACCCCTTTTTAGAAGAGGTTCTAACCTCAAGGACGTCCCAAAGAATGAAGCTTTATAGACATGCATTTCTAATGCATGTCTTGAAACCATAATGGTCCCAAAAGGATAAATATGCCCTAACTCCCAAGCATGGCACCAAGACTTGATCAAAAGTCAGATATAACCCACTAAGATGCTCTCTTACCCTGGAGATTCATAAATTTGCAAGCTTTATGAATCCCATGCATGCACAACTAAGAACGAGGAGGGATGAATGGACAAAATCCGAGATCTAACTATGTATTTACATAAAAATTGGGTTTTGAATACTCACAACAGTTTACCCTAGTGCCAACACGAAGATGTTTGCTAAATCATTGCCTCTTTCACACCAACTTCTCCTTTTCTTGCTCCAAAGTGCCAACTAGCTCACAATATGGAAGGTAATGGGGATTAGGGTTTGCAATATCGATATTAGGGTTTAGGGGGCTGATAAGGGTTCAGCCTCTAAGACTTAAGGAGATTATACAGGGTGCAAACCCTGAAAATTAGGGTTTTCCTTTCAAGCGTCAACTCGTCGAGTTGCGGCTCCCCAACTCATCGAGTTGAGTCCTTATGTAACGCCCAGATACTGATATGTACTTTAAATCAAATTATTCATTTTTGCAAAGGGACTCGACGATTTGGAGGCTCCAAACTCGTCGAGTATGAATGGAATTTGGACGCGGGACTTGAAGTCTACTCGACGAGTTGCGAGCCTCAGCTCGTCGAGTAGCGCTACAAGAGTGAAACCCTAATTTTCAAGGTTTTACACCCTATTTAAACACCTTAACCTCCAAAGGTTGGCCACCCTAGCCACGAAACCCTAACCCACCTTTGGGTGTTTTTGAGTCATTGTTGTGTGCTCTTTGTGATTTTGAAGCTTGAGAATGAAGGAGAAGCTTGAGGATTCAAGAGGGGGCCAGTAGATCCGGAAGTTGAGCTGCATTTCTGACTTATTTGAGGTATAAAGTTGATTCCTTGGCTTTCCATTGCTTAGATCTTCATTCGGGGTTGTATTTTGTTACTTTTGGGCCATATTGAAGTCATTTTCGGGATTTGAGTGTATCATGAAGTTGTGACTTTAGGTCTAGGCACTCATGAGCTTATGAGGTTTAAAGTTGTGAGCTTTATCAAGCCTTGGCCCTTCCCCATGCCTTAGACCTCTTATAAAGATGAGTTTTGGTGTTTCTAGCTTCATGACACCATGCATTAACGTAAAGTTAGCAACTTTATGTGGTAACTTAGTCCTAGGGGACCAGATCTATGGTTTGGAAGCATTGAACTCGATTGGAAGTGAATAAATGGATTTAGAGTAAAGGGGACTCGATGAGTTGTTCATCCAACTCGGCGAGTTGGATCATAGTTACCCAACCATTTTTGTTACTAAGCAAACTCGGCGAGTTGGATATGGTTTTTGGGTTTTGAAGATTGAAGAACTCAACGAGTTCAAGAAGGAACTCGGCGACTTGTGAGCGAAATGTCCCGACTCTGTTATGAGAAGGAACTTGACGTGTTCATGAAAGAACTCGACGAGTTGGATCGAGATTTCCAAGGTTTTATGGATCATGGAACTCCACGAGTTGATGGACCAACTCGGCAAGTTGAGTCGACAAGGATGTTGAATTTGACCAGGATGTTGATTTTGACTTTGACCATTGACCAGAGTTGACCCTTAAAGGGGTTATGAGTATGAAAGGGTAATTAAAGGGGATTTTTATATGTAGGAGTTTGAGAGGAGTTGATTCCAGAGCCGATAAAAGTTCAGCTACTACACGAAATTTTAGGTGGGTTACCTTTAGGGATGAAAGTGGGTCCAAACCCGGACTGGATGGACCCGGACCCGGAAAACCCGGAACCGGTTAACGGGATTTTGTACAACCGGAAACCGGACCGGTATATAAGAACTGGTTCCGGTTCAGTTCCGAGTACGGTACCGGGTAAAGTGGGTCTAGAACCGAAAAACTCGGAAACATCAAAGTGGGTAGGTTGGAACCGGATAAAGTGGACTTAGAACCAGAAAACCCGAAAAAAACTGGAATTTTTTGGTAATTAATTACTACTTAGTAGGTTGACTTTGAAAATTTACATATTGATATCCCGACTTTGGGGGACTGTAACTCATTGAATATGAAACTAAAATTGACAAAATTATAGTCTAAAATCATGTACTAACTCTAAACTAAACTCTAGAAAAAACCTCTTGTCAATCCGACTTTAAACGAATGAGATATGCATGTGTTAACATTTTCATAGAATACAAAGTACAAAAACAAATAGCTGAAAAGTTGAAAATTTTTAGTTTTGATATCCCAACTTTGGGGGACTGTAAATCATTGAATATTAAACCAAAATTGACAAAATTATTGTCTAAACTCATGTACAAACTCTAAAATACAAGTTGGAAAAAAAACCACATGTCAGTCCGACTTTAAACGAATTAGATATGCATGTTTTAATACTTTCACAGAATACAAAAAAAACTGAAAAACTAAAAACTTTCAGCTTTGATATCTTGACTTTGGGGCACTGTAAGCCAATGAATATAAAACTAAAAATGGCAAATTTATAGTCTAAAATCATTTACAAACTCTAAACTACACATTGGAAAAAACCGCATGTCAATCGGAGTTGAAACGAATGAGATATGCATCTTTTAAACGTTTCACATAAACCGATTCTAACCCTAAAAGTGGTTTCGGTACCTAACACCGGTTCCGGTTTTTAGACCCGGTTAACCCGTACCCAATGGACCCAAACCCAGATAAAGCCAAGTTTTAAACCCGACACCGGAACCAGTTCTATATATTCTAGTTCTAAAGGTTCCGGTTCCGGTCCAGTTTTCCAGTTCTAAATCTCATCCCTAGTTACCTTACAGTAGAAGTGGGTCGAAGGCACCAATGCCGGCCCACTAGTATTTGATTATAACTGAGATGATTGTCTTTGTGATAATTTTCTGGTATGCCACTATATGTTATGCTTTATGTGCTAGTATGCTATGATATTGTGTGATAGTGGTAGGAAGGGTAGGTTAGACCTCGTAGCCGGTTGAGATAAACTGGAGGGTAGGTCGGACATCCAGATATGTCTGACACTATGCTATGCTATGTTATTATGTGGTAGTGGTATGGGTGAAATAGTCCCTGTAACCGGTTGAAATAAACTAGAGGGTAGGTCGAGCACCTAGATATGCTTGGCAGGGATAAGTCGGGCACCCCGGTATGCCTGACAAGGGTAGGTTGAGCACCCATATATGCTAAGCAGGGTAGGTCCGACAACCAAAAATGTCTGGCGGTATGTTTATTTTATGGTCTATGGTATGATGGGGGAATTCACTAAGTTTTGTGCTTACAATTTTCAGTTTTTGTTTCAGTTCCTTCTTCTTCGAAGGGAAAGGAGCCGACACGATAGCAGCGCATCGCATACACGATTTTCCGCACATGAGATTCTTGGGATTTGTACTCTGACATTATTTTCCTATGATATGTTTTTGAGATGGTTGACTTAAGATTTTCATGATATGATATAACATTGATGGCATTTTCAGTAATGTGTTTTATGAATATTTAAATTAAAAATGAAATTTTTGGTTTTGAAATTTGGGATGTTACAAGTTGGTATCAGAGCCTCGGTTTGAGGGATTCGGACACACCTTCGGGGGTGTCTGGACTCAAATCGAGGGTTTGAAAGATTTTACAAGAAAATAATTTTTCTAAAAATTAAAATAAAGAGGTTTGAGAAAGAACAAGGTGTGTGATGTGTGCAATCGGCAGAGCTCAAGTAAGTTTTCCCCAAGATACCCATACATGTTTGTTATGATATATAATATGATTATGAGAACTGCATGTTATATTAGGGCGGAAGGATGCCTTATATGCCTATTGTATGATTATGAGAACTGCATGCTAGATTAGGGCTAAGGATCTAGGAAGATGCTCGATATGCCTGTTGTATGTGCTTGATTGAGCTGCATGATAGTATTGACTAGTCAGAGATATGATAGCCTGATTAGGATATGCTTGGTTTGGGTTACTCAATGTCCGAATGTTGCGTGCTTTGTGCTCTTATGAGTTCTATTTATCTTTAACTAACTAGTAAACGAATACGTTAAGTTGCATATTACAAGGACTAAATAATTTTAGAAGGTTAGGTCTAGCCCTATTTCGCAGCTCTTATCTGAGTCCAACCGTTGTAGGGTAGGACCTCTCATTCGAAGAATTATCTGGTCTTAGTAATATATAATGGTATTCGCGATCTAGTTAGGGAGAGGTAGCACGGACTTCTTATGTAGCTAATGGAGGAGAGTAGGTCAGAGAGTTACCCTAGGGTAAGCCTAGGATGAGATTAGTGCAGTGAGTAGTAGTACTGAAAGGGACTTGGTGAAGTCAAGGCAATACTTGAGGAAAGTATAGATAGATGTGGAAGGTAGTATGGGCCCGTACTACTAAAAGAAGAGGATATGTACTCAAGTCAAGGAGGACTGAGATAGAACCAGGGAACTTGTATAGTGTGTGAGACCTCTCCAGATTATATATGACCCTGATAGTTATGTGTTTTGTTTCAGAATGGTGGTGACACGTCACGGAGCAGGAGGTTCAGGGTCTGGGTCAGGTTCAGCTTCAGGTTCGGGTGCATGTTCCAATCCAGTTGATGACGGACTACACGAGTTCATCGCGTCTGAGATTACGAGAGGCATCCTTGAGGCGACCCCAGTGATTTTTGGGTCGATCAAGGAAGGGAACATTGAGTTGATGGAGGATCACCTTAGGGCATTTTGGAGTGACAAGGCATCTAACCAGTTAGGGACATGCACACTCTTTTTCAAGGACTTCAGGGGATGTGGTGCACCAGAATTTCACGGGGTGAAGGACCCCATTGTGGCCAGGAGGTGGATTGCAGACATCGAGTCTACACAGTTGACGAGCTTTTTCCCTAAGGGTTCGAAGGTCCGGCATGTTGCAGGTTGTTTCAGAGACAGAGCTAGAGACTGGTGGGAGGCGGTCAACGATTCGTTGGGAGCCCCAGCCATTGAGGCTATGACCCGGTCAGACTTTGTGACCAGATTTTCGGCTGAGTTTGCGTCGGTTATGGAGCTTCAACAGCTGGCCAAGGAGTTTCTGGATATGAGGCAGACGACTGAGTCAATGGCGGAGATTACCGCCAAGTTCGGGGAGAGGGCCTTACTAGTGCCTCGGTATGCAGAGGATGAGGAGATGAGGAAGATCGGGTACCACGACATGTTGAGAGTTGACATCCGGAAACATGTCAGCTACTCGGCATGTCCGACCTTGGAGGATATGATAGCCAGGGCGAGGGAGAGGGAGATTGACATAGAGCACCTCAGGAAAAGGAAGGCAGAGACTGGGCAGACGATTTGGGATTCTAGGAAAAAACCCAAGGGATTCGACTCGAGGTCGAAGGGCCAGCAGGGTCGGAGCCACTGTGGGAAATGCAGCAGGCCACATGAGGGAGTGTGCAGGGCAGGGGATCGGGCTAAGTATATCAAGACCGGGCACTTTAGCAAGGATTGTACAACCCCTACCCCCATTATTCAGACATCAAACCTGATTTTCTTTGCAATCAGAAGGGCCATAAAAAGGCCAACTACCCTAGACTGACATCAAGAGCGCTAGTGGCGGTGCCAACTCCAACGACCTTGCGGATCACGGATGGCCGACAGGGCAAGACAGAGGCTCTAGTGGTGAGGAGTCGAGCCTTCCGGCTGATCGCCGAGGAGGCGCGTGCCGCACCAAATGTGGTGACGGGTATGTTTTATTCTCCCTAACTCTTATTACATTTCGGTTATGTTATTTATGTGTTTTGTTTAGGATCGTTCCATGTGAACGGTATCCCAGTTCAGGTGTTATTCGATTCAGGGGCTACCCGATCATTTGTCTCTCTTGCACTTAGCAAGAGGTTTTCTGAGTCTTCAGGCATGTTGGATTGCCTGTAACACCGTGAAATTTCAAAACAATTTTTCATTTTAAATTAATAAAAATACTCCAATCACATATTCTCAAAAATGTGTATCATTGGTTTTTCACCGAACATAAGTACAATCACAATCCCCAGAATCTCAAAACATCTTCACTACAGGTGTGTACTGATCATGCTGGCGCCTTACCGCGATCATCACTGGTACCTGAAAACACATAACATGCAAACGGTAAGCATAAATGCTTAGTGAGTTCCCCAAAATATCACGTACAGCACATACGCCTTTCCAGGCCATAACTCTATGGGATCTTCCGATCCAAGTGTCTCAGGGGATTTCCATCCCATAACTCTGTTGACCTTCCGGACCATACTCTGTTGACCTTCCGGTCCATATCATCCTGACCTTTCGGTCCACATCATCATACTCATATCATAACATATTACATATACAACATACATCACATATTCATCATACACATAAGACCTTCCGGTCACACATAATTACCCCCATCGAGTAAGCCATAGTGATAAGACTCACCTCGAAGATGTCGGATAATCACTCGCGCTCAATCTTCCGACCTAGCTTCCTCCTATAGCATAAATACATCTCTAATTAATACATTCCTGACTTAGTTTGACTAATGCCCTTAAGTCAACACATGTCAACTCTGGTCAACGTTGGTCAATGGCCACCCTTTGACCCAACTCGTCGAGTCAGGCAATGACTCGGCGAGTTCAGAGGTGAACTCAAGTCCCCTAAATCCCCCTCTGACTCACTGAGTCACTCTGCCAACTCGGTGAGTCATCAACTATGTGAGTCACAGGACAACCCGGTCCAACTCATCGAGTCTGCTCATGGACTCGGCGATTTCATTCCATGCTCAAACTCAAATGACCTTATGAGGTCAGATCTATTCCTCTAATCCATATATCTGACCTTCCTAAGCTCATTAAACACATAAAGGTTCAATCTTGATACTCATGCAATGTCCAAACAACTCTATTTGATGAATTAGCCCCAAATGCAACATCCTAAGTCCATTTCTTTCATAACTCATCATAAACCAAGATGGATAAAGCTCTCTGGACCACTATGGGTCCAGATCCAAAGTCTAAACATGAGAAGGGACCATATTCCCAACAAATCATCCCAATAAAGGGTATAGAAAACCCTAGATCTATGGATTCTTCAACAAGACAGAAAAAGGATCGATATGCTACCTCAAGGATGATGCCCTTTGCTTGAAATCCACAGATATGCAACCTCCTTGGCCTCCTCTAAGCTGGAACCACCTTCTTCTTGCAAAACCAACCCACAAAGATCAAATAATGGCTTCTCTCCTCTCACAAACACTCCAGCACTCTTAGGGTTTCTCTCAAGGGTCTGGTAGCCGCAAATGGTGGCTATAAGGGTCCTTAAATAGGTCCCAAACCTGAGAAATTAGGGTTTCTTTCGTCAGCTCTGACTCGGCGAGTGCATTCCCTTGACTCATCGAGTCTAATCATTTTCCACGTCACCCATTAGCGACCTGACTCGACGAGTCTAAGCACCAACTCGTCGAGTCACTCAACACAACTTAAATTATAATATAAATTAATGTATCTGGGAAACCGGGCGTTACAATTCTCCCCCACTAGAATCAGACTTCGCCCCCGAAGTCTCGCTCTGCAGACAACTCTGGATACTGCTCCCGCATCTCTATCTCCGGCTCCCAAGTCAGCTCGGACCCCTTCCGATGTTTCCACTGGACCTGAACCAGGGACACCTCCTTGTTCCTCAGAACCTTGATCCTCCTATCTCGGATCGCGATCGGCCTCTCAACATAGTTCAGGCTCGCATCCACCTGAGTGTCCTCTAATGGAACCACTGCTGACTCATCGGCAATACACTTCCTCAACTAAGACACGTGGAAGGTATCATGAATCTGACTCAGCTCGGCAGGTAGCTCCAAATGATACGCTACTCTGCCCACCCTAGCTATCACCCTGAATGGACTGATATATCGAGGCCCCAACTTGCCTCTCTTCCTTAATCGAATCACACCTTTCCAAGGTGATACCTTCAGGAGAACGAAATCACCAACCTGAAACTCGAGCTCTAAGCGACGCCTATCCGCGTAGCTCTTCTGGCGACTCTGGGCCGTCAGCAACCTCTGCCTGACCTGATGAATCTGCTCAGTCGTATGGAGCACTATCTTCGTACTACCCATCACACGCTGCCCTACCTCTCCCTAACAAATGGGAGTTCGACACCTCCTTCCATACAACAGCTCGAAGGGAGGCATACCGATGCTCGAATGGTGGATGTTGTTATAGGAAAACTCAGCCAAAGGCAGATATGTGTCCCAACTTCCTCCGAAGTCTAATACACATGCCCGAAGCATGTCCTCAAGTTTTTGGATAGTCCTCTCACTCTGACCGTCGGTCTGAGGGTGATAAGCAGTGCTGAAATGCAATCTCGTACCCAACTCCTCATGAAACTTCTTCCAGAACCTGGAAGTAAAACGTACATCTCGATTTGACATAATCGAGATCGGCACCCCATGCCGAGACACCACCTCCCTCACATATATCTCTGCCAACTTCTCTACAGAAGAGCTCTCACTGATAGCAAGGAAGTGAGCACTCTTCGTCAATCGATCCACAATCATCCAAATTGCATCGACACCCCTTGGGGTTCTCAGCAGTTTGGTGATGAAATCCATAGAAATTTGTTCCCACTTCCACTGGGGAACCTCAAGTGGCTGCAACTTGCCATGCAGACGCTGGTGCTCGGCTTAACTTGACGACAGGTCAAGCACCTCTCTACAATCCATGCAATATCTCTCTTCATACAAGGCCACCAATAGTCTCTCTTCAGATCCAAATACATCTTAGTGGCCCCGGGATGGATCAATAATCTCGATCTATGCGCCTCCTCCATCAAAAAACTTCATGCCCCTCCTGTAAACGACACCCAAATCCTACCATGAAAAGTCATAAGCCATCAGCTATCAGTCACAAACTCAGATACCTGCCCAATCACTCGCTCCTTCTTGCGGTTCTCCGGTCTCACAACCTCTGCCTAGGCCTCACGAATGGTATCTAACACCGGAGTCATCATGGTCATTCTCTTACACATACCTCGTATCGGGACACTCTCTTCCCTCCGAATCAGAGCATCGGCTACCACATTCGCCTTGCTCGGGTGGTACAGGATCTCACAATCGTAATCCTTCACCACATCCAGCCATCTCCTCTGCCGCATATTCAGGTTGGGCTGATCCATCAAATACTTCAAACTCTTATGGTCCATGTAAATGGTACACTAAACCCCGTACAAATAGTGGCGTCATATCTTGAGAGCGAAAACCACCGCTCCCAACTCCAGATCGTGAGTGGGATACCTTGCCTCATGAGGCTTCAGATGCCTCGATGCATATGCTATCACATGCCCCCTCTGCATAAGAACTGCACCCAACCCTGATATCGATGCATCGCAGTATACCACAAAATCCTCAACTTCCTCTGGAAGGGATAACACCGGAGCTTCGCATAACTTCCGGCGAAGAGTCTCAAACAAGGTCTATTACTCCGGACCCCATGAGAAGGCAACACCCTTCTAGGTTAACCTAGTGAGTGGCACTATAATCTTGGATAAATCCTGAATGAATCTCCGATAATAACCGGCCAACCCCAGAAAACTCCTGATCTCCGTGGTGGACTTCGGCACTTCCCAACTCATCACCGCCTCTATCTTGGCCCGGTCGACCAATATCCCATTTTGATTAAAAATATGCCCCAAGAACTGGACCTCTCGTAACCAAAAATCACACTTGGAGAATTTGGCATAAAGCCTCTCCGACCTCAATACCCCGAGGATCTCCCTCAAATGCTCCTCATGCTGTTCTCGGGATCTAGAATACATTAGAATATCATCAATAAAGACGATCACCGATCGATCCAACATTGGTCGGCATACCCTGCTCATGAGATCCATGAACGCTGCTGGTGCAATGGTGAGCCCAAAAGGCATCACCACAAACTCATAGTGCCCATATCGCGTCCTGAACGCCGTCTTCTGGATATCCTCATCACGCACCCTCATCTGGTGATATCCAGACCTCAAGTCTATCTTGGTAAACCAAGATTCCCCCTGAAGCTGATCGAACAAATCATCAATCCTCGGCAGCGGATAATGGTTCTTGACCGTTAACTTGTTCAGCTCCCGATAGTCGATGCACATCCGGTGCGAACCTTCCTTTTTCTTGACAAAAAGGATTGGCGCTCCCCAAGGCGAGCTGCTCGGTCGAATAAAACCTTTCCCCAAAAACTCCTAAAGCTGTGAGGATAACTCTTGCATCTCTGGCGGTGCAAGGCGATAAGGCGCCTTAGCGATAGGCGCTGCCCTCGGAACCAAATCAATGCGAAACTCCACCTGCCTCTCAGGAGGCACACCCGACAACTCCTTGGGAAATACATCTGGGAACTCACGCACTATCGGAACATCATCAACTAAACTTGGCCTCCCCGCGGCCTCCCGGGTATCCATCACATAAGCTACGAACCCCTTGCAGTCCTGCTACTAAATCTGCCTCGCTCTAGCAGCCGAATAGAATGCTGACCCACTTCGAGTTCCCTCGCCATAGACTGTCAGCACTCCTCCACTAGGATATCGAATCGTCACCAATTTCTGCTCGCAGTCTATCACGGCCCCAAATCGGCTCAACCAATCCATGCCTACGATAACACATACGTCCCCCATCGCAATCGGGACCAGATCTATCGGAAACCCTACGCCGAAGATCTTAAGTACACACCCTTGAATCACGTCTATGGCATACACTGCTCGCTCTTCAGCTATAGAAACTCGTAGAGGTCGACTCATCGCCTCTCGCTAGATACTGATGTGTCTATTGAACGCTAATGACACAAATGACCGACTCGCACCCGAGTTAAGCAACACCAAAGCAGGTATAAAATTCACAAAGAAAGTACCTATGCATATCATAATATAAACACAAAATCTCAACATAAACAAATAATAACAGAATACATACCAGCCACGAGGTCGGGCACTGTGTGGACCTCCTCCGTTGTCAACCGGAAGGCTCTCTCGCGAGCCTTCGGTGCCTCAGCCTTCACCAGCCGAACCTCAGTAACTCGCACGGCGGTAGGGGCAGATCCCTGCTGTGCCCCCTGCGATGTCCACCGGAGCTGCAGACACTCGGCCTTCCGATGGCCCTTCTGGTCGCAATGAAAACAAACAATGAATCCCTTGGGGCAGTCCTTGGCTATATGCCCCTCCTTGCCACATTTGTAGCAAGCACCAGATCGACAAACCCCTTCATGTCCCTTGCCGCACTTTCCGCAAGTGCGGCCCTTCTGGCCTCCAGCTCTCTAAATCGGTGGGTGTTGCCCGCTTGGTTGCCGACTGAGACTGTGCCGGCCGCCTCTCCACCCTCTATGACTCAGCCTCCTCCCTGACCTGAGTCTCCAGCTTAATCTCCCTTTTCCGTGCATTTGCCTGGAGCTCGGAAAATTTTCGGTAATTCGAGTTCGCCACAAACTCCCGAATATCCCACCTCAGAATGCTCAAGTACTGGCTCATGCGTGCCTTCTCAGACGACACGTGCTCAGGGCAGAACATCGCCCTCTCATGAAACTTCCTGGTGAGCACAATCACTGACTCAGTACCCTGCTTGAGGGTCAAGAACTCCTAGGCCAACCGTTCCCTTTCCACCGGGGGAACGTACTCGTCTCTGAACATAGTGGTGAACCTCTCCCAGGTCACCTTTGAGATCTCCGCAGAAGTGAGATGTGCCGTCATAAATTTCCACCAATCCTTCGCTCCCAAACGAAGTTGGTTCAGTGCAAACCGAACCCTCAGATGCTCTGGACATTAACAGGTGTAGAAGCATCCCTCGATATCAGATATCCATCTCATCGCAGTAATCAGATCCTGTGTCCCATCAAACTCGGGTGGGTTCGTGTTGTTGAACTCCCGATACAGTAACGAGCCACCTCCCTGCGGCCTGGCAGCAGCGACGGCTGCGGTGTCCGCAGCAACAGCAGCATCAGTAAGAGCGGCGTACCGCTCATCAAAGGTCTCAATCAACGTGGTCTTGATAGACCCAAACACCTCTGCTATCTCAGCCCGGATGGCCGCAGCCACTTCATCATGAATCATTTGGAGGAGCTCCTCATCGCTCACACCCCCTCTCTAGTCCCGGTCTGTGGCGTGTCCCAACCATGATGTCTTTGAAATACAACATAAAATATCAAGGACTCGCTCGAGCGTACTCGCACTCGATAACTCAATCCTACTTGTTTCCAAGTATCCTAAGGATTCCTACTTGGACTGCACACTGATCCGGTGTTTCCAGTAGTACGGGCCCTATACTACCTTCCATACCGCATCAGTATTCTTTCCAAGTCACCCTCCAAGGATCACAAGTCACAAGTACTCTATCTCTTGCCACACATAAGCTACCCTTCGGTATATCCTCATAGCACCTCACTGCTACCTATTCACTCACAAGCATCTCATAGCATCAGAAATCTCCCTAGGCTAAGGCATCACAAATCAGGCCACTCTAGTCCTAATATGAATACCTAGCCTACTCTAGCATGCATAACACATTACAACATATCACATAACACATAATGTAAGGGTAATTTGGGAAATCACCGTTCGGGTGCTGGCTGATCGTACACACTGCTTTCTTCTGTTTCCTTAATTCCTTTTTACTCTTTTAGGAAAAATTGTTTATTTATGAAAACTTTCTTAAATCCTCAGTTTGAGTTCGAATACACCCAAAGATGAATCTGAATCCCTCAAACCAAGGCTCTGATACCAACATGTAACACCATGAAATTTCAAAACAATTTTTCATTTTAAATTAATAAAAATACTCCAATCACATATTCTAAAAAACGTGTATCATTGGTTTTTCACCGAACATAAGTACAAATCACAATCCCCAGAATCTCAAAACATCTTCACTGCAAGTGTGTACTGATCATGTCGGCGCCTTCCCGCGATCATCACTGGTACCTGAAACACATAACATGCAAACGGTAAGCATAAATGCTTAGTAAGCTCCCCAAAATACAATGTACAGAACATACGCCTTTCCAATCCATAACTCTATGGGATCTTCCGATCCAAGTGTCTCAGGGGATTTTCATCCCATAACTCTGTTGACCTTTCGGTCCATACTCTGTTGACCTTCCGGTCCATATCATCCTGACCTTCCGATCCACATCATCATACTCATATCATAACATATTACATATATAACATACATCACATATTCATCATACACATAAGACCTTCCGATCACACATAATTACCCCATCGGGTAAGCCATAGTGAGAAGACTCAACTCGAAGATGCCAGATAATCACTCGCGCTCAATCTTCTGACCTAGCTTCCTCCTATAGCATAAATACATCTCTAATTAATACCTTACCGACTTAGTTTGACTAATGCCCTTAAGTCAACACAGGTCAACTCTGGTCAACGTTGGTCAATGGCCACCCTTTGACCCAACTCGTCGAGTCAGGCACTGACTCGGCGAGTTCAGACGTGAAATCAAGTCCCCTAAATCCCCCTCTAACTCACTGTGTCACTCTCCCAACTCGGCGAGTCATCAACTGTGTGAGTCACAGGACAACCCGATCCGACTCGTCGAGTCTGCTGATGGACTCGGCGAGTTCATTCCATGATCAAACTCAAATGACCTTCTGAGGTCAAATATGTTCCTCTAATCCATAGATCTGACCTTCCTAAGCTCATTAAACATGTAAAGGTTCAATCTTGATACTCATGCAACGTCCAAACAACTCTATTTGATGAATTAGCCCCAAATGCAACATCCTAAGTCCATTTCTTCCATAACTCATCGTAAACCAAGATGGATAAAGCTCTCTGGACCACTATGGGTCCAGATCCGAAGTCTAAACACGAGAAGGGACCATATTCCCAACAAATCATCCCAATAAACGGTATAGAAAACCCTAGATCTATGGATTCTTCAACAAGACAGAAAAAGGATCGATATGCTACCTCAAGGATGATGCCTTTTGCTTGAAATCCACAGATATGCAACCTCCTTGGCCTCCTCTAAGCTGGAACCACCTTCTTCTTGCAAAACCAACCCACAAAGATCAAATAATGGCTTCTCTCCTCTCACAAACACTCCAACACTCTTAGGGTTTCTCTCAAGGGTCTGGTAGCCGCAAATGGTAGCTATAAGGGTCCTTAAATAGGTCCCAAACCCGAGAAATTAGGGTTTCTTTCGTCAGCTTTGACTCGGCGAGTGCACTCCCATGACTCGTCGAGTCTAATCATTTTCCACGTCACCCATTCGCGACCTGACTCGACGAGTCTAAGCACCAACTCGTCGAGTCACCCAACACAACTCAAATTATAATATAAATTAATGTACTTGGGAAACCAAGGGTTACATTGCCCTTTAGAGGTCGACATTGCTGACGACCGATTTATATGGGCATTGGAGGTCTATAGGGATTGTGTTTTGAGGATGTATGACGAGCATTACCTCGTGGATTTGGTTCCCATTTCGTTGCGTGGGAACAATGTCGTCATCGGTATGGCTTGGTTGAGCCCTAATGGGGAGGTGATCGACTGTACGCGACAGTTGGTATGTGTTAGGACCCCAAGTGGGGGAGAGCTTGTGATTCAAGGCGAGAGGCCGCAGTGTGGACTAGCTTTGTGCTCAGCAGCGAGGGCTAGGTGCTACCTTCAACAGGGTTGTGCAGGTTATGTCGCCTATGTTATGGATACCTAGGTGGCAGGTAAGGCAACCGTGAGTGATGTGCCAGTGGTGCGAGAGTACCCGGATGTATTTCCAGAGGAGTTGCCTGGCATACCTCTGGAGATACAGGTGAAGTTCAGGATCGACCTAGTCCCTGGTGCAGCTCCGATAGCCAAGGCACCATATCAATTGACTCCTCCCGAGATGCAGGAGTTGTATACACAGCTGCAGGAGCTATTAGACAAGGGATTCATTAGGCCGAGTAGTTCTCCTCAGGGAGCCCTTGTAGGGTTTCAAAGCACTCCATGGATGATGGCAATGGGCCCCTTTGATGAATTCTAGGTTAAAAGCCCAAGACTTGTCTTTTCCCTATAAATAGTCATGTAATATTCACAATTAGGGTTAAGAGTGAGGCAAAATGTAGCCGCCACGTGAGGTTTCTTATGTAGTGATAGATTCTTTAGTCTATGCTGAAAGTGTAATTTATTCCTCATATTTGAATAAATCGAGTGATCATTCGACCTAATCTTCATATTTGTGTTTGTTCTTATTTTCCGCATCTTGTTCATCAAATCTCAATTAGGGTTTTAATCCCAACAAGTGGTATCAGAGCGGGTCTTTGAAGATCTATAGATTTTTGAAGTATCGGTTCTTGATTTGATGATTTTCTGCACAAGTTATTGAAGATTATTGGTGTTTTCGTGTTTTAGAATTTAAAATTCTATTCAAGATACTGTTCATGGTGTTCTTCTACTGTTCATCTGGTAATTTATTCCCATTCCTTGTTGTCCGTCTTGTCTTTTCTAAGTGGATCTGATTAAATTGTTTGATAATAAATCTGTAAAATTTCTTTTAATCAAGCCCATTGATTTGTTGCCCATCATTGTTCACTGATCCGATTATATCAAGCCTACATTCAATTTATTGATTTATTTTCTGTGTTCCGTCTTCATGTGTGTGCTTCACTAATTCAAGGTTATCGAGTTTCTTCATCATAAATTTATTTTGGTGATCAATTCTTCTTATGAATCATGGTTCTCATGTTGTCGATCCTTAATCAGATCTTTTCTTTAGTTTATTGGTTTTTGTTCTTCAATCAAATCTTGTTTTTCAAAATCATTTGGCGACTTGTGGATTTATCCAGGCCTGTTGCTTGACTGAGATCATCGATTTCATCATATATATGAAACGATTAATATCTTTCGATTTTCTATTGTCACTCTAAAAGCAGTTTGTATTCGTTGAAATCGGTAATATTGGTACATACAAAATAAGGTTTGTGTTGAAGAATCAAAATCAGGTGGATTTGAGGTTTTGTATATCATAGTGCATTTGTTATTAGAATCGATTGCAATTGTGAAGGTTAATCGTAATGATAATTGTTTGATTTGGTTGTGATAAATTTTCTTGATCTGGAAACGATTGGAAGAGAATGGAATCGGGATTGGAACTCAATGGAATGATTTGAGCATATGTTCGCTTTTACTGGTCAACCTTGGAAGTCAAAATCAATATGAATGTTTCACGTGCGAATGTAATCGGAAACGAGGCCTCGGAATCATGACTCAAATTTGCAATGGGAATCAAGCTTATGTTTGGAATTGATTTAGAGTGAGGTTCTCAATCGCCAAGCGGGATTGCTAAAAGTCAAAATTGGTATTATTGGTGCGAACGATCTCACTTGCGAAAGTGTAAATCGGAGTTAGATTGGTTTCGTGTTCATATCTTCAAGATACGAAAGTTAGCTGTATCAGTCGCTAAATGGGAAGATAACTCAAAGTTTCTATTTTGGTCCCTGTAACTTCAGCGATTTGAGGGTTTTGGTCCCATTATTTTTAGTGACTTGGCTATTTTGGTCAATTCCAGATTTTGTTGCAAATAAAGGGGTATATTGATGCAGAATTACCATTCCAGCCCCTGTCTTTCAGCAAGTGACAGTTTCTGCCCTATATTCAGAAATGTTTGCAAATTTATGGGCTGGTGAACAGTTTTGAATTCTTTAACGCACATATTTTTTTGTGAACAGTAAATTAAGGATTTCATCAAGTCTTGGCGGTTCGGAAAGTCGTTTTTCATGATAACGTCAAATTTTCACGACATTTTTCGGATTTCATACTTCATCGTTAATATCATTTTGTCACGGGGGAGCTTAGTAAATTTTTATCCATTCAAGATCATTCTCATGACCATTTGAAGGCTTTATAATCATGTTTTTGATTATAAATCGGGGGAGAATTTGGTATGGCCATTCGAAATTGGATTAGTGACTTTTCAAAGTTGAACTTTTTTTGATAAAGCTTGTGGTAGAATCATGAAGGTAGCTTTTACAGCGGAAGTTCTTCATCGAGCTCTGCTAAAGCTTTTACAGAGAAGTATCCTTTACAGCGGAAGTTCTTTATCGAGCTCTGCTAAGGACTTGTTATATCTCCGACTTCTTGTATTTTCTTGATACAGTGGCGTTACGAATCTTAAAGTTTGGGTTGTTACATGATATTTTTTGATCGCTTATATCATTAGCTTATTTGAAGATCATTGTGACTTGGAGGGGGAGCTCTTCAAAGACAAGAAGTGATTCGGTTTCTTTGTTCTGAAATTGGTGTTTATGGCAGGTTTGGTTTTCATGAAGATTCTTTGGGATTACATTTGAAAATGAAGTTTAAAGACATTACTTCAGTGCTTGATTTATATATCCTAGAGCCCGTGTTTGAAGACTATTGAAGAATCAAGATTCGTGGATTGCTTCATATATTCCTCGTTGCAGATCTTTTTATTTGCTAGATGCTTGTTTTGGAAGTTAAAGCATTGTCATCCATTCCATACTTTGAGGGGGAGATTGTAGGGTTTCAAAGCACTCCATGGATGATGGCAATGGGCCCCTTTGATGAATTCTAGGTTAAAAGCCCAAGACTTGTCTTTTCCCTATAAATAGTCATGTATTATTCACAATTAGGGTTAAGAGTGAGGCAAAATATAGCCGCCACGTGAGGTTTCTTATGTAGTGTTAGATTCTTTAGTCTATGCTGAAAGTGTAATTTATTCCTCATATTTGAATAAATCGAGTGATCATTCGACCTAATCTTCATATTTGTGTTTGTTCTTATTTTCCGCATCTTGTTCATCAAATCTCAATTAGGGTTTTAATCCCAACAGCCCTGATTCTGTTTGTGAAAAAGAATGACGGGTTGCATCAAATGTGTATAGATTACTGGGAGCTGAACAAGGTAATGGTGAAGAACTGTTACCCACTCCCGAGGATTGATAATATCTTCGACCAACTAGAGGGGGCATCTTGGTTTTCCAAGATAGATTTGCGTTTAGGCTACCACCAGTTGCGAGTATGAGATGAGGATGTACAGAAGACTGCTTTCTGGACTCGCTATGGCCACTACGAGTTCGTGGTGATGCCCTTTGGGATCACCAACGCCCCTGTCGTGTTCATGGACCTCATGAACCGCGTATGTAGACCGATGTTGGATCGGTCTGTGATAGTTCTTATTGATGACATCTTGGTTTACTCCAAGACGCAGGAGTAGCATAAGAAGCACTTGCGGGAGGTGTTGGATACCCTAATGAGGGAGAGTTTGTACGCCAAGTTCTCCAAGTGCAAGTTCTGGTTGCGTGAGGTGCAGTTTCTGGGGCACCTTGTCAACCGGATATTTTGGTCAACCTGACCAAAGTGGAGGCCGTGATAAGATGGGAGGTTCCAAAGTCTCCATCTGAGATTCAGAGTTTCCTCGGGTTAGCAAGCTATTATCGGAGATTCATACAGGACTTCTCCAAGATAGCAGTACCCTTGACCCGGCTGACGAAGAAGGTCGTTGTATTTTGATGGGGGCTTGAGCAACATGCAACGTTTGAGACATTGAGCCAGAGGTTGTGTGAGGCGCCTATCTTAGCCCTACCAGAGGGCGTGGAGGATTTTGTAGTATATTGTGATGCGTCCATCACGGGTTTGGGCGCAGTGTTGATACAGAGAGGGCATGTCATCGCCTCCGCCTCGAGGCAACTGAAGCCCCACGATGCGAACTACCCAACACACGACTTGGAGTTGGGGGCATTTGTTTTTGCTCTCAAGATTTGGTGACACTACCTCTACGGGGTCCGTTGTACCATTTACACGGACCACAAGAGCTTGAGATACCTCATGGATTAGCCCAATCTGAACATGAGGCAGCGTCGGTGGTTAGATGTGGTTAAAGATTATGATTGTGAGATCCTCTACCACCCGGGGAAGGACAATGTAGTGGCTGATGCACTTAGCCATAAGGCATTCACAGCCCCGATCAGAGACATCTGGCTGAGGATGCCAGTGGTGACTCCTCTTTTGGAGCAGATTCGGGAGGCCCATCAAGAGGCTATGAAGGAGGAACACTGGAAGAGTGAGCGTATAGTGGGCCAGATTTCCTCCTTCAACTACAATACCTGCAGGTTGTTGACACTTCACCGTAGGCGATGGAGGAGGCGCACAAGTCCAGGCTTTCCACCCATCTCGGGGAGACGAAGATGTACAGAGATCCTCGTCCTGATTACTGGTGGCCCTGCATGAAGCGGGATGTAGCCTGGTATGTTGAGAGGTGCTTGACATGTAGGAAGGTCAAGGTAGATCACCAGAGGCCTCACGACAAGACACAACCATTGATTATCCCTGTGTGGAAGTGGGAGGACATTACTATGGATTTCATCACGAAGCTTCCTAGAACCGCACGGGGAGTGGATTCGATTTGGGTCATCATCGATCGGATGAACAAGAGTGCCCATTTCATTTCGATCCAGGAGAGCATTTCGGTCGAGAAGCTAGTCGACATCTACATCCGAGAGGCAGTAGCTCAACACGGAGTGCCAGTTTCCGTGATTTCTGAACGAGATGTACAGTTCACTTCCATATTCTGTAATAAATTCCATGATGAGGTGGGTAGTCATCTGCATTTTAGTATAACTTTTCACCCCAGACAGATGGTCAGAGTAAGAAGACCATCCAAACCTTGGAGGACATGTTGTGGTCGTGCGTATTAGACTTCGGTGATAGCTAGGATATCTACCATCCCTTGGCAAATTTTTCCTATAATAATAGCTACCACGCGAGCATCGACCGTCCTCCATTCGAGATGTTATATGGGAGGAAGTGAAAAACCCCGATATGTTAGGGTGAGGTCGGACAGAAGGTCATGGGGAGTACCGAGGTGGTACTCAAGATGACAGAGAAGATCCAACAGGTTCGGAGCAGGCTTCAGACTGCTCTGAGTTGGCAGAAAAGTTATGCCAACAAGCGTCGTTCAGACCGGGAGTTTTAGGTAGGAGATACGGTTCTCCTGAAGGTGTCACCTTGGAAAGTTGTCATCTGCTTCAAGAAGCGTTGCAAGTTAGGCCCCAGGTACATTGGTCCTTTCAGGGTTATAGCCCGGGTGGGCAAGGTGGCATACAAGTTGGATCTGCCAGCCGAGCTTAGTCAAATCCACAACACCTTTCATGTCTCCCAGTTGCGGAAGTTCTTGGTAGATGACTCTGCAGTGGTGTCCTAGAGGATATTCAGGTATATGACAACTTGAACTACATCAAGCGACCAGTAGCCATACTCGACAGGAAGACGAAGGATCTAAGGAACAAGGGGGTCGAGTTATTGAAGGTGCAATGGCAGCACCACAAGGGCTTGGAATGGACTTGGGAACCAGAAGACGAGATGAGGGAGCACTACCCAGAGCTATTCCCAAACACAGTAGACTTCGAGGACGAAGTCTAAAATAAGCGGGGGAGATTTGTAACACCCGGATTCCGGTATGTATTTTAAATCAAATTTGTCATTTTTGAAAAGAGAATCGACGAGTTTTAGGCCCCAAACTCGTCGAGTAGGAATGGATTTTGGATGCGGGACTTGAAGTACTCTCAACGAGTTGAGTGCCTCAACTCGACGAGTAGGGCTGCCAGAGTGAAACCCTAATTTTCAGGGTTTGCACCATATTTAAGCACCATAACCTCCAAAAGGTGGCCTCACTTGCGACCTCCATCACCCCAAACCCTATCCACAAAACCCTAATCCACCTTTTAGTGTTCTTGAGCCATTTTTGTGTGTTCTTGGTGCTTTTGAAGCTTGAGAAGGAAGGAGAAGCTCGAGGATTCAAGAGGAAGCCAGTAGATCTGGAAGTTGAGCTGCAATTCCGACTCATTTGAGGTATAAAGTTGATACCTTGGCTTTCCTTTGCTTAGATCTTAATTTAGGGTTGTGTTTGGTTACTTTTGGGCCATATTGAAGTCATTTGCGGGACTTGAGTGTATCATGAGGATTTGACTTTAGATCTAGGCACTTATGAGCTTATGAGGCTTAAAGTTGCCAGCTTTATCAAGCCTTGGCCCTTCCCCATGCCCTAAACCTCTTATATAACTCAGTTTTGGTGTTTCTAGCTTCATGGCACCATGCATGGACGTAAAGTTAGCAACTTTACGTGGTAACTTAGTCCAAGGGGACTAGATCTATGGTTTGGAAGCATTGAACCCGACTGCAAACGACTGAATGGGTTTATACTATGGGGGACTCAACAAGTTGTTCATACAACTAGGCGAGTTGGGTCGTGGTCCCCCAACCTTTTCTGTTATTGGGAAAACTCGTTGAGTCTAGGAGATGACTCAGCGAGTTGGCCATAATTTTTGGGTTTTAAAGATTGAAGAACTTGACGAGTTCAAGGAGGAAATCGGCAAGTTGAGAGGGAAATGTCTCGACTTTGTATGAAGAGGAACTCGACGAGTTCATGAAAGAACTCGACGAGTTGGATGGAGATTTTTAGGGTTTTATGGATCATGGAACTCGACGAGTTGATGGACCAATTCGGCGAGTTGAGTTAACCATGATGTTGACTTTGACCTGGATGTTGACTTTGACAAGGATGTTGACTTTGATCTAGATGTTGACTTTGACCAGGATGTTGAGTTTGACTTTGACCATTGACCAGAGTTGACCCTTAAACGGTTTATGAGTATGAAAGGGTAATTAAAGGAGATTTTTAGTGTAGGAGTTTGAGAGGAGTTCATCCCAGAGCCGAGGACAGTTTAGCTACTACACGACATTGATGTGAGTTACCTTCCAGTAGAAGTTGGTGGAAGGCACCAATGCCGACCCACTAGTAGTTGATTATAGTTGAGATGATTGTATTTGTGATAATTATCTAGTATGAAACTATGATATTATGTGATAATGGTAGGAGGGGTAGGTTAGACCCTGTAACCGGTTAAGATCAACCGGAGGGTAGGTCGGACACCCAGATATGTCTGACAATATGTTATTCTATGTTATTATGTGGTAGTGGTAGGGGTGAAACCGATTGAAATAGATCGGAGGGTAGGTCGAGCACCCATATATGCTTAGCAGGGGTAGGTCGAGCACCCTGTTATGCCCGACAATGGTAGGTTGAGCACCCATATTTGCTCAACACGGTAGGTCGGGCACCCAGATATGTCTGACATTATGACTATTGTATTGTATGTGGTATAATGAGGGGACTCATTAAGATTTATGCTTATAGTTTCCAGTTTTTGTTTCAGATCCTTCTTCATCGAAGGGAAAGGAGCCGGCACGGTATCAACACATCGCACACACTATTTTCCGCACTTGAGATTCTTGGGATTTATACTCTGACATTATTTTCCTATGATATGTGTTTGAGATGGTTGACTTATGGTTTTCATGATATAAGATAACATTGATGGCATTTTCAGTATGTTTTTATGAATCTTTAAATTAAAAATGAAAATTTTTTTCTTGAAATTTAGGATGTTACACTAGGCTACATCGTTCACTAAATGAAGACTGTCATACATGGCTACATAGAATCGGTTACGAAAAATGGGTAAGGTATTGTTTCCCTATTGTTCGGTATAATATTATGACATCAAAAAACACCGAGTCGATCAATGTGTTATCAAGAGACACACTGAAACTACCAATAAAAGTGTTGATTGATTTCCTTCTAGCAACTATGCAACAATGGTGGTGTTAGCAACGTAATGCTAGATGTAACTATTTATATTATAATACTTCCATGATAATTTTAGTATAATTTATTGTGCATGAAAAGATATACATAAATGTTTTTTATATCTGAAAGAAAAAAAGATATTACTAAGTTTGCTAAAAAGGTTATTGATAAGAGGATCAACAAATCCTTTAGTTTTCAGGCATACCGGATTGATCAAGGATGATATGAGGTGATTGACCAAATGAAAAATGGTATAGTAAACTTGGAATCTAGTTGTTGTGCGTATGGCAAAATGGAAATTGTCATCTATACTTTGTTCCCATGCTATGGAGGTATTCAAGGAACTAAGATATTAACACTGTAGGACTTGGGTGTCACCATACTTCACAATTGAAACATATCGATCAACATATATAGAGGCTATGTTTCCTGTGCTGGTTCTAGCTGAATATCAAGAACTGGATGAAGTCATGGTTGTATTACCACCATTAATGGACAAACGACAAGTCGGAGACCATGAAACCATAACCATATCCCATCCCAAGTTGAAGGTCAGATTAAAAAATTGTAGTTGTTACCAAAGGATCGATCACACAAGAAGAAACTGTGACACTAAGTTTGCCGTAGATTCAACAAAAACTAAATCTTCAAAATGTTAACTCTAAGAGTAGATCTAACGTTATAACTACTTAAAAAAATATTCAACAAGATGATATTGTTGATCTAGAAAACCCGTAGTGATGTTTGTATGAATCTAAAATATTCTACAAAATGTTGTTTGGAAGGATAAACTTGTTTTTTCTACATCATTATAAGGAAATTGTTTACAATGTTCTTAATAAAAACCATAACTCAAATATCAGGTTAACCTACAGCATCTATCCATGGAGCACTCTCAATCCACCACAAAGCAGCACACTCATGTTGAGTATGATGCAATAATTCCTTGGGAGGACAATGCTTAAAACAATATATAACGGTTAATATTATCTTATCTTCTCATAGAAACTTAGAGATTATAAGTTGAACTAAGCTACATAAATTTCTAACATCAAGAATATGTTCATAATCATCAACATGTAAATGCCTCATCCTAGGGTATGCAACTGCCTGAGAGATAACACCCAATATTGGGGAACCAACTATAATACTATTGGAAAATGTCTCCATGATCCAAATCTACACACTTAAGATGTCAAAAATTGACCAACATAATAAAGTTACAATACATGTTGCTTAAAAACTATTATGAAACACAGTCGACATATCTTAAATTCATAGATAAATCCCTGCACAATATATGTATGTATATTGCCGACTCATGGTTAGGTGGGGTTCAAATGCTCCCCAATATTGTCAAAGATGGTCGCAATTGTTTGTAAGTGAAATCCCATATCACTCTGCCCCATGGGTACATGTGACAACATTTTCACTTAATAGGTATATGTATCATGTGATATAATGTATGTAAATAAGTGTATACCTGTTAAACTCGTCTAAATTAGAGACGATTACAAGAAGTTGATAAGTAAACGGCTGTCAAGCATATTTCCCCAAAAATCTATGCTCTAGCATATACAGCAGTGAGACTCTCATTGCATCTCCATCACCTAATTGATGAAGTAAGTCATTAAACATGTGTATAAGGTTATCCATTCTAACCAAACGTGAAGGCGACACAAATGGATATATACGTTGTCTGAATTGTGCAAAATCAGATTTTTTTGGGTGGGGCGGGGGGGATACTCCCCAAACTGCAAGCCGATAATCAAGCAGAAAGCTTTCCTATTATGACATCCCCTATTCTCCAAAACTGAAAAAAAATTCCTTTATGCTTTGAAAATCCATAACATCGTTGTTTGCGGAAAATCCCAATATAATAAAACATTTTACAGAAACTGTTTCGTTTTATTAAAAATATATTTGAATAAAGATGTTGTTTCAAAATACAAAACTCTAAGGATGTCATAATCAATACAAAACATAGTTACATCATACATACCTATGGTCCTAAACTCTATTGTCGGTCTTCTCTTTAATCAATCAACATCCTATTCAAATCTCTAGTAGTTTTAACACCGCTACATGTGATGCATGTAAATGGAGTGGGTTAGGTTGGGAAACCTGGTGAGAAAATGTAACACTCAATCCTTGCAGGTAAATTCCTTCCCTTTGTTCTTAAGATTTAGTGTTGGGTGTATATCTACACATGGCGAAGATAGCCTTTACGCGTTGCATAGAAGGGTAATTTAGAGACGGCCATTTAATGATCTGTGCAGGGGATAGATCTTACTATCTTAGTACTCAACGTGTATTTTCCCAGAGCCCAAACCCTAATTTCGGCGTTTTTAGCCTTATTTAAGGACTCTAACTTTCATGAAGCCCTTCCATTCTCAGCCTCCATTCCCCCAAACGTCTCCTTTGAAACCCTACTTCCATTTTGGTGCATTGTGAGCTTAAAGAGTATTTTTGGGTGCTTTTAAAGAAAAAAGAAGGTGATGGAGTTGCTTAGAAGCTTGAATCAGCCTTGGATCTGGAAGTTGTTTTCACTCATCCATCTCCAGGAGGTATAAAGTCTCACGTTTATGATTTTTTATCATAGATCTAGTGCATGCTTAATAGTTTCCATGTTTTGTCTTCATAACCTTGGTTCTTATAAGTATAAGCTACTATTGGCCATAAAAATGGGATCTTGGTCATTTCCAACCATCCATGTATGAGTTTTGGTCTTTAAAAGTTGTCATGATATTAGGGTTTGTTCTTGAGCCTTCGTAAGCCATGAAAATGCATAAAGTTTGGAACTTTATCACTTAGGACATTTATTTAGACCAGATCTGAGAGTTAAACATGGTGTATTTCTACATTAAGCACTTCATGGAATGTTTCGGCACCAACATAGTTACGTAGGGCGTAACTTAGGCTACGCAACGCATAGCTCCATAATTGCCCTTTTATGTTACCTACGGCTCTACACAGGGCGTAGAGCTGTTACGCATGGCGTAACCTGGCTAAATGTTGACTTTGACTTTTAGACCGTTGACTTTAACCAAGTTTGACTTTAGGAATTTAGAGTATTTTGAGTAGTAGATTGAGGCTTGGTCTGTGTTTGTTGTATATGTGACCTGTAGAGCCAGTAATTGGAGCATTGATCGGTTAAGCTATATTCTAGACTTTGAGGTGAGTTTTCCTCACTGTACTCATGGGTCAAAGGCACCAATATCGGCCCACTAGGTTATGTTATGTATCTTGGTATATAGGATGATGCTATGATCTGTTACATTGGTAAAATTGCATGATTACCTGTAATTGTTGGATATATGTTAGATTGGGAGATTTGTATGATTACCTGTATTTGTTGGTCATATGTTATCTTTTACATATGTCGACATAGTGTGGTTGTGTTGAGGCTTTACTGCTCTGTGTTGTAAGCCAACAAACCCAGGGCAATCCAGTCTGAAGATTATGGGCCAGGGGTAATCCAGTTTGATGGTTGTGGGCCCAGTGTGCAAGACAATTCAGTCCGATGAGTGTGGGTCGGGAAGATGTGCACAAAAAACCTGGTTCATGATCCGAACCGGTAAGCCGATTCACGATGAACCAGTCCACTATGAACTGAACCGATTCAAGAACCGAACGGTTGGTTTGCACTCGTTCGAGATTTTAGACATTGAAACCGGTTTAGTAACAGTGAACCAGTTTTAAACCGGTAGTCTAACCAATCGAACCGGTTTAGAACTGATGTAACCGGTTTAGATAGATTCGATTTTCTTTATGATGGAAACGGTTTGAACCGAACCAGTTTATGGTTGAACTAGTTTTACTTTTCACGAATCGGAACCGAACCGGTTCGATTTGGAAAAAACGGTTTGTGCACCTCTAGGGTCGTAGGTAATCCAGTCTGATGATTATGGACCCAACATGCACGTTTATATATTTTTTATTGTTTGGGGTATTATGAGGTAACTCACTAAGTTTTGGCTTACTATTTGATTTAATGTTTTAGGTACATCATATGATCGGGAAAAGGCGAAGGCGTGATTGTGCACATCATCCTTGGTTATTTTATTGATAGATGATTTTGGGATATTCGGATGTATGATTATGGTTTTTTGGAAACAATGTTTTTTAAGATTAATGTGTTATTAAATGGTTTTAAAGATGGAGAATTTTATCATGATTTTTGGGATGTTATACAAAGTTTGAGAGAGATTGGAAAGAAATTGAACAAGAAATGTGCTAAAAAACGAACATATTTATAGGAAAATAAGAAGGGCATGTCGCACATGTCTAGGTGTTGTAATCCGAGCGGATATTGTGGGGAGGAAGGTTGGCTCCAGATCTCGCCACCTTTCGGCCATAGGGTGGTGCAACGTGTCGCTCGTTGCTGGTCCGAATTTTAAATATTTTCTAAAATTCATAATTTTTGTATACGTGCTTTTTTTATCGTTTTTATATCCAAGCATAACTATCAATGAGTACTACAACTTTTATTTAGACTTCATCGGTTAATTTTCAATTTATTTTTTGTTTTACGGTCCGAGAAAACTTGGACTGTAAATAACGTTGCGAAAATCATAACTTCTTCATACGTGCTTTGGCTTTTTATGCTCTTTATATCATCATATTCATAATGAAGAGTACTACAACTTTCTTTCAGATTGTTTTTTATAACAATCAGCCAATTTTGATTTAGATTTCTGTGTCTCACACTGTTGTACTGTGGCATACTCGAAACTTTGAAAAATCATAACTTCCTCATATAAAGTCAGATTTTGGCGTTCTTTATATCGACGCGTTCCTATTGACGAACACTTTGAATTTCATTTACATCACTTTGTCTAAAAACAACATATCTCCGATTCATTTTTTATGACGCATGTTGTCGTGTCGGTTTAAACGCGAAATTTAGAAAAATCATAATTTCCTCACACAAAATTAGATTTTGGCGTTCTTTATATCCACATAATATTGATCACAACTATTAAAACTTTCGTTAGTATTATTTATCCAAAATAATCTTTTATTTTTAAATGTTATTTTATCGCTTAATGATAAATTTTATATTAAGGTTTTCTACAACGACTATATACTTCTAATATTTATCCACTTAATGTGTATACGGTAATTATTTTTTATCTTGAAACACATAGGATGAACAATTACTTTAATCAACAATTTTTAATTATTCAATAAAATGTATAATTTATTATTATTATACCTTAAACGTCTAGCCCCAGTTTTCGGGCGTTACACCTATCGAAGCAAACCCGATAGTTGTGTACACGAAATAAAGGCTCATGTAGGTCAACTGGAGGTAAAGTACTATACTACTTGCACATAAGATAGTAACCGAGTAAAGGGTAACATTCCACACCCGTCGACATGTTCACATAAACACCAAAACATGATTGCATAAACATGGCCACAGAAACTGATCGGTTTTGTAAACGAGTCATGATTTCCTGCATAAGTTCAGGCATGCAGGTTGTCGTCACAGCCGCTTGGTATGTTATGGCATGCTACAATCGAAGAATCACAAATTAGGCAATTTAGGATGTATGTTCCAGAGGACATTTCGGAATACACAATATCAGATCACACTTCCGGATCAAAAGTCTATATCACAATTATGGATCCCATTTCCGAATACGGATGTCGGATGCAAACATTATGGAGCAGGATTCTGGATAATAAAATTTTGGATCCATATTCTGGAACTGTTCCTTGTATTCCAGACGAGTTCCTTGTATTCCGGACGAGTTCCTAGTATTCCGGACGAGTTATATGGATTCCGGATTCATTCCGGACGAGTCAATATGAGGATTTTTGTATGAATTTTTTGATGTAACATACATATATAACTAAATGTAATCCTATAATTGCCTTTAAACCACTAAAAATCACAGAAAAACAAATAAAACCAAAATAATTAATAAATTATATAGATGTTTAACATACATTCTACAGTAAAGAAATATAATTATAAACTTATATATAAGAAGTGATATTTTTCACCGCTAAAAGAAGACATTTGGAAATTACTGAGTTCGAAACGGTCTCCAGAATGTAGGTTGTAGCAGTTAGAAACTGTCTCCAGAATGTATGTTCGGAGAGTGACGTCGAAATGAACTCTGAAACGATATTTACTAGTTGTGAGACTCGTATATTATGCGAGTTGATTAAAATAATATGTTAAATATGAACAATTAAATAGAAAGTTTATTTGAATTTTAAAATTATGAGAAGAAAAACATGCAAACATAAATTAATTAAAATTATGTGTTTAGTTAGCAGATTCGTGTATTAAACGGTTTAATTATAACAAAATGTAAAACACAAAGGTTTAAACTGTAAATTTATTTTTAAATTGAAATTGAAATTTTAAATTTAATATTTAAAATTAATAGTCATGTAAGTCTAATTTATGGAAACTAAATTAATGATACATTGGAAATGAAAAATAAAGTAAATGACAAGTGGAACATAAATATATCTCAAAATTATGACAAAATGACATGTAGCCAATTGAATGAGAGAATGACATGTGACAAAATCATTCTTATTTATTAAGGTAGATTTATTATTAGGGTAGATAGGAGGATCACAAAATCATATCGGATCTTCTAACCGTTAACATTTCCATAAAAAACAGGTATGGAATGACCCGTTCCGGACGTTGTAGTCATTTTTCAGAAAAAAAAAAAAAAGAATAGGTATTTTTGGTTAAATACCATTAAAAAATTGTTACATTACTCAATTTCCTTTTAATATAATATATGTAGATGTATAACTAAAATAAAGATCAGTTGTGTATATATTCAGCTAGCTTATTTTCCATATATATCATTAACCCTTTATCTCTTTTCTCTATAGTTTTAGCCCAATTTTCTTCAACCCATCTGGCCCATACAAAGCCATTCTTGACCACCCAGGCCAATTCGATCCATACCGCAACTAAAACCCCACACTTTTGAAAACATCACAATTGAATTGTTTTAGATCCAAAACAACTCATGTTTTAATCGTTTTCTTCGATCTGTTTTGCATTTTCTGTAGTTAACATTATTATCATCATTTTGCTTTAAAAGTATTGAATTAGGATAAACTAAATGATCCAACTTCTCAATTCGTATTTCAGTTGCATACTGAACTAGGTGAGCAAGAGCGGTTAACATATTTGACAAAATTACTTAGAGCTAGAATCGGAATCGACTATTCCTAGAATATTGGAACCAAACTAGTTATATCCATCGTCTGAACTTGGAACTGGTTCAAACTTAATATCCATTTTTATACCCTATGGTTACATATGGAATACATTCACTGTATGCAAGTTGTGGGAGAATGATTTAATATTTTAATTTATGAAATTTGTGATATCATATGTGATGATATTAGCCAAAAAGTTCATTATATTTTATAATGTTTTTCACGACATTACTACTATAAAACAACCATAGTCAACACAATTTCATTCATTTATTTAATGGGATTGTTTGTTTGTGAATTGTGATGCTGCTAATGTGTAGCTTGGTAATATAATAATAAAAGTCATATTTCGGTAACATTTTTTTTCTTGGTCATATTGTATATGTCCGATCATCGCAATGATTAAATAATCTTGTAATAATAAGTAAATAACAAATACATTTGTATGAATTTCATGAAAAAATGGTCAGGCTTGCAGCCTGGTGAGCACATAGGGTTTTCAAACTACAATAATTAAGTTTTTTAATTATATATTTTACATCAAATAATTTACACAATTACCCATTCCCGTTATTCTCACATACTGATCCTAAAAGTATTGATCTCAAGGGACATATCCTAAGGGTCATCATCATCAACGGGTAGACAACAGTGCTCTGGGGATTCCTTTAGCAATATATATGTCAATAAGGCAACCATGGGGGGATAAAGTACATCACATGAACAAATAGTCCATTAACACCTACACATTGTGAGCCTACCCGCGTTTCCACTGGACTATCTAGGAGAGTACGTGGTCGTCATCTATATTTTTATAGACGACTTGTTCATCAAAAGTCAAGTCCTCTCATAATCATCTCATCATTTTCATCACCCATTACTACCCAACATATTTTATATAAATATATTATAAAATACATATATGATTAATCAAGTAAAATCACATACTTTATCTAACACATATATCAAGTAATTCAGATAATAGGCACACATATCATTTAATCATCCAGATACTTTATATTTATATGTAAGCAGAAAGTAACTATACACTCACTTCTTAAAGTAGATAACTAGAAAGTTGGGCATTATTTCGCTTCAACACTTAGCCTTTACTTTTATGTGACCTAGTTTCAATTATCATTAAGTCTTAGTTTATTATTTCTTATGACTAATTAATAGTCTAGATTCCTCAATAATCCCAAATTCTACATCAAGATTTATCAAGTAAGGAGCAACCAGATAAGATCATATCAGAGGTAGGGTCCTTTTGGTATACAATGTATACTGTTTGGAAATCTCACTTTAAGCACCTCATTAAATCTTTCCTAGATATCACCCCGTAAGTAGATCAATCAGTATAACCACATGGGATTATTGATAAATCTTATTTATATATTCATAACAACGACAACGAATATAAATATAAATTACACTAAAATAATATAGAGTGTAATCTTACTTACAGATATTTCTTAGACATAAGTCCTTTAACAATACATTTGGAATGCTCCCGACTTTGGCGGCAAATTTGGCTTTGCAACCTCCTTCTTCTTCGGGCAATCCTTCTGAATATGCCTACCCTCTCCATAGTTATAGCACACTCTCTTGTTGGATGTGCACTCACTAGAGTAGTGACCTGTCCTTCCGTATTTGTAACAGGTCACTTCCTCCATAGTCCCTACATCTTCCAGAGTGCTTCTTGCACTTCTTGCACCATTTCGCTTCACCGCTTCCCCCAAATGTCTTGATGTTGGGGCCAAATTTTGAAAATCTTCTCTTCTTGTTGGACCTAGAAGATCCTTCAAACTTTCTCATCTCTACTGACTCTGCTTTCTCCAAGCCATTCTCTCTTATTTGGGTCTTAACATTCTTAGCTTCCTAAATGGTTGCCTTCAAGGTGGTTGCTAGCTTTACCGTTGGACCGAAATCTATCGGTAGTCCACTAGAAAACTTGTTGATCTTGGATAGTTTAGTTGGAACCAAATAAGGAACAAGCTTCATTTTCTCCGTAAAACTTACATCATTTTCGAGGAAGATCATATTGCCCTTCTTTAGGTTTTGTAACTCGTTGTTAATCTCAACAAGATCCTGCTCAGAGAAATAATGTATTCCCAAGACATTAATAGCTTCTCCTTTAGGCATGCTATTAGTCAGTAACTTCGACCAGCTTAATACCCCATTCTTCAACTGTCTAACCGCTAGAACGGTCTTCTTCTTGTTGCTACAAATGCAACTCTCAAACAACATCTACATCTCGGAGATCCAATCCATGACTTTCATCGGTGTCGAGCTTCCAGAAAGACTCGGTGGCTTGGATTCCATGAAATCCTTATACTTGCATCCACATCCATCGTCTCCTTCATTTAGTTAGTTCCTTCTAACCGCATGTGGCTCAACTTGGCTAACAGTCTGACTATACTTTCCTTCCTTAGATTGTCCTTCATTCAAATCAGATTGTAGAACAGGTGATGTAGGTTCATCCCTATTATTCTGTAACATTTGTGTCTCTCCTCCCTTTGTTCGACGATCATATCCTGAATCATTGATTGTACTCCTGCCATTGTGATTGGTTATTGCGCAGGCATTACCCATGGCGCATGCTTGACTGCATGAGGCTCAGGATGTTAATTTTTTTTTCTTAATCCGCTTTGAGTTCTCACAATGTCGATCTATACACCAAAGCAGTGTTCAGTGTACTAAGAGGAGAATTTAAGGTAGGGAAGTTTTTAGATATATTTAGATGCATAAGACTTCAATATCACTCCGAAAAGTTATACGCCAATTCTATGACCGTAATTAAATGTTTAGAATCCTGAACACATAAAGTTTCTAAATCTAGGTTGGCAAAATACCATCGATTTATTCAAATAATAGCATCCTAGGTAGGCAACCCAACGCATCTTATCGCTATATCATGCTTTATCATAAATAATTTAGCACAAGAAAACAATTTATGTATCATTCCCAAAATAATATAGTGCATGTGTCATTTCAGACATGCTACCTAAAATATAAAAGACACACACCTCATGATCATTGCTTAGCATTCTAAGTTTAAGTCTAGAAATCCTCAAATATTCCTAGTTCGCTTAAACTAGTACTCTGATACCAATTGTGACATCCCAATTTTCACGGCCAATTTTTAACTTTTTCTTTATGCTTATTTTATTCAGAGTGTGAAACTTATTGCGGAATTTGTTCCCAAAACATGATAATATTATTATCAAAGAATTTCCAAAGAAATGTATTTCATTTATAATTAAAATCATGGGATGTCATCGTCAATACATATACATAAGAATAAACAAGTCTTAACATGCCCAACAACATATTATATATTAATGGCCTACAAACTCCTCAAATCATTCATCATCCAAGTGTGTTCGTACCACTACCTGTAACACAAAGAAACTTAATGGGTCAGGGTTGGGAGCCTGGTGAGCACATAGGGTTTTAACCCACGATAATTAAGTTCTTTAATTATATATTTTACATCAAACAATTTACCCGATTACCCATTCTCGTTATTCTCACATACTGATCCTATAATAATGATCTCAAGGGACCTGTCCTAAGTGTTGGATTAGTGTCTAATCCATAACTATTTTGGTATGTACTTGACCCGATGGTGCATGGTCCTTTTGAGTTGCCTTCACCAAAGCAACTTGATAGGATGAATTATGGAGAGAAAGGATTAAATATGATTTATTAATATATTATGAGAATAATATATTAAAGGAGAAATCATATTGTTTAATTAATATTAGTCAATAATTAATTGGTAATTAGTTTTGTGACTAAAAGAGATTAATTAAACTTAAGGGACTGGAATTGTAATTATAAGATAATTGCAATTTGGGCCATGGATTGCCTTTTATTATAAGGTGGACGAATTCTATGGGGGAAGCCCATATGAAATCGTCCAAGGCCTTAAGGAAAGGGCTCCATGGGTTGCTTAGGGTTTAAGCATCCAAATTAGGGTTTCCTTGTTAGATAACCCTAATTGCCTCCTATATAAAGAGATCCCTTATGACCAAAAACGTGGACAAGCAACCCTCTAGGGTTTGTAGACGGTTTTGGGCAGCCTCCATTCTCTCTCCTCTTCATCCTCTTGCTTATGGTGTTTGTGAACCATTAGAGGAGTGACAATTGTGACTATGCTTTCTAAAGTCAATACAAGGAGATTTGGGATTGTTATTGTAACATAACAATCAAGGTAACATCTTAAACCTATTCTCATGTTGATATGATTACTTGAATGCTAGAATTAGGGTTTATAGTCTTGGATAACTTGCATGTACAATAGAGAAACCTAGATCCAAGCATTAGGGTTTGTATGAGCACATAGGATGTCTTATGACCAAAACCCATCAGTGGTATCAGAGCCATGTTGGTTTCTATTGTATTGATGCTTTGTATGTTGAAAAAATTCGATTTTTGTGTTTATGGGGGATGAACTCGTCGAGTTTTTAAATGAACTCGCCAAGTTCATGATGAACTCGACGAGTCCATGCCTGACTCGACGAGTCGGCTGGTCAGTGAGAGGGAAAACCGGGATTTCTTGCTGTTTTTGCTTAAGGATAGTTGTCTTATCATATTAGATCAATATAAATCCGATTTTATGATATATTTGACTATATTCTTGATCTAATTGAAGATATTTATCAATTAATAAAATATTTGTTTCCTTATATGATAATTGATTAATTATTTTGATTAAATTGGTAAATTGTTTTGCAAGAAATCATTAAATAAATCAAATATGGATAATTATGTGATTAAATGTTAATTTAGATTATTTGTTATTTGATCCTTGTGCTTTGAAAAGTTTCATATTTTCCCTTTTAGGTTTTATAGTTTAAATTTGAACCCAAATAGTTTTGTTGTTTTGAAATTTAAATAGTTGAAACCCTAATGTTTTGAAAAAGGTTTCAAAACTTGCCCTCAAGTTTTGGAATTTAAATTTTGATTAATAGTTTAATTTTGATGTATATTTAAATTCTAAACCCTAATGTTTTGAAATGTTTCAAAACTTGCCCTCAAGTTTTGGAATTTAAAAAGTTGATTAAAAGTTTAATTAGGAATGTTAAATTCTAAAACCCTAGTAATGTTTTGAAAAGTTCAAATCACTCCCTTATGGTTTTATTAATTAATTAAGGTGTATAATTAAAAGAAGTTTAATAAATCCATAAAAGTTTAGGTTAACAATTTAATTGAATTAAAAGTATAATTGTTAAATTTGACCACCTAATATTTTAAAAGTGTAAAATACACCCTATACTATATATATAACATTAAAAGTCTAACATTATATATATGTATGAGTAAAAGTCAGTCTTACTGTTAGTAGGCCTCATTCACGAAGCTGGTCTATAAGGGGTGTTTAAGGAAATTGCCTATAAAATGGCGATTGAATGGGTATCCACTCTTACCCACCGCACTCTTGACTAGTGGAGAGTCGTTAGCCGAACGGGTAGGATAGGACGAAACCTTCCATTATAAGTATAATGAATTATTAAAGTAACTAAATGTTTTCATAAAATTCCCAGTCTTAGTTACTTAGGCAAAAGTGAATTGATGCAATTCCATGAAATTACACTTTGTGCCCTTGCAAAGACGTTAGTGGAGCGTGTGTGGTTTAGCGACACACTAAATGGTTCTAAGCAAAGGTAGCAAATGGTGACTCAATGTTTGTCATAGTTCGGTGGAGCGTGTGTGGTTTACCGGCACATCGAATAGGTGACTGTAACATGTGAGGGCACCATGTAAGTTTGCATGGTTATTCACACCCGCTTTATGATCCTCGGCATCCCAGTCACAAACAAGAGGGGCATATCGAGATTTAAACATGCCATTGAAAGTTCAATGAATCTCAAAGGATCTAGGAGTTTTCATAGATTTAAAACTTAAATTTCTTTTTCGTTTTTCATGGTGGAAATTACTGAATCGTCATTCACTTACCTTCAAATGTTCTGCAATTTGGGTTACGGCATCCCTCTCCCGTTTTGTAGAATATTGTGTTGGGTCCTAGCCTTAGTATCTCATTTGGGTGATTTACTAAGGAATCAATCAATCAACTAACTTGAATTCGTTTTCTCCCGTTTTGTAGATGTCAAAGTTCGACAACTATGGTCTTCCCAAATCCCGTGGAACAAGCTTTCCACATGAAGATGATATTCCATGATTCGATCGAGGAACAAGAAATCATGCTTCACTTCCTCCACCTCCTCCTGTTATTCTCCCTAACCCACAAGTCCGAAGGCTTGAAAAGTTCAAGATCACTCAAGCCCTTTTGGCAAGTAAACATAAAGAAGGAAAGTCGGTGTGTGCGCACATCCTAGAGATGAAGTCACACATTGATAGGTTAAAAATGTTGGGATCCGTTGTCTGTGAGGAAATGGCTGTTGATTGGGTTCTTCAGTCACTTCCTAACTCATATAGTGAGTTCGTAAGAGAGTACTATATGATTAACTGCGACATGACCCTTATAGATCTCAACTATATGCTTATTGCTGCTGAATCAGCAATGGTTTGGCGCAATAGAAAAAGCAAAGTTGATTGGTGAATCTGCCTTCATGGATATAGACGATGGCAACGAAAGACATGCTATGATCGAAAAGTTTGATCATAAGAGAAAGGCAATGTCTGAAGTAGTTCCATTTGCTTTTATTGCCAAGAGAAAGGGCATTGGAGACGAAGCTGCCCCATTTACCTAAGAGATCTAAGAGATGGGAGAGTCGAAATGTATGGCTCTAATATAGGTAAAATCCATTAACTAACTCTTTTAAGCTTCTATTATAGATTCTTAATACATAATGTGATAAGATTACAATTGATGTTTTGTAGGATTGAAGAAAAGAAAGAAAGCTTAAGGGAAGAAGTGAGCAGAATCTAACCGTGAAGGAATGGATTTCGATCACATTTCTCGAAGATTAGATTCTTGAGCTACTACTTAGAGTTAGAATTAGATTGCTAAGAAAGATGTATTAGCATAGTTTTTCAATGAATTGCATTGTAAGGACAAAATTTTTCCACAATAAAATAAATTTTTGATTTTATATTATTTATTTATCCTTGCAATGGCGTATATGAAAAATTGGTGTTTGAATGTTTCTATTATTAGCAATAATGGATTTGGTTCTTATTTATGGAAAGTCGAGAATTTACCAAATAGGGAGAGTTTCTCACCGCCCAAGTTTCAATTGGACAGAAATTTGGAATCACGCAACTTGGTTGCACGATGAATGAGAAATTTCATATTTGGAATTTAGACAAATTTATTGGCAAAGTGTCAAGGACTTGGAGATCGAGCACACAAATTTGCGTGTTGATTAAGTCCACCATAAGAGTAATAATGATATTCGTCATGATTCACTAAAGGTTTAGTAAATATGATTATACTTACAAGATTAAGTGTAATTATGAATTGATTGAAATCAATAACAAAACGAATAAGAAGAATCAAGTAGACAGAAAGATAAGAGTTTCTCCATTCTAAGAAGAAGGGAGAGTAGCCTTTATGCTTTATGATAGGTCTTAATGATTAAGAACCATATCTCAATTGATCCTCTAAGTGAGTCTTAGTACAATTGTATGTTTAAGAAGAGGAATCAAGAATTGAGGAAATAGTTAAATCAAGAAGTCAATCATACTTCGTTCGAATAACAAGTCTTAAAGTTAAGATTGTGACATTGAGTGAAAAGTATTAAGAAGGTTTATAACATTCATCAAATGTGGAAAGTTGTGATTTCTTGGATAAGACAAAGACCAACTAGGACCAATTTATGAAGTGTTTTGATAAAAACTACACTAACTCTTGAATATTTGTTTGTCAAGAAATGTTTATTGACAAGAGAATCTTATATGTCAAGGAGTCAGTGGGAGTCTTAATGGTCTTGAAAGGTTTCAAGAACAAATCAAATAAAACTTATCGATCATCACTAGCACACGAGTTAAGGTTTACAACCTATCGTGTTGACATTATTTTGTTTCTGTGCCAATCCAATCGAGTTAATTATGCATGTGAGTCCTATGAGTTCTCATTTGAATGCATAAAAGGCAAGGACCTTGATCAATGGAAAGTACATTGATAAGAAAAGGTGAGCTGCTTAACTACTTGGAAGACATGGTGGGCAGTTGTGTTACCATAAGGCAAGAAATCGAGATTAAGAAAGTTCGATCCATATGAGTTTGAATTTGTCGTAAACTTTGGTTTTGACAAATTCACATGGATAGGAACAAATACACCGTTTAAATCTAAGTGTCATAAGATTTTCTCCTTCATGAAAATGATTGTGAGGAAATACTTTCACTAAGAAAGATTTTAAGAAGATAGTGATTGTAAAATTGCATTCTCGAATTCGATTATGGTTACGGTATCCCTTTCCATGATTTGAATTGTGAGGTTTGGCAATTAGTCTTAATTGTTTAGACACACATATGAACTATCTAAGGCAAAGGTGTATAAGTTTAAGAGGCCTTGATGAAAGATTATCAAAGCATTAAGTATTAGAAACATGGACTTAAGAAATTCAATAGGTATTGTCTTTCTGAAAGTTAAGTTGTTTCTGAATACATGTCAAAGCTAGTGGGAGCATAAGTGTTATATTTTATAATAATCATCATGATAGTGGGAGCATAAATGTTATGATTGTATGATTATTAAGGCACGTATTGCAAGTTGGCAATATTAATTATAGAAAACAAGAGTTATATCTTGCAAAGTCGTAAGGGATGTAAAGTTGTTTTGCTATAATTAAGGGAGAGAATATTATGCTTCATTTCAAATCTAAAGGATTAGGTTGAGAAATGTAAATAAATTTAGTCAAGGGTACATAGTGTGTTCTTAAAATTTCGATTATGATTACGACATTCCTCTTCACAATTTGAATTTTGAGAACATAGCAAATAAAACATTATGCGTCGTGTCCCATATGCTTCGGGTATAGGATCGATTGCAAATGCTTTAATATTTGACCATTCTAAAATTTTCCAAATGTCTAGCGCATTTAGAGGGAAAAGGGACTAGAATCGGTTTTGACTAAAATAATTAAACAACTATTAAAGGACAATCCAAAGTTTGACGAGAATTGGTTGCTTGTGAGTAGTTGGAAGCATGGTATTGAATGGACCATATCGACATTATTATGAATAGAAAAGATTCTATTAAGGATGAGTTGTCATATGGAAAATATGGAAATGTTTCCATATTGGATGGAACATATCGACTTTATTACGAATAGATAAGATTCTATTAAGAATGAGTTGTCATATGGAAAATATGGAAGCGTGTCCATATTGGGAATTAAATATTGAAAATCTATGTCTAGATTAGAAACTTTTATGTAAAAGGATGTTCAAAGGAATGTACTTTGAGTGAGAGACATCATGTCTAAGGAATTGTCTTGTAACAATCTCCATTAGAGAACTTTGTAATATCATTGGCAATAGTCTTTGTGACTTTGGTGAAGTGACATTACGAAAGGATCGTTGCATAGAATGTTAGAATCTAGCATATTTTATAAGTAACAAGAATTTGATATTCTCACACTTATGAAAAAGGATTTGGAGTTGTGAAATGAGAATGATTGGAAATGTGTTCAATTTGATTTATTTCACAAAGTAGGAACCATAGGTAAACAATGTGTGCATGCTAAGAGCATGGGACAAGTGTAATAATTCAAGTAAGAAGTTGATTACCAGAAACGACAAATAATGAGTAATCGATATGGTGATAAATAAAAGGTGTTTTATTTATACTCAAAGGTTTGAGGCCATATGGGATTAGTATTATTCTTGTGTTTTACATTTGCATGTTTTGACTTCCAGAATAATTGAATTTATTAAGAATAATCGAATTATTCGAACGGGCCATAGTCGTTCATATGTTGGAAGTAGATATGAATGAAGATTGTCGTGAATTGGTGTGTGGATTGTCTAAAAGAGTATTAGACATAAGCAAATGTTTGCTGCAACGTTCATGAGTGCTTATGAATATGATTTGAGCATTGGATTAAACCCACACTCACTTGGATCACTCCATGAATTGTATCACGAGTGATTGGTGAGACGATAACATCTTATATTCTTGAAACCAAGATGTGTGAGTTGTATCTTGCGAATCGGTTGCACATTGATAATATGTAAACGCACTAGTAACTTGGTGTTATAAAACATATTGTTGTATGTGATTCGGTGAGTAAGTGCAAGCAAGCATTGTATCAAAGTTTATCCGTTCCTTTTATCCAAAGAAGGATAAAAGCGATATCTTTGGGCCCCTCGATGATTTAGTGATGACAAACGTAAATGCTCGGTCGGGCTAGGGCTAATTTGATTTGTTCAATTAGTCAGTCGTCATAAATCGGGAATCGAGATATAGTACAAAGAGAATGATTTGAAATCATATCTCATACGATATCTAGAATGGAGGAATATATGATCCCTTATCTAAGGACACGCGTATCTGATAGGATCAGAGTTGACAGTGGCTTTGGAAAGCTACGATTGTAGATCAGGATCTGAAGTCATACGCAGAATAGTTATTAGACTTATCCAAGTGGGAGACTGTTGGATTAGTGTCTAAGTCCATAACTATTTTGGTATGTACTTGACCCGATGGTGCATGGTCCTTTTGGGTTGCCTTCACCAAAGCAACTTGATAGGATGAATTATGGAGAGAAAGGATTAAATATGATTTATTAATATATTATGAGAATAATATATTAAAGGAGAAATCATATTTTTTAATTAATATTAGTCAATAATTAATTGGTAACTATTTTTGTGACTAAAAGAGATTAATTAAACTTAAGGGACTGGAATTGTAATTATAAGATAATTGCAATTTGGGCCATGGATTGCCTTTTATTATAAGGTGGACGAATTCTATGGGGGAAGCCCATATGAAATCGTCCAAGGCCTTAAGGAAAGGGCTCCATGGGTTGCTTAGGGTTTAAGCATCCAAATTAGGGTTTCCTTGTTAGATAACCCTAATTGCCTCCTATATAAAGAGATCCCTTATGACCAAAAACGTGGACAAGCAACCCTCTAGGGTTTGTAGACGGTTTTGGGCAGCCTCCATTCTCTCTCCTCTTCATCCTCTTTCTTATGGTGTTTGTGAACCATTAGAGGAGTGACTATTGTGACTATGCTTTCTAAAATCAATACAAGGAGATTTGGGATTGTTATTGTTACATAACAATCAATGTAACATCTTAAACCTATTATCATGTTAATATGATTACTTGAATGCTAGAATTAGAGTTTATAGTCTTGGATAACTTGCATGTACAATAGAGAAACCTAGATCCAAGCATTAGGGTTTGTATGAGCACATAGGATGTCTTATGACCAAAACCCATCACTAAGGATCATCATCATCAACGGGTAGAAAATATTGCTTCGGGGATTCCTTTAGCAATATATGTCAATAAGGCAACCATGGGGGATAGATTACATCAAATGAACATATTTTTCATTATCACCTACAGATTGTCAACCTGCCAACATTTCCACTGTAATGTTTAGAATAGTCTATGGTCGTTATCTATACTTTACTAGATGACTTGTTCATCAATAGTTAAATCCTCTCATCATCATCTCATTATTTTAATCACCCATTACCACCCAACATATTTTATATAAATATATAAGAAAATACATATATGATTAATCAAGTAAAATCATATACTTTATCAAACAAAAATATCAAGTAATTTAGATAATAGGCACACATAACATTTAATAATCTAGATACTTTATATATATATATATATATATATATATATATATATATATATATATATATATATATGTAAGCAGAAACTAACTACGCACTCACTTGTTAAAGTGGATGACTGGAAAGTTGGGCAGCGTTTCACTTCAACACTTAGCCTTTCTTTTGATGTGACCTAGGTTCATTTATCACTAAGTCTTAGTTTATTATTTATCATGACTAATTAACAGTCTAGATTCCTCAACAATCCCAAAGTATACATCAAGATTTATCAAGTAAGGAGCAACCAAATAAGATCATATCGGAGGTAAGGTTCATTTGATATACAAGGTATACTATTTGGAAATTTCACTTTAAACACCTCACTAAATCTTGCCTAGACATCACCCCGTAAGTAGATCGATCAGTATAATGACATTGAATGACTGATAAATATTCTATATAGATTCATAACAAGGACTACGAATATCAATATAAATTACTAAAATAATATATAGTGTAATCTTACTTACAGATATTTCCTAGACAGAAATCTGGAAATTGCACTGACAGGGCTCTTACTTGTTGGACACTCAGGAGTCGCAACGCTTCGCTAGTATTCTAGAAATTAAAGTAAAATGGCTATAAGTTGAAGAATATCGAGATCGAACGCTTGTAGGGGTGAGATATGAGAAGCATATACGAAGGTGGGTATTTATAGCCGAAAAAAGCCAGGCGCGCCATGCACTACGTCGAGGGGTGACATGGCCTTCATCTAGTGGTGAAACGTGTCAGCTTTTGGGTGGAGGTCACATGCACGTCGTCCATCTTGTCTATGCACACGACTATGCGTCAAAAATCGTATTTCAAAAATTCATATATTCTTCATACGAGCTCTATTTTTACGGTTTTTATATCCACACGTAGCTATCGGCAAGATCTCCAACTTTCATTTAAACTTTGCCGACTAATTTTGACTTTATTTTTAAAGTTATATTTTTAACAGTCTTAGACTATTAAATTCCATTAAAAATTCATAACTCTCTCGTCCGACGTCCGTTTCTGACTATCTCCATATCCACACATAGGTATTGACGAGATCTTCAATTCTCATTTAGATTGTTTCGGCTAAAAATTAACCTTCTAAAATTCGATTTCTGTGCCCGCAGTGTTGCACTGAAACTTCAAAAAATCGTAACTTCCTCATATGAAGTAGGATTTAGACATTCTCTACATGCACACTCTCGTTTTTACGATTATTATGACTTTTGTTTAGACTACTTATGCTAATAAGCGATCTATCTCCGATTCACGATTTATGATATCTGTAGCCGTATTGGGTCGAAAACGAAACTTCAACACATCATAACTTCTTCGTTATAATTCGGATTGGAGTGTTCTTTATATCTCCAGAATCCTCATCATGACTAATTCCTCTTTCATCAAGGCTACTCGTCCTAATGATTATTCTACTTTTGACGTATATTTTATTCTTCTTTTATTATATTATTTTAAGCACGTATACTACACATAACTACATAAATTACATAATACTCAGATAACTATCTTTATTAACTTCATAAAAGGTTACAACTGTTGACCATTTCAATTACCTCATTTTGTTAATGTCTAGCGGACATGCGAGCGTTACACTATTAAGGGTGTGTGTGATAAGAACGGAGAGTAGGACTGTGTTATGTGACACTATCAGGGGTTGATGTACGGATTACGTACCGGAGTACGATATAGTATTCCTTTTGACAACCAGATATGGTGGGTCTGATCAGGCACCTGAAATAGTATGTATGGTCTTTTCTCAAAGTAAGATGACAACACTTGATTATTCTAGACGGTCTTGTAAATTATGTTGCTAGTATAGATTAATAAACCATAGAAATATATGAAATGGGATACCATATTCGTCAAACACTCTGATGGCTTAAATTGTTTTTATGACTTACACCGGCCAAGGAAACCCCTCGTTGTGTATTCAAACCATTTCTCTAAACGATTCACCAGGTGAGTTGATTCTTCCTGATAATCGTGGACTGGGATTCATGAGAATCGGTTGGGATAGGTATGTATGGGTGTAAGGTTTTATAGATATCTAAGTTATGAGATATATTTATATTGTTTGGCAATAGTTGGTTTTGTAGGTTTGGTAATTATAAATTACTATCCCAACCTGGCCCACTCAAACTATATGCATCACATGTAACAGGGTTAAAGATGTTGGAACTTGTTTACGATGTCGAGTGATTAAGAGACAACATGCAATAGTGTTTAGGATCATTAGGTCTTTACACTCTAACATATGTTGTGTATTGATTATGACATCCTTAGGTTTTTATATTTTGAAACAACATCTTCACTTAATATATTTTAATAAAACAAGATAGTTTCAAAAAATGTTTTATTGTACTGGGATTTTCTGCAAACAAAGATATTGTGATTTTTAAAGTGTAAAGAATATTTTTTTTGTTCTGAAAAATAGGGGATGTCACAGTTGGTATCAGAACATTACTTTAAGTGAACTAGTAATAATTATTATTTTTAGACTTAAACTTAGAGATTATGCAATGATGGTGAGAGATGTATCTAGAATATTTTTGGTCATATACCTAAATTAATATTATATAGACACAAGCACTAGAATTTTTTAAGGTATATGCCTTAATTGATAGTATGTGCTAATAAAGTTATTTTATAGCATGCATTAGGTTGTAAACCTTACTTGCTATTAGATGCACTAGCATACTTTACGAGTAATGTCTTATGTGCTAATATGTGCTAAATGATATGTGTTATAGAATGCTTTAGGTTACCTACCTAAAATGATAATAATTTAAAGGATTTAAGGTCTATTGCTGACCTTGATTTGAGGACTACTTCCATCCATAAATTATATGAAAGTTTGGGGCTATGACGCTTATGTTAGGCAGAAAACTTCACACAAAATCAAACCTAGGTCTACTAAATGCATATTTGTATGATATCCTAAAGATTGTTTAGGATGTTACTTCTACATCCCTAGTGACAATAAGATCTTTCTTTCACGAAAAGTTGAATTCTTAGAAAGCAAGGTTCCAATGGATGAAGCAAGTGGGAGGCATGTGGAACTTAAATAAGATCAAAAATCGCAACCCAATGCAACTCTAGTTGGTACTAGTACTGAATAAGAGGTTTTTAAAAATGAAGAGATCATTGTCCTTCAACCTACTGAAACACAAAGCATTCATAAATCCGGTAGAATTCGTTAGGAACTTGAGATATATTGATTTATCATTGATGAATGATTAATGTTGATGAGCCTGTCAGTTATCGATATGCAATGGTAGATCCTGAATCTAACAAATGGCTTGATGCCATGAACACAGAGATGCAATCCATGAGAGAAAACCAAGTTTGCGATTTGGTTGAACTTCCTCCCCATTTTAAGACTGTTGGGAGTAAGTGGGTCTTCAATAAGAAGACCAACATGGATGGCAATTTACACACATTTAAAGAAAGACTTGTTGCTAAAGGATTCACTCAAACCCAAGGAGTTAACTAGGATGAAACCTTTTCACCTGTTGCTATGATTAAATCTATTAGGATACTACTTGTCATAGTCGCATATTATGACAATAAGATATGGAAAATGGATGTCAAAACCACTTTTCTAAATAGACACTTGGAAGAAGTTGTCTATATGGTTTTACCCAAAGGTTTTGTTGAACAAAAGCATCCTAATAAAGTGTGTAAGCTCAAGAGATGAATTTACGGATTAAAGCAAGATTCTCAAAATTGGAATAATCGTTTTGATGATGAAATCATAAAGTATGCTTTTGTTAGAAATGAAGATGAATTCTGTGTTTACATGAAAACTAGTGGGAGCTCGATGACCTTCCTAGTCCTATATATGGATGACATACTTATCATAAGAAATCACATTTCAACTTTACGAGGTGTAAATTCGTGGCATGGAAAGTGTTTCTCAAAGAAACATCTTGGTGAGGTGGAATACATTCTTGGTATAAATATCTACAAAGATAGATTGAAATGATTAATAAGTTTAACCCAAAGTATATATATTGACAAAGTCTTGAAACAGTTCAATATGGACAACTCCAAGATCGGATATGTACCAATGGCACATGACACAATACTAAGTTCATCCCAATGTCCTAGCACAAAGGTTAGGCTAGACAATATGAAAGATATTCTATATGCTTCGGCAATTGGATCCATCATGTATGCCATGAATTGTACTAGACTAGATCTTGATTATGTTATGAGTATGAAAAGAAACTACAAGCAAAATCTAGGGGAGATTCATTAGATAGTTGTGAAAACATCCTTATACTTACGGAGAACTAAGGATATGTTCCTCGTCTATAGAGGTGTGCAAGAAAACTTAAGTGTAAAGTGTTACACTAATGCTTCCTTCATAACAGATCGAAATGATTGTAAGTCACAATCAGGATGTGTTCATTATCAACGGGGGTGTAGTGTCTTGGAAAAGCTCTAAGCAAAGTGTTGTAGCGCAATCCACTACAGAGTCATAATAGATCACTACTTCAGAAGTTGTACAAGAAGTTGCTTGGATGAAGAAAATCATTGGAGGTTTAGGCGTTGTTCCTTCCATTCAGGATCCCCTAGAAATCTTCTGTGACAACGAGGGTGCTATTACTTTGGCCAAAGAACCCATATCACACAAGAAGATCAAACATGTTTACCGGCGATTCAACTACATTCAACATGAATTTAAAGATGGTGAAATTAGTATTTGTAAAGTTCACACTGATCAAAATTTGGTGGATCCTTTCACAAAGCCCCTTCTTTAAGAAAAGTTTGAAGGTCATAATATAGGAATTGGACTTCGTTATTTTAGTGATTAGCTTGTATTTATGTTTTAGTATTGAATGTTAGAACATTGTAAAACATCATCTATTTTAATGATTATGATATATATGGCATATGATATTTTCTTTAAATATTTGTTGTATTCTTTATTAACATGATTAATCCTTAAGTAAGTCAATTCACTCTAAAATCCACTGACGGTTATTATTGTGAGAGAAATAATAAAGTAAGACTAATATGAATTGGAATGGTTGACAAATCATTGTAACCTATTTTATAGGTACTTGATAGAGATCAAGTATTAGATACACCCCTTCAAAATCATTTCATGGATCACTGTCATGCATGACACTTGATAAAGGTAATATTTGTATATCCTTAATACTTGAGATGCATATATGGGACTTGAGTATGGGGAGTGTTATACTTTGATGTAGTCAAATGGTGTTCTTAAAACAGAAAGTTATAAAATATATTGTTATGTATGATGTGAACCATGCAAGAGGCATATGTAGTCAAGACGAGATTTATTCCTCTTATTCGTTGAGAGTTAAACATCTAAGGCCTTATGTAAAGACCAAAATTTTCAACCAAATTAAAATATTTTATTTCATTCAAAAATCATTACGATCACGCATCTTGTTTTCAAAATAGTTTAAACATCAGAGTAACCCCCTTGAACCATATCACATATATCATAAAAACATGAGGAGCGGTACGATCACGCCTTCGCCTTGCCACGATCTCCTGAAGCACCTGAAACAATAAACCACAACTGTAAGCCCGAAAGCTTAGTGGGTTCCCCCAAAGTACCCATACACACAAAAACATATGCATACAACAACGAACAGCATACTACAGGTCCAATCAACCTTCCGGTTGAAATACCTCTGGCCCTCAACCATTGGGTTGGAATGCCTACATACTACGAGCCCAATCATCCTATCGGGATGGGATACTCTCGGCCCACAAACATCGGGTTGGAATGCCCAGACCCCTATACGTACAACAATAACTACTATGGGTCCAATCATCCCTCAGGATGGAATACCCCAGGCCCCTCAACCATCGGGTTGGAATGCCAAACTACTATGAGTCTAGTCATCCTACCTGGATGGAATACTCCTGGCCCACAACCATCGGGTTGGAATGCCCCACTTCCTATACATATTGTAACTACTACTACTATGGGTCCAATCATCCCTCGGGATGGAATACCCCAGGCCCCTCAACCATCGGGTTGGAATGCCAAACTACTATGAGTCCAATCATCCTACCTGGATGGAATACTCCTGGCCCACAACCATCGGGTTGGAATGCCAATCTACACTATCATACATGTACACATAATAGGCACCCACATAATACTCTAGAGAACCAACACACTAGGTCCCTATCATCCTACCGAGATGGAATACCCTCTGCTACTGCTCAACATACATAACACGCAGGTAACCTCCTACCAACGTACATGAGGCAAGACCAACTACCGGTCTATAAATAATCACTACCCAACTACCAGGGAGTTGATCCAATAGAACTAGCCATCATACAATTATCCATTTCTCTAGGATACTAAGCTAACAAACCATATCATCATATCACTATCCTATCTACCAGGATACTAGCAAGCATATCATCACGTAACATAACAAGATCTAACAACAATTCAAAGGGCCGGCCTTGGTGCCTTAGACCCTTGAGTACAATGAGGAAAACTCACCTTGCAACTGCCGAAATCCTGCAAATCTATGACTACTGATTCACCGGGAATTCCAACTATCACATGCAAAATCATCACATTAGAAACCATCATGACTTTCTAGACCAAGGGCCCACAATACTCATTAAGTCCATCATCCTCTTATTGGGCCAAAACCCAAAACCAAATTCTCATGCAAAGTCCAATTTACTAAATTAGGCCCACCTCACCAAATGGGCCTAGATCCAAGGTCCATAATAATTATTGGGTCCAAATTACTCCATCCATAATATTCAATCACGACCCAAGCCCAGCTAGCCCATAAACAGCCCAATCACTTAAGGCCCAAAATTGAAACCCCAACAGAGGGAGTACGTTGGGCGTACTTCGATTCTCGCGGACTGGGAATGGGACACCGACCCACTACGCTGGGCATACACCAGCTTACGCGGGGCGTAATCTCGCTGAACTAAAATTCCACATAAGTTCTTAATGGCTTAAGCTCTTAAGCCCAAACTTCAGATCCATCGACCAAACATTCCTAGGATTCATAAAGTCTCAAACTTTATTACTTGGGACGTCCATAAAGCTCTTAACTCAAGGTCTTAATCCATTAAGACCTACCTACATCATTCATGAGACAACCAAAGCCATTGGGACCTCATTTTTCTCACTCAAGACCTCTCCTAAGGTCTGAAAGGACAGCTAATCTCAGCCAACTCGCATCATGCATCACTTTGGGGTTTTTGGGACAAGAAATGGTGTCAAAACTTGATAACACCTAGATCTTCACAAAATAGATGTCAAGCAAGAGACTTTATACCTCAAAAGGGCTCCAAAAGATGATGCCTTCCCAGATCTACGAGCTCCAGCCACCCAACTCCTTCCTTGACAACTTCTTCTTTCTTCTCCTAGGCTCTCCTTTGCCAAACCAAGCTCCCCAAGGTCAAATATCCACAATCATGGAAGAAAACGGCTACTTAGGGTTTCTGAGAGTAAGAGGGCATATATGGAGGCTAGGGTTGGAACCATAATGTTCCTTATATAGTGGCTGGCCCTAAAATTAGGGTTTCTGGACACTGGACGTACGCTTGGCGTACATCTTGTACGTTGGGCGTACGCCCCCAACACCCGCCTTCATTTAACCACTCTACGCTGGGCGTAACCTAGCTTACGCTGGGCGTACCCAGCCAATTACACGCATGCACTCCATGCATGCCTAGGACCCATTTGCCAAATATTTCCTTTAGGGACCATTATTGACACTATCTTCAAAGTTTCATAACTCCTTTATTCTAAGTCCGTTTCCGACGAACTTTATATCCACGGAAAGGTGGCGAGAAACCCTACACTTCTAGCAACACACCCCGACCCGAAACCTTATCGAATAAAACTCATTGCCCATAAAAGACCGAAACGCCCTTACTCTTGATCTCGGGGATCCATGAATAAATACTCTTAGAACAGAGCATTACAATTTTCCCCCACTTAAATATGATTTCGCCCTCGAAATCGCCAATTCTCAATTCTTGCTACCCAAAATCCCGAAAGGCACACTGACGCCCCTAAAGCGCGATGACTACCACGGGCGGCTAACCCCACTGGAATTCCATCTCGAAGAGATACCTACTCTTTCTCATGCAGTCTCAAATACCTACCTCTCCGACAAGCCCTGAACTTGGAAAGTTAGATTGGATCCTTCTCTCAGACAGGTCGTCCAAACTAACCATCCCCTGACCTCTTCCCACTGCTATAAAGAGATACTACTCAACCGTGGGAACCTGAATTCCCAACCTGAAAACAGGACCACGAGTCATACTCTTTTGTCGGCCACACTTGGTCTCTCTTAACTCATACCCAAACGAACATACATCGATATTCTTACCAAAACTAACACTCACGCCTGGCCCAATCAGCCTCGGGCTAGAATACCAGGCATGCCTACGACAGGTCCGCTCATCCATATGATGGAATACCCTCACATCCTACTCATGTTTGGCCCAATCAACCCTCGGGTTGGAATACCAAACACATCAGGTCCAATCAATCATAGGGTTTGGTCATCCTCATGATGGAATACCCCAGATTGGAATACCTCCACATACATAACTCAAACCCATAACCATACTCGGTACAAAGGACCTTGTCCTTGCACCCCCCCCCCCCCTTGAACTCTCCAGTTTGCCACACCTGAGTGTAACCCACTCGTACTTCTCTAACATGATCTCTAGGTCCTTGACCTATGGCTACAATATCCTTGCACACTTCTCATCACCAGTCCAGACTGCTCCCGAGTCTGTTAATATGTTATCTTACTTTCCTCTGTCCAACCCTCCAATCTGGAGTCACTACCCCCTCCTCTTCCAAGGAGACTGAAACATGCTTACGCATCATCCAACATTGTCCCAGCGACAGATTCTCGCTATACATCACCCCTTAGCGGTGCCCATCACTGTTTCATAACATGCATACATATTCAGAGACTGACCTTATAACCAACAATCCATACATAGTCTGTCACATTTCCTCGACACATGTAGGCCCTTACTATAACCGAACCGCCTCATCGCACCGTCCCAATGACCGATGTTCAAGCCGCGCTAGGCAACCTTCTACATCCAGTGGCTCTTCCGAGAATTTGCGATTCTCCCCCACTTAGGGAACTAACCACCATCCACTGGAGGTGAAGCTAACACGCTATTCAATCGAACCCACTAATACGTCGAACTTCAAGGAACCCAAGTTCCTGCTGAAAGTTCTGAGTTCTCGAACCATAACCTTCCTTCCTCACGAATACCACACTAGATGATAACCCTCTAAAAACCCTTAATACTCGCTCTCCTCTAACACATACAACACTAAAACATCTCATGCAATAACAACATATCATAACCACAACATGAACAAGATAAGGCAGAAAACATACCGACTGACACCTCTGGCTCAGATCTGATCTCCTCGATCACAAGCTGATAAGCACGCCCTGGAGCCTTCAGAGGCTCTGCTCGACCTTGACCTCCATCGGTAAGTCTCAAAGTGGCTGTCGCTGGGGCCTGCACTGACCTGGAAGCTAGTAGAGGACACTGGGCCTTCATATGGCCCACCTGATCACAATGATAACAAAGTCGAACTCCGGCAGCTAGAGCCTACTGCCTGCAATCCCTGGCTATGTGTCCCTCCTTGCCACACTTGTGGCACCCCGAAGAAGAACAACAACTACCCTCGCGCACCTTGCCGCACTTCCCGCAAGTGCGACTCCTCTGACCTCCCTGACGATAATCAGTGGGGCTCATCCGCTTCGGTGCAGGCTGCGACTGCACCGGGGCCTACCTCTGCTCTCTCAACTGGAGCTCAATCTCTAACTCAGGCCGCCTAGCGGCCTCCTGCAACTCCAAAAAGGTACTACACCTCTGAGTGGATACAAACTGTCTAATGTCCCTCTTGAGCATACTCAGATATTGAGACATCTGAGCCTGCTCCGAAGCAAACTCCGGGCAAAACATCGCCCTCTCAGTGAACATCTTGGTGATCTCCGTCACCGACTCTGAACCCTGATTGAGTTCCAAGAACTCCTGAGCCAACCTCTCTCTCTCTCTCTCAACCTGTGGAACATAATGAGTACTGAACATTTCCCGGAACTGATCCCACGAAACTACAGCCCGCTGCGCATCAGAATAAGATCCCGTGGTCAACCTCCACCAATCCTTCGCCCCGAGCCTCAAAAGGTTCAAAGCGCACCTCACCCTCTGATCCGAAGGGCATGAACACGTGAAGAAGCAACCCTCCACGTCCGACAACCATCTCATAGCAAAGATCGAATCCTGAACTCCATCAAAAGTAGGGGGCTTCGTATTGTCGAAATCCCGATAATGAAAGCCCCAACTAGCTCCTCCCCCTGTCGCTGCCATAGCCGTTGCGATTGTCGCGGCCGCTGTCTCTGCAAGAGCCGCATAGCGCTCATCAAAATACTCAACTATGGCGGTCTTCATCGACCCAAACAGCTCTAGTAACTCAGCCCGAAACATAGCAGCAACCTCATCATGCAGGATATCATGAATCCTAGCATCCAACTCCTCCGTACTCATCTGACCAATAACCTCGGGTGGTACTGATCCATCCTGACCACCCTCTCCTGATCCCGATCCCGAACCGGATCCTGACTTGAAACGTCTCGCATCCGCCATGCTGAAATGAACCATAAGAATCTCAGATACCTCGCATAACCGCCAAGAACTATCCTCTAACCAACAACCCAGGGGCTGTGACTTCCTTGACATGCGTATGGGTCCTGTGCTTTCAGTAGTACGGGCCCATACTACCTTCCACACCTACCCATATTTGTCTCAAGTATCATCACAACGCCCTAAGTACAACATACATAGCAAGCACTCAATCCTCACCCCTAAAGGAATACTAAATAGCTCATATCAAGGAACCCTAGGCTAGCAGGCATCATAAATCAGGCAATCCTATCATGTAATTCCTGAATATCCCTAGCCTAGTACTAGCATGTTGTTCTAACATATCTCAAAACAAATAACTTGTATGGTATTTTGGGGTAACTTACTGGCTCCAGCTGATCGTACCCTCTGCGTCCTCCTTTACTTATTTTGAAAACCTCTCCTTGATTTGAGACTGGATTCACACGAATGTTCCTCCAATTCACTCAAACCAAGGCTCTGATACCAACTTGTAACGACCAAAAATTTCAACCAAAATAAAACATTTTATTTCATTCAAAAATCATTACGATCACACATCTTGTTTTCAAAATAGTTTAAACATCAGATTATTCCCCCAGAACCATATCACATATATCATAAAAACATGAGGAGCGGTACGATCACGCCTTCGCCTTGCCACAATCCCCTGAAGCACTTGAAACAATAAACCACAACTGTAAGCCCGAAATCTTAGTGAGTTCCCCCAAAGTACCCATACACACAAAAACATATGCATAAAACAGCGAACAACATACTACGGGTCCAATCAACCTTCCGGTTGGAATTTCCCTGGCCCTCAACCATTGGGTTGGAATGCCTACATACTACAAGCCCAATCATCCTACCGGGATGGGATACTCTCGGCCCACAACCATCAGGTTGGAATGCCCAAACCCTTATACGTACAACAATAACTACTATGGGTCCAATCATCCCTCAGGATGGAATACCCCAGGCCCCTCAACCATCGGGTTGGAATGCCAAACTACTATGAGTCTAGTCATCCTACCTGGATGGAATACTCCGGGCCCACAACCATCGGGTTGGAATCCCCCACTTCCTATACATACTGTAACTAATACTATTATGGGTCCAATCATCCCTCGGGATGGAATACCCCAGGCCCCTCAACCATCGGGTTGGAATTCCAAACTACTACGAGTCCAATCATCCTACCTGGATGGAATACTCCTGGCCTACAACCATCGGGTTGGAATGCCAATCTACACTATCAGACATGTACACATAACAGGCAACCACATAATACTCTAGAGAACCAACACACTAGGGCCCTATCATCCTACCGGGATGGAATACCCTCTGCTACTGCTCAACATACATAACACGCAGGTAACCTCCTACCAGCATACATGAGGCAAGACCAACTACCGGTCTATAAATAATCACTACCCAACTACCAGGGAGCTGATCCAACAAAACTAGCGATCATACAACTATCCATTTCTCTAGGATACTAAGCTAACAAACCATATCATCATATCACTATCCTATCTACCAGGATACTAGCAAGCATATCATCACGTAACATAACAAGATCTAACAACAATTCAAAGGGCCGGCCTTGGTGCCTTAGACCCTTGAGTACAGTGAGGAAAACTCACCTTGCAACTGCCGAAATCCTGCAAATCTCTTACTGCTGATTCACTGGGAATCCCAACTATCACATGCAAAATCATCACATTAGAAACCATCATGACTTTCTAGACCAAGGGCCCATAATACTCATTAAGTCCATCATCCTCTTATTGGGCCAAGACCCAAAACCAAATTCTCATGCAAATCCCACTTTACTAAATTCGGCCCACCTCACCAAACGGGCCTAGATCCAAGGTCCATAATAATTATTGGGTCCAAATTACTCCATCCATAATATTCAGTCATGGCCCAAGCCCAGCTAGCCCATAAACAGCCCAATCACTTAAGGCCCAAAATTGAAAACCCAACAGAGGGAGTACGCTGGGCGTACCCCTCTTGGTACGTTGGGTGTACTTCAATTCTCGCGGACTGGGAATGGGACACTGACCCACTATGCTGGGCGTACATCAACTTACGCAGGGCATAATCTCGCTAAACTAAAATTCCATATAAGTTCTTAATGGCTTAATCTCTTAAGCCCAAACTTTAGATCCATCGACCAAACATGCCTAGGATTAAGTCTCAAACTTTATTACTTGGGACGTCCATAAAGCTCTTAACTCAAGGTCTTAATCCATTAAGACCTACCTACATCATTCATGAGACAACCAAAGCCATTAGGACCTCATTTTTCTCACTCAAGACCTCTCCTAAGGTCTGAAAGGACAGCTAATCTCAGCCAACTCGCATAATGCATCACTTTGGGGTTTTTGGGACAAGAAATGGTGTCAAAACTTCATAACACCTGGATCTTCACAAAATAGATGTCAAGCAAGAGACTTTATACCTCAAAAGGGCTCCAGAAGATGATGCCTTCCCAGATCTACGAGCTCCAGCCACCCAACTCCTTCCTTGACAACTTCTTCTTTCTTCTCCTAGGCTCTCCTTTGCCAAACCAAGCTCCCCAAGGTCAAATATCCACAATCATGGAAGAAAACGACTATTTAGGGTTTCCGAGAGTAAGTGGGCAGATATGGAGGCTAGGGTTGGAACCATAATGTTCCTTATAGGCTGGCCCTAAAATTAGGGTTTCTGGATACTGGACGTACACTGGGCGTACACCCCCAACACCCGCATGCATTTAACCACTCTACGCTGGGCGTACCCAGCCAATTACACGCATGCACTCCATGCATGCCTAGGACCCCTTTGCCAAATATTTCCTTTAAGGACCATTATTGACATTATCTTTAAAGTGTCATAACTCCTTTATTCTATGTCCGTTTCCGACGAACTTTATATCCACAAAAAGGTGGCGAAAAGCCCTATGCTTCTAGCAACACACCCCGACCCGAAACCTTCTTGAATAAAACCCATTGCCCATAAAATACCGAAACGCCCTTACTCTTGATCTCGGGAATCCATGAACAATTACTCTTAGAACGGTGCGTTACACCTTATCTATAGTTGAACACTTAAATGGGATTGACTACGATCTATATATCATGCTCAACATGATATTTGTAGTAAAGGATAATTGATAACTTGCCTTAAAAACCAATTGTAGCTTTGGGCTTATGGGGAATTTAGCATTGATAGAGTGGCACAAATTCATATGTTGTTGGGGGAAGTGAAATGTTGCAAGATGTTCACCACTTTCTATATCAATATAATATGAGTCTTGTGCAAAGAGGATATTAGAAAGATCTTGTATGATCAAGAGTCATATTAGAATGATATTGCTAATTAGCATATGATCCTAAAGGGTTGAACTAAGAACAACTTGATATAATTGATTATTTATTAGAAATTGATTATAACACATATTCATTAACACTTATAATTAATTTGAAATTATTTATTTCATGGAAATAATAACTTTCAATGGTATGTAACATAATATATATCATATAGTATGATTTATTAAGTCATGTACTAAATTTTGGACTAGAAAGACTTTTTTTTGTCTTTTACCAAAAGGTTAAGGTATATATGTTGTAAACTAGTTTACAAAATTGATAAAGTTTGTATTCTTTTTTCTTCTCAATGTCGTAGATTGAGAGGGAAAGAGTATGTATGATCTTTTAATTTGTTTAATAAAAAACATGACATGATTTAAGAGCATGGGGGACATGTAGCTTTAGGTGTATGAGTGCTTAAATGCTTAAGGACTTGTGGGTATTGTTTTAACTTTAAGAAAATGCATGAGGCTTTCATTCTTGATCACTCTCTTGCTCTAAAAACCGTAAATACTCTCTCTGTCTCTCACTCTTTTCTTACAAAAGTGTTATAGGCTTCTGGTTACTTGCATTTGCTCTCTTTGAGTCATACTTAGGTTTGGCTCAAAGATTAAGAGTTCATAAGACTTGCATCATCTTCAAGTTGGTTTCTTGTTGTTGTCCACAAAGGAAAGGATTCCATCCATGTTCTTCTACAACTTCCAAGCCTTCCCTTGAAGAATCATAGACAACAAAGGTTGTTATTTCTTTTACTTTTCTATGGTTGTTGTTTTCTTTCCATTTCTTGCAAGATGATCCTTGGTGGGTATAACTTGTTTATATTTATTTCGAAATTTCAAGTCTTCTATTGCTAAAATCTCGAGTTTTTGAAACTAATTTGGAATAAAAATCCAACAACACATTGGAGCCTTCCCACGATCAGAGGAACTACCTGAAAAACATTTAATCCACAACTATAAGCCAAAACTTAGTTAGTTCCCCAATATACCATATATCATAATATATAAATTTAAACATGCATACAAAAAATGGGCACGACCTCTCGTCGTTCACCAATAATGGGTATATCCGGACTCACGGTCTGTCGTCGTTTTGTTGTCAACATGATTCTATAGGCTTACGGCCTGTCGCAGTTCCCCTGTCAATTCCTCATACAGACATAATGAGCGAATCATGTAAAAAAACATTTAATCATACATAGACTATGTTAGTCAATGGATACAACTCTACTTCAGTATTCCATATATCCTAGCACACAAGGTTATACATTATAATATATAGTATAGTGATATGACTCACCTGAACAATCTCGAAATAGCTTAGTAGGTTGGTTTGCAGACAGCTCAACCAGCACATAACAATCTATAATATATTATACTAGTTACTGACTATTTAAGCATAACAACTAATATTTAGATACTTCATTAATCCCAAAATATACTTTCATGGCTATCAAATAAGGATTAGCCGGTCAAGACAGTCGGGAGGAAGGACTATTCCAATGTATATCCTTTTTGAAATCCAACAACCATGGTCTATTTTAGACACTTCTCCTTTATGTAGATCAATCAATACTTGTAACTAGAGTAGGTGACTGGTCTATTAATATAACAGTGATTATGAATATACCCATTTATAGATAAAAGTAAGTGTAACTTACTCAATTTGACGAAATCCGAATAGTCATGTGTAGAACTTCGATGCCTACTTCCTTATTTCTTTCCATAACTTCAATTGCTTCGCTCCCGGAATTTCAGAATGAGAACTCAAATCATGGTGATCAAAATCTCGAGAGGGAGAGAGAAATTCTTGAAAGTGAAAAGGTGCAAGGAAAAAGTGAGGGGTGACCCTCTATTTATAGGGATAAAAATTCAATATATGTGTTGTGTCTTCTGTAGATCTGACTCCTCGACATTAAGGCTGGTAGGTGGCATTTATGACAGGTAATTGGGTGGTTGGGCGGTTGTATCATTAGATGTGACCAGTTACCCTTCTAAGCTGTCAGTATCCTGCTATTTTCATGTTAACTTCGGAAAATCATAACGTCTTCATATGACATTTGATTTCAACGTTCTTTATATCCATGGGTTCGTAATTTGGTCTACCACAACTTTCATGTTGAGAAAATTGGCTAAAACACAATATGTTTATATTTAATATTGTAAGGACTAAAGTGTAACACCTGATTCAAGGTATTTTTCATTTCGACCATTGGTGTGTATTTAGTTTGCAGATTTGGTCCCTAGGGGAATTATTGAAATTTTTGGGAAGGGGAGCGTACGGTGGGCGTACCTCTTGTACGCGGGGCGTATGTAATCAGGGAAAACCCCTAATTTTAGGGTTTGGACCCTATTTAAGCAACATTATGGACTCAAGACATTTCCCCTCATCGGCCTCCTTCCCTCTAAAGACTCCCCATGAAACCCTAGTTGTTTTTTCGTGTGTTTTGAGCCTTGGTGGTGATCCTTTGGTGTTTTTGTGCTCTTTCAAGAAGGAGAATCTTGGTGGTGAATCTTTGGTTGGCATAAAGCTTGAAGATCCAGAGTCTTCATCAACTTTCCAAGCATCTGAAGGTAAAAACCGTTCATCTGTGTTAGATCTAGTATAGGGCTATGTTTTCGGCATTTTATGGTCACTTGAGTCATCCTTGTGAGCATGAGCTACTCCAGGATCATAGGATGACAGATCTTGGTATTTTTGAGGTTTTTATTGCATAAAAATCTCATATTGATGGATGTTGAGGAACCATGCATTAGTTAGAGTTCATTTTATGGGTGTATTTGGATGAAAACGGATTTTGGGTCCCATTAGGTCATGCAAAAGAGTAAAGTTGCCAACTTTACATATTAAGACCTTATTTTGGAGTAGATATATTGGTTGGACTTTAAGGGATTAATAGATTAAGTCAAAAGTGGAAGAATGGCTCACTGGCCAGTACGTTGCGTGTACTGGGTTAGCAGCCCGTTTTCGGGTCAATGCGGGTTGTACGGGTCGGGTACGCGGGGCGTATGCCGTGTTGTGGGCTTCCTTTGATTTTGGGCCACTTTTAGACTGTAGGATTTTGTGCTTTGAATGTCTTTTGAATTTGGGACATTTTAAGGCTTTGAGTACCATTGAGTTGGGCCACTTAAGGAGATGGTAAAATGGTATTTTACCTTAGGAGTCGAGATTAGTGAATTAAAGCCTCGTTTATGGTTTATGACCTAATTATTAATTAGGCTACTATTTGATCATATTTAATGCAAAGATTTCTCAGATCAGTAGTCCGAGCATTTATTTGATTTTTCAGCAGTTTGACGTGAGTCTCCTCCTAGTGTTTGGCAGGTCGAAGACACCAATGCCGACCCATGGATTATTGTTATTTGTATGCTAGTTGTCTGTGCAACTCTTGCATATGTTGTATGTATGTCGGACGGGGCCCGATGCCATACGTGGCCTAATGAGTATGTTGGGCGGGCCCATCGCATATTACTGGCATATCTGTTCCGAGCGGGGCTCGATGGATGGTGGGCATGGCCTATTGTATGCATGGTGTGAGGTATTTTGGGAAACTCTCTAAGCCTAGTGTTTACGGTTTTCAGTGTATGTTTCAGGTACTTCAGGTTCGAAGGGGAAGAACTCGGGGTGATCGCATCGCACATACCATGATTTTTTTTCGCTTTATTGACTATGATGTATTTTGGATGATTATCGATACATTATCACATTCTTATGGTTTTGATTAACACGTTTGGTTGATGTTTATTTAATATAAAAACAAAATTTTTGGTTCTGGGTTTTTGGGACGTTACATAAAACTTATTTTTTTATTAATCTGAAAGTGAAAACAAGGTGTTACATCTAGATCGGGATCTTAATCGTTTTCTGCTTTGTAAAATTATGATTGTAAGATTAATACTATCCTATCAAAACATTTTAAAAATTAAAAAATATATATATTCTTTTCCATCCATCGGTAACATTTAGTTTACAATAAATTCTTTAAACCTTAAACATGCTATCTCTTAGAAATTATTTAACAATAAAAATCCAAAAATATTTTCTAGGGCTCATATTCGATGCACTTAGTTAGTCAAAGACAAAATATTAGATTCAAAATAATAATAATAATAATAATAATAACAACAACAACAACAACAACAACAACAATGATCTTATGATAAAATGTTACGATGATACCTCGGTCTTATCTAAAAAAAATGACTCTAGTATAATCATAATTATTTTACCTAGTTATGATCATAGAATCGTACGATCATATAATCAGAATCACGATTTTAATAACATTGATATCAATTGTTTGAAAAAAAAAATTCTAAAGATAATTTTTCTAACTTTTATATTATTATTTTTACTCCAAAAAACATTATAAGATAATATCATCGGTGAATCAAAGAAATACAATAAGATAATAGTAACATAATATTTTTGTGTAGGATAAAAAATATTACATAATTAAAAAAATTAATTTTAAAAAATCTTTAAATTTTGATCGAAAAATTATCATATTCTATTTTGATCAGTTAAATATATTAACAATTACAAGTTTTTTAAACTTAATTACTAAAAAGGAATTATGACTTAATTAAACATGATTTAAAATTTAATACTTTTATAAAGATTTCCCTTTTAACAAATACAAAACTCAAATTTAATACTTTTCTAAATATTTCCCTTTAACAAATACGAAACTCTAACTGTTTACTATTCAAAATTTTATGATTAAATTAAATTACTTAAAATCCTTTTATACTTTATACAATAATTTTCATGAAATTTGGAAGCAAAACTTATGTACACTTTGTTTTCTTTAATAAATAAGTAAATAGTATAAGAATTTACTATGACAAACAATTTAAAATTATATGTCACCCACCCCCTTGCAAGGTCTCCGCCTCTCCATTTTCTTACAGGAGAGGATAGCGAAGGCCTCTATCCCTCTCCTCTTCTCTATATAACAAGATATATCTTCCGCCATTTCCGAATCTTTTCTTCTTCTTTCTCCTCCCTTTCTCTTTGTTCATCTTCCAACTTTAAAAGACTCATTGTGAAACTAAAACAAACTGTGAATTGCCCGAAAGGGCGCCTCTTCTCTTTACCCATGCCTCCAATCAGGTTTTAGATTCTCAATCCAATTGGTCATCTTGTTATTCTCACTTGGTAAATTTTGGCTATAGCAATCCTGGGTTGTTGATCTTTTTGATCAATTTATAATTTTGAAGTACAAAAATAAACAGTTTTTTCTTGTTATTGTAGGAATTCCGATTTGTGGGTTGATTGAGTATCGATTTATCGAAGATCCAGTGCTCTTTGATTAAATCCGGAACTGCCCATTTCTCAGTTACAAATACTCATCAAATTTTCTGGTATGATTATTGTTTAATAAAAATTGGAACTTCTGTTTGTTCGTCTTACTTAATCTGCATTCCGATGCTGTTGCATCTGAGATATATTGGTCGATTACTTACAGATTGTCGGTTATCCAACTTACTGTGTGAATTACGTATAAGATAGTTAGATCTATGTTATGATATTCAAATACTACATTAATTTTCTATTAGTGATGGTCATCCAATTGAAAATTCAGATTTGAAATACGAAATTGAACAATGTTGAGTTTATGCATATAACAGAAATGGACCCTGGGAAGTTGTTCATCGGTGGGATTTCATGGGACACCAATGAAGATAGTTTAAGGGAATATTTTCAGACTTTCGGTGAAGTAATTGAAGCCGTAATCATGAAGGATCGAATCACAGGTCGTGCTCGCGGGTTTGGTTTTGTAGTTTTTTTAAACCCTGTTGTCGCTGAAAGAGTCGTCAAGGAAAAACATATCATAGATGGTAGAACAGTGAGTTCCATTAACCATTATCATCTCTCATTTCTCTTCTTTTTCTTCCAATTTTACTGATTTCGATCATCAGGTAGAAGCAAAGAAAGCTGTCCCTAGGGACGATCAACAAACCATTAACAGGAGCAACAATGGCAGCATTCATGGTTCCCCTTCGCCAAGTCAAACCAGTAGCAAAAAGATTTTCGTGGGAGGTTTAGCGCCAACAGTCTCAGAACTCGATTTCAAGAACTATTTTGATCAATTCGGGATAATTACAGACGTAGTGGTGATGTATGATCACAACACCCAAAGACCTCGAGGTTTTGGATTCATTACTTATAAATCAGAAGAATCCGTTGACAAAGTTTTGCTGAAAACTTTCCATGAACTCAATGGTAAAATGGTGGAAGTGAAACGTGCAGTTCCTAAGGAGATATCTCCAGGGCCTATTCGTAATTATGGATTAAGTAGAGTTAATAGTTTTGTTAATGGATATAACCAAAGAACAGATGGTAGGTTTAGTTTAGTGAGTGGTGTTCGGGGTGGATTACCACCGTTTAGCCTATCTAATGTGGGACCCAACTCTGATTCCGGTTTAGGTACGAACTATGGAGGGAATGGAATTGTTAATTCCGGTGTTGGGTATGGGCGTGTGTTAAACATAAACCCTATGTTTAGTGTCGGTTCAAACAGATATGCCATGGGAGGTGGTGGAACCGGAAATGAATCTCTCATTAGCTCACTAAATCACAACATATGGAGTAATGGGAGTCAGAATTATAGAAACGGTTCAATTGGTGATTCCTTTGCTCCTGGAATTGGGTTTGGTAGTAATGGAGCGATTTGGAGTAATCTTGATTCCGATCAAGGTGGTGTTGGTGGTGGTGGGAATTCTAGCTTCATTGGTAGGAATCCTATTGGATACAGAAGAAATGGTGGTAATAGCATTACACCAACCTCTTTGTATGGTGAGATTAATGGTGGTGGCGGTGGCGGTGGTGGTGGTGGTGATTTGTTTTCTGTTGACCCCACATGGCGGCCATTGTCGCCTGAGCTTGAAGTACCTGGTTTCTTTGGTTATGGTTTTGGAAATGGATCGAATAGAGGTATATCATACATGCCAAGTGAAGTGTTATGAATAATGTAGCATAGCATACAAGCACATAACACTTACCTTCTTGTTTGATACTATTTGATTTCAGGAATTGCTACTTAAAAAGTTATAATTTAGAGCTAACAGAAGACATCACACGAAGCGGTTTACAATGGAGAGTGTTTACTTGAAGGTTTTATTGAAGTTTTTTTTGAGTCTTGAAAATATAGGTTTTGAGAATTATGATTTTATATGATGATGAGATGCGAAGCTTTGATCGTGAATATATACTATATAGAGTGGAATGAAAGAGGTTAATTTTCTTGTTTTTTTGGGTTTTTATTTGTAAAATGTTTTTATTTTTTGTTGAGATACCTTTGAAAGAAAGCAAGTGTGTATTTGTTGTTATAGAATAGATTCACCAAACTCTATTTCTAGAAACGGGTTAGGTTTATTTTTGTTGGGAAGTTTATGTTGATTACATAATGGCGACTTTTAACCTCCTAAGATTGATTTTTAATGATAGGAATAATGAAAGCACATGGAACATGGAGTCTAATAATACTACTAATAATAGTAATGATAATAATAATAATAGGGAAATATTCTAAGTTTAGATTAGAAAATGAAACTTGATGGAATAAGGAATACCAAACCCAACCACCAAATATGTAAAGAATAAGAAAATTACCATAATTAGATAAGAAAGCAAGAGTTGAAATGTATTGGTCAAGATGCTTTTTTTTGCAAAACTTTCAAAATATGTAAAGATAAAGTTTGACCAATTAACTTTGTTTGTTCCCTTTTTCAATTTCAAGATTTAAGTGCCAAATTTATTTGAGTTTTAGGAAGGGGGAAACATGAATGATTATTGAACCCTTTTATTGATAGAAAAGCTTTTTATACGATATAATTCAAATTTATTGAGGTCAAAACATGGTAAATTACAAAAGTTTTACAATTGTTGGGTCCGTTTGTTTTGGAAAAGCCAACATGTGCCACACAAAATGAGGAAACTTGCCACCACATGATTTTATAAGATATTCTAATAGTTTGACCTTTTCTAAAGCTTCCACATTGCATATTTCGGTATTCTTTGGTGGTCCATTGGCTTTGGCACAATCTTTCTTTCATAAGTTAAAAGCTTTGAATCGAATTTCAATCTTTTAAGTGCAATGTTCCTAAATACTACATGTCAAACCGAATTCAATAAGTAATTCCACTAGCCCATGAAATAGCAACATTTAGTGGGATACATAGTGTTAGAAATGTTTTATCAACCAAATGTTTTTAACAATGCTTCACGGGTGACGAAACAAGAGATCTTGTAAATATATAAGGAATGGAAAGTATTTTAGTTTTGATGGAATGAAACAAGAATTGCATAATACAAAAAAGTATATGAGCAACCACGCAAAATGTAGCAAATGCCATAGAGCGTGTTATACACTTGAAAAAACAAATTCCATTTCAAAGTTTAAAATTACTTTATCTATATATTATCACCATTACATACACATATTTTATCTGGATTCAGGCCCATAAGATTCTCTTTCTAGTGTATATCAAATGGTTGATGAATGAACATTATAGTGTAAGTCATTTTCCACAAAAGTATCTAAAAAATGGACCCAAATATGCAATATGACAATCACCTATAACATCATAAGGCTCTCATAACGTTAAACTATTGTATTAAACTATGGGGACTGGGTAAACATAAGGTTCGACACCACCATGGCATGCCAAAGTGAGAGGGTGCACGACAACCCACTACCAAGGAGAGAGAGAGAGAGAGAGTAACGGCTATAACAACTAGTTTTTAACTTCCTTTTGGGCAAATACCATAAAAGCCCTAACTTTTACACACTTAATTCGAAAAAAACATCATATTTAATTTTTCGTTCACCATGGTCTCAATAGTTACACATAGTTATCAATTAAAAACCAATAGTCGGATAATAAACGGTAACCTTTCTCGGCCAGTCACCTCTTTCGTTGAAACATCCATCACCTTTCACTCCATAACTGTTCATCTTTAAAAACTCTCACCCTCAAAAAGGGTTTCATGCATATGAACATTGGGTAGAGGGGTTTGAAAATGGATTGTGAAAATCACCATTGTCATTTTGTTGAGCTCAAGAATTTGTTGCTGATACACACTACGCTAGTGCAAGGTAAGTGGATGTTAAAATGAAATTGAAGTGTACATGAGTTTTTTCCTCACGTAAAGATCACTAGCAAGTTCGTTTTTGCACATTTAACAGATGGCTTCTACTTCTGGTACCAAGAAACACAAAGACAAAAGCCCTCAGAAGGTATACGTTGAAGACTCAGACTGAGATGATGAATTTTTTGACTTCAATTTCTTGGATTTTTCACTAAAAACCTTTAAACCCTCATCCAACCTCTATAATGACCCTTTACTTAACTTATTGTGTGACGAAAATATGTTAAAGTGGGGTATAGACATGATGAGGGATGATCAAAATCGACATGGTGTCGAGGAGGCTAAGCATCGCTACATACTAGAGGTAAATGATAATGAAGTTTGTGTGGAGTATAGGGCCCATGATCCAAACCAACTTTGGAAATAAATGAAGCATGAATTAGGTGAGTTTTATGAGTCCCCTTGTCAGCTGGTTGGAAGTATAATGAAATGACATTTTAAATTAAATTCATTGTTAAGACTCATCTTTATGCTATGAATTACAACTTTGGTAGCTTAGTTACTTCTAATTGGTTAGCCAAACACTACTTGCAAGATGTCATCAGGAAGCCCAAGATGACACTGGATGAGACGAAAGAAGATGTTTTGAGGAGGTTTTTAGTGAATGTATCCAAGGGGAAATGTTAAAGAGCAATGTCACAGGCTAAGGAGATAATAGAGGTGTTGGGTTTTATTCAAAATTAGTTTCAAAACATGATTTTAGGCAACGGAAGACTTAATCATTTGAATAACATAAAACATGTTTAAACCCACCAAGGATCATCTTGAAAGTTGTAAAAATATTTAAACACCAACCAAAGAAGAGATGAAGAAATGACAACCTTCGTAGTTCTTTGGATCCTCTTGGGAGGCTTGAAAGTTGATGAAGAATGATGAACTTTAGAGACACCAACAATGACTCAACTTGATGTAGAATGTTAGTTCTTTTGTATAAAACTCTTAATCTCTTAAACTTTAGTTCATATCAAAATATGAACCAAAGAGAGCATAAATGCAAGAAGTAAAACAAAAGCCTTTTGCAAAATAGAGAGAGCATGCATATAAGATGCATGTTACGGTTTTGTGCCTACACAAAAGAAAGGCATGAAAGACTTCATAAAGTGATTCTTTTACACATAAGTTCTTAACCTCTTAAGTCGTGATGTCACTAGACCATGCATTGTAAGTCATGTATTCCTTCAATTAAATTAATCAAACAAATGTGCCTTCTTTCTTCTTCTCTTAATATCAAAACTATGAGCTAAAAGAAGATAAAAAGCTTTTTTATATTTTATAAACCAAGTTTATAAAATATAAACTCTAACCTTTTGGTAAAAGACAAAAGAATTTATCTAGTCTAAAATGTTTGTGTATGACTTATTAATTCATACCATATCAATTATATAATGTTATTTGCTAATAAAAAATATTACTTCCAAAAAATAAATAATTTCCAATTTGATTATAAGAATTTATTGAATATTTATTAAAATCATATTTTAATGAAAAATAAATTTTATCACGTTGTTGTCAGTGTGACTCATTAGTATCATATGTTAATTAACAATATCTATTTAATATGATTCTTGAGCATACAAGATCTTTCAATCTCCTACTTGCGCAAGATTCATATTATATTGATATAGACGGTGGTGAACGTTTAGCAACATTTCACGACCCCCATCAACAACTATATTATTTTATATATAAATAAGATTTACATATGTCAAATAAACAATATTATTTGCCTTCAAATATCCATTTCTTGAATTTGGAATATGTAAATGTCATTTATATAATAAAGATAACAATGTCAAAGATGAGTTTGATTTTGAAATAAGTTTAAGTCAAAATATTTTTCGTATAGAAGTTGTTATTCCTAAAACAATGATATTTACTTTATAATTCTTATTAAGAGATCTACTCTCATAATCAGAATTTTAATCATTTCCGAATATGAAGGTGATCGTTATGAAAAACGATTTATGTAAATAATCAATCATTCATAAATTAAAATATCTTAGACATATATTTAGACAAGATAAATCAAAACATATATTGTTCTAAAACAAACATTGTTTTATATCACAAGTAATTATGTTCCTAGCATAATTAATAAATTAAACTCCAAGAATGTAGTTTCAACTTGATTGTGCTCAGTTGGTTACTCTTTTGTAAATATCTACAAACCATTTACAAATATTAGATTAACATTTAAGTAACAAGTACCTAAGCGTTATATGAAAAGTATGAGTTCTATCTAGTAGATACCTGGAGTAGTAGTCTCTTCCAGACTTTCTTTCTAGATAAGAGGTGCAGATCCTCTTCTAGTGTCCAATTTATCCAAAAAGAAACAAGATCCATCTATGTGGGCCTTATAATTTATTGGACTTAAAGGTGTTCAGTCCATAAAACATGTGCCTCCTAGATCACACAAGGTGATTCCTTTTGGCTTTGAACTATTCCAAATGTTTAAACTAGTTTAAACAAAATATCACCGTATTTATTGGAATATTGGTTAACTTGTTATATCATATATATATATATATATATATATATATATATATATATATATATATATATATATATATATATATTATTCAAGACTTCCTGAAGTCAGGAATAATTATTCCTAGTTTGATATTAGAAACATCTTTAGCATCACAGTGATGCCTTTACTAGGTGTTATGTTCAAGTCAGTTGCTCAAAGTAAATATTTTAGGAATAGGAACTTTAAGAGTATACATTTTCATATCTCTCACGAAACTGCCTCTTAAGACATGAACCCATTCATTAAAGTTGTATCTAGTTAATGTTATTGTTTCATTAAATTATTTAAAAAAATGACAATTCATGGTAATGAGAATGGATTATTTAGCTTCAAAATTTTAACAAAATTCATTTATTGTTTTCAATATTTAAACTCTTTAATAATTAATACCCTTTTAGTTTCCAAAAACATTAATTATCAAAGTCTAGGATCCAAATTGCAAAAAATAAATGGTTAGGTATTGTTTATCCCATCTATTTGAATCCGACCCGGTATATATAAATTACCAATTATATCTTACTATATAATTCCTAGATTTATGGGATCGCTAATAACAAATTTAATTAGACATTTTTGATCCCATTTATGCATCAATACTCTCTTGCTTAGGTGACATTTATCACAAAAGATTTCTAATCAACTCATCCAATATGAAAAACATGTGTAATCGGCCTATAAATTTGTTATAGAAATCGTGAAAACATCCAAATAATTAAAAGATAACACTAAGCGATTATGTGACCTTTATCCCATTAGTGCGTACAAGAGATGTGTAAGTGTTCTTCAAAATGGATTGCATAGATTTTAGGTTTCTAAAAGGGTCTTTTGCATATTTTATAATTCTAATTTTAAAAACATATGATATCATGGTTATTACATGCATATAATAAATCATCGTACCAATTTTTAAAAAGAAAATCACTTTTAAAGGTTCTAAATAAAAAACTAGGTTTTATATAATTTGACGAGATTCAATTTTAATAACCATATTAAGTTTGAGTGCATTTGAACATTTTATATCTTTAATAAAACTTCATTTTATTACTTATATATTTGAAGTTTTTATAAGTCATAAAAATCACCATTTTAAAACTTATATTTGAGTATTTCAAAATTTAATGCTATTAATATTTTTATAAAACCGGATTTTATTCTAAAACAATAATTTGTTGCGTCTTATGTCCATATTATAAATCTTGAAAACCAAATTCCATGTGATTTTTATTTTGTCCAAAAATTATTTTAGCATGTCAAAAACTAATTTATTGACCACACATAATAATTGCATAAAATAAACAACACAAACATGCATAAAATATAAGTACATAAACATAACCAACTAATGATATTATTTGTAAGCCAACACAAAAAATGTCAAGTCCATTCCAAAAGGGATATTTTAAGGGAACAAAATATATTTTGTAATGTTGTTGTAGAATCTCTCACTTGATAAAACACACATTGCTCGCAAAAGATTAGAAAAGCTTATTGAAGGCAATAATTTAACAATTGTCGCTAAAAGTCCAACAGCCCTTAAGAAACAACATCAGTGACACTTTTCAGAAGCTGTCACTAACTTTGAGCATGTTGTTAATCGCGAAAATTGCTCTTTGGTATTCAAAAAATGGGTCCAACTTCATTTTTTGTTACATTTTTATACAAATAAATTATTTCTAACAACTAATCTATTACTTATAAAAATAAACCAAGAAAACTAATCTATTTTATTTATTACATACCATATGAATAAACAAATTATTACAACCAATTTTATAATAGAAACAACAAACACAACAAACACAATGGTCATTGGATAGTTTATGCACATCATACATATCAACATACACATTAAACAATCTTTGTTTTTTCTAAGACAACTTTAAATGACAAAAGATACATGAAACTTTTTTCACATAAAAAAATAACAATTATAAAGTTGTCATAGAAAATATGTATGAACTTGTTTTTATACAAAACCAAGTTATCTATATTCTCGAAAAACTAAGATTTCCAAAAATCAAAAAATCTAACCAAACTTGCAAGGCGGCTCTTGATACCAATTGTTGGGTTTTATTCAAAATTAGTTTCAAAAACATGATTTTAGGCAACGGAAGACTTGATCATTTGAATAACATTAGACAAGCTTAAACCCACCACGGATCATCTTGCAAGTTGTAGAAAGATTTAAACACCAACCAAAGAAGAGATAAAGAATTGACAACCTTTGTAGTTCTTTGGATCCTCTTTGAAGGCTTGGAAGTTGATGAAGAATGATGAACTTTAGAGACACCAACAATGACTCAACTTGGTGTACAATGCTAGTTCTTTTGTATAAAACTCTTAATATTTTAAGCTTTAGTTCTTATCAAAACATGAACCAAAAAGAGCATAAATGCAACAAGTAAAACAAAAGCCTTTTGCAAAATAGAGAGAGCATGCATATAAGATACATGTTATAGTTTTGTTCCTACACAAAAGGAAGGCATGAAAGCCTCCATAAAGTGATTCTTTTACACATAAGTTCTTAACCTCTTAAGCCTTCATGTCTCTAGACCATGCTTGTCCCCCATGCTTTGTAAGTCATGTATTCTTTTGATTAAATTAATCAAACAACCATGCCTTCTTTCTTCTTCTCTTAATTTTGAAAATAGGAGATAAAAGAAGACAAAATGATTTTATATTTTATAAACCAAGTTTATAAAATATAAACTCTAACTTTTTGGTAAAAGACAAAAAAATTTATCTAATCCAAAAATTCTGTGCACGACTTATTAATTCATACCATATGAATTATGTAATGTTACTTGCTAATGAAAATTATTACTTCCAAGAAATAAATAATTTCCAATTTGATTATACAAGTTTATTAAATATTTATTGAAATCAATTTCTAATAAATAATCAGTTGTATCAAGTTGTTGCTAATGTGACCCATTACTATCATATGTTAATTAGCAATATCACTTTAATATGATTCTTGAGCATACAAGATCCTTCAAGAAGGAAGGTTGGAGGAACACTATGGTCAGGCTCGGTCCTGGCGGTGGGCATCCCGGGCGGTCGCCCAGGGCTCATGTCGCTAAGGGGCCTAAAATTCCTAGGATATAGATATATGTGTAAATATAATTTATCTATATGTCTAGTTGGAGCCCAAGAAAGCCCCACTCTAAATTAGCCCAAAAAACAAATAGAGTTAATTGGACCAATAGGCGTCTACTTCTCATTTTGATTTCGATATTGCCTTCACTCTTCAACATCTTCGTAATCCGCTTCTACTCTCCATCTCTCTTTCATCACTCTGATTCATCAAAAGAGGGTGTTAAATATTCATGAATTCCGACTTTATTGATCTCATTAATCGATGGGTGAGGGTTGTGATGCCTCCCACTTGGAAGTTAAAGGGTGTTAAATATTCAACCATTTTGATTTTTCTTTTTCATTTGATTCTTGCAGAATGGTTGGTTATCAAAATGGTAATGTTAATCAGAATTGTTGGTTATCAGATTTCTGATTTACGACTAGATATAGTATTGTTAATCAAAATGGTTGGTTATTAGGTTTCTGATTTGGTTTGTATATCAGATTTATGATTTTTCTTGTATATCATATTTATGATTTTGTGTGTATTTGAGATTCTTGGATTGGATTCTTTCAGCCTGAGTTCGATCTGATTCCTTCTAGAGAAATATATGTTAGATAAAAATAAATATTTGTAGTTGTTAAAGTTGTTGATAATTACCTAAATATTTTTATTAATGTCATTGTTGTGTTGCATCTCCGGATACTAGTTTTTCAAAGCCGAAGGTAATAAAGAATTATCGAAGGTCACCGATATTGCAAAAGGTTGAATGCTTTGGCAATATTATATATAGAGAAAGATATGTTAGATAAAATTGATATTATTATTAATGACTTTGCATCTAAAGTTGCATTGAAGAAGTATTTTTCTGTAAATATGTTGTTTTTGTAATGATGTTGCCATATCTGCGTTTCTAATACTATTATCGAATTTTTTAACGGTATGTATATTTTTAAATTACTTTTATCTTAATTATGACTTTGGGGGACATTTTTTTCATTTTGCCTTGGGCCCATGATATGTTTGGACCGGCGTTGACTATGGTAGGGTATGGGACTATACAGATGAAATCCTTAGGTCTAATCCTGGAAGCACATGCAAAGTTGGGGTAAATGGTAATCCTGATGGAATCAACTATTTCATGAGGTTATATGTATGCTTCAAGGATTTGAATGATAGATAGAAAAGAGGATGTCGAAAAGTGATAGGATTGGATGAATGTTTCTTGAAGGGACATGTAAAGGGTGAGATTCTAACTGCTATTGGAAGAGATGCAGACAATCATGTCTACCCAATAGCATGGGAAATGGTTACAGTTAAGAATAAAGACAATTGTTGTTGGTTCATTGAGTTAGTGAGGGATGATTTGGATCTTGGTGGTGGTAATGAGATAGTTATTATTTCATATATACCAACACAAGGTATGTTTATTATGTCTTTGAATATACAGTTGTACAAATTTTTACCTTATTACTTTTTTATCACATTAAAGGGACTATTAAAGGTTGTGTCACAACTCCTTCCACATGCTGAGCACAGAAAATGTGTAAGACGTATAAATGCAAATTTTAGGAAAAAACACATGGTTAGAACTAAAGACTTAGTTTTGGGAGGTTGATAAAAGTACAGTAGAAGGGGACTTTGTGGTTTCAATGGAGAATATCAAGTACATCACAGAATCAAGTTATAACCATCTCATGGCAAGACAGCCACAATCGTGGTGTAGGGCCTTCTTTACTATTGGATTTGGTTGTGAAGCTGTATAGAATGACATTTCAGAATGTTTCATTTATATCATAAAGGAAAACGAGGAAGAAACCTTTACTTACAATGCTCGAGGAGATCAAGATTTACCTAATGAAAATAGGTTTTATCATCAAGGGGATTTTCCTGACCACTGGAAGGGTGGATATGACCCAAACACCCTAGAAAAACCTGTATAATTTGGGAAAGATATGAGGTAAAATGTTAGAACATTAATTATATTTAATTATCTATAATCGGTCATTAACTTGTGTTTATTTTAGGTTATGGAAGGTAATACCAAGTTGAGGTCATTTATTTGAGACTAAGTACGTATATGATGGTTACAATGTTGATTTACAAAATCACTCATGCAAATGCAAATTGTGGTTGTTCTCTAGAAAACCATGTGTTCGTGGACAAGCTACAATCAATTATGTGTACAATGATCCCATTAACTTTGTTTCTCCATGTTTCCATAAAGACAATTTCATTGCAACATACCTAGAGAATATCTTACCTGTTGGTGGAAGCAATACATGGAAAAGGACTAAATTCAATAAGCCAATGCCACCTCTTGTGAGAGAATTCCTGGGAGACCTAAAGTAAATAAAAGGAAGCATGCATCAGAATATCAAGACTCTAAATATCCAACTCATAGGGAAAGGATACCAAAAACTATGAGATGTGGAAAATTCCAAGATTTTGGGCGTAACAATATTTCCTTCAAGAATGATGAAGCTCCCAAAGATCCTATTCCGAAAAGGAATATTAGAAGACCAGGGAAAGATGCAAGTAGTCAACTTCATTTTGACCAATTCCTACCTAAAAGGACTAGAACAATGATGGATGGTGAAGGGGCACACAATAACAATGATCAACATGAATATATTCAACCGACACAAAATTTAGGGGAGAGTGTGGGTAATGAAAATGCTCAAAAGAAGGGGAGAATGTGGTTAATGAAACTAATCAAAATGAAGGGGAGAATGTGGGTAATGAAACTACTCAAAAGGAAAGGGAGAATGTGGCTACTGAATCTAATCAAAATGAAGATGAAGATGTTGAACCTACTCAAAGGATCTTAGTTACTCCTAAGTAAATGATAAAGATGAAGGCAAAGAGGGGGAGATGAAAAAGAAGTGGGATGAGGGAGGAGATTGTATTTAAGTTCAAAGAGATTAAGGTGGGAGGAGGTCCAAAGATGTGTCCCTTTGTAACACCCCGTTTATTTATTTAATTAATTAATTAATTAATTAATGAACGGTAGCCCTAAAATAAATAATTATATATCAAAGGATGGTCTCGAAGAGCTAATTGGCATAATTTAGAAGTTGAGGATTAAAAGTGTAAGTTCCAGACTCAGTTATAATTATTTATGAAGACAGGGGGCTCCATGGTAATTATTTGGATTTAACTTAAAAGGAAATGAGGTGGAATAAAGATATTGAGGGGTTGTATAGTAAATTTTGTACCTAAGGTGTAAAGGATTTTGATGCTGAGGGTTTAAATGGTAATTATCGTATTTAATTTGAAGAAGAATTCCAAAGCTAGGGTTGAAAGAGTAAATATTGGATTACATTTGAATAAAAGGGGCATGGAGGGATTGTTATTGCCATTATGCCAAACTCTTGAGTGGAGTCGGGTATAAAGGTTTAAGAAAACCCTAACCCTAAGGACCATGTGTAGCCGTCACCCCCTTTCCCCCTTATATCTCCCACCACGGGCCACCCTTGCTCCTCCGACCACCAAGCCGACATCATCGAGAGATCTCCAGCCGTCGCGTCTGCCTTCCTCCTCGCCACCACAGAAGCCAAGTTGCCGGAGCCAACCTTTACGTCGTAAGCAAGCAAGGGCGTCAGTAGGCTGTTGTGGATCGTCGATGCTGCTGTTCCGATTGCCATCAGCAACCAGCCGCCACCATCCTCAACCAAAAACCGTCGTGAGGCGTCAGCATAGCCGGGATTGTCGTTGTTCGAGTTGCTGCCGCCGGCTATAGGCGCATCTAGGGCCGCCGATCACTACCACCACTCTCTTCGTTCTTCCTTCTTCTTTTCTGTTCTGCCACCAATAGCCACCTTCGTGGCTGCTTGAACTGTTGCTGCTTGACTGAGAACCAAAAGAGACCACCGCCACCACCGTGAGGTGGTAGCTGACGTCCCCAAATCTATTGATGTCGTCGTTGTGAGCCACCGGGAGGGTGGCTGAGGTGCATCTCGCAGACCAGAAGTATGTGTGTGGGTGTTTATTTGGTCGGAAAATGCATCTCCACCACCGTGAGGTGGTGGATACCACCATGTGCCGCCATGTGTGTGTTTATCTTAGTCAGTGGGTGTGTGTTTACTTAAGATTTAGCCTTGTAAAAATTAATTGGAAATGGAATAATAAGAAAGAAACCCTAACCGCCACCGTAAGGTGCAGGCTGCCGCCTCCTACCGCCATCGGCCGCCGTTTTGGGTGCCGGTGTGCCTTGTTTGGATACTGACTTGTTTGGATGTTTGGACAAAGGACTAAAACTCTAATGGGCCTATTAAACCCTAATGGGCCCAATGGAGCCCTAATGGACTCAAAAGCCCCAAACATGTGACTAATGGGTGTAATAAACCTTAATTGGCCTAAGGAAAACCCTAATGGGCTTAAGGACTTGGTTTTGGGCCTATTGGGCTAAGATGGGTTGGAAACCCTAATTAGGGTTTGGAAAACCCTAATGACGTGAAACCCTAATTTGGGACTTATCGGGACCGCATCAGAATTATTTAATGAACTTATAATATTAATTAATAACCAATTGCAATTAACCGAAGGACAGGTGGGACTTAATGGATTAAGTCCTTAATGGGTTAAGTAGGAACACTTAACCCTAATCATCATTTTATTTGAAACTCTAATTTCGCTTGGGTTTATTGTTGGGCCTTTCTATTTGGATTTGGTAATTGGGTTATTAATGGGCCATCCAAGAACAAGCAAATGGACTAGAATAATTTAATGGGCTTTAGGGTAAGGCCCATATGAGGGTGTGGGCCTAATTTGGAAAATTGGGCCATAGATGGGCCATAGTTTGGACCTTAATAATTATATGATATTGGGCCATTAGAGTGTCGACGAAGTTTAAATGAAAGTTGTAGTACTCGGAAATACCTATGTGTGGATATAAAGAACGTTGAAAACGGAGTTTGTGTGGCCAAGAGATGATTTTTTTTAAGATTATGGTCGCACCTACTCCTTGCCACATCTCGCCACTCGTTAAAGGACACGTGTTAGCATCTGAGACGGCCAACCAGGCCATGTTACGACACGCACCTGGTATGGGTGTGGCGCACACCTGGTATGGGTGTGGTGTGCACGTCGAGACATCAGCCTATAAATTCAGATGCAACCTCATTCACTCCTCATTCCATTTCCAACTCTTTATCGAGCTTCTATCTGTTTTTTTCAAGCATTTTCTCTAGAATTAGGATTTTGGCAAAGCCCTGAGGTCCATGAGAGCCCGACATCTTGTAGCTAGTAGGCTGAAGTTCTTCCAGCGTAATTTTCAGATTTTTTTCAGGAAAATCTCTATAAGTTAAGCTACGCTTATATGGCTTTCAGTGTAACTTATATTTATAGTCATAATCATTATTATGAACTTACAAATAAGATTTATCAGTGATTCCAAATCAAAATATTGATTGATCTACTTATGGGGATAATGTCTAGGCTGAATTTAGTGAAGTGTTTAAAGTGATATTTCCAAACAGTATACCATGTATACCAAAATGCACCCTACCTCCGATAAGATCCTACATGGTTGTTCCTTACTTGATAGATCTTGATGTAGACATTAAGATTAGTGAGAAATCTATACTATCATTAATCGCCAGTAATATAAGACTAAGACTTGGTAATGTGAACTTAGGTTACGTCAGAGGAAAAGATGAATTGCCAAGGTGAAGTTTTGCCCCAAATTCTGAGGCATCCACTTTTATCAAGTGAGTGCATAGTCTTTTTCATGAACATGATTTTAATACAATTATTAATTAAAGTATTAAATATATGTTAGAAAATTTATATGTGAGCTATATGCTTGTTGTCTCGTTTATGTGTTAGCAATGTATTTAAGGATATACGATATGTGAACCATATATAGTTCTATATATGTAAAAAGATATATATATATATATATATATATATATATATATATATATATATGTTATCACCTGATAACAATAATAGAAAATATAAATATTATTAAAGAGAAGAACAAAAGTATATTACTGCCTAAATTCTCTGTGTTAAATATACACACTGAAATAGGATAAGGTTGTCTAAACATAGTTGGTATTGGGACTTGGGAGCTTAGTAGTTATGCATGTTAATGAGATGAGACTTATTATAGACACATAGTTCAATTAAGTTTGATATCGAGTAGTCTCATTTAGGATATGCATGTGTATGTTAGGAATAGAGAGTAGAATTATGTTCCTTGACACTTTGTGGTGTTGGTGTACTGAAATATGTACCAGAGTACAAATCGTATTCCTTTTTGGATGACCAAAAATAGTGGGTCCAGATCAGGAAACTGTAATGGTATGTCTGGTCATCTCCTAGAGTAAGATGACAGCACTTGATCATTTGAGACGGTCTTGTGAATTATGTTACTAGTGTTGGTTCATAACCCCCAAACGTATGTAGATGAAATGGGATAACATATTCATTAAATACTCTAATGGAACTAGTGCCTTTATGACTTTCACCAGCCAAGGAAGCCCATACTGGTGTAGTCAAGCCCTTTCTTCTAAATGGTTTATCATAATCGTGGACTAGGATCTATGAGGATCGATTGGAGTGGCTATGTTAAGTATGAGGATTTATAGATATCCGAATCGGAAATATATCTATATATTGTTTGGTATCGGTTGGTTTTGCAAGATTAAGATATATATATATATATATATATATATATATATATATATATATATATATATATATATATATATATATAACATAGTGGGATTGAAATCCCTATGTATCTCACCAAGTTTCCCAACCAGACCCGCTCAGTTTGAATGCATCACATGTATCAAGACTTAAGCCACTAGAACTTGATTACGATGTTGAATGATTAAGAGAAAGTCCGCAATGGTGCTCAGGACCATTAGGCCTTTATGCTATAACTTATGTATTTGTATTGATTATGACATCCTTAAGATTTTACTTGAGACAGGCTTGTACTCAAAAGATTTTTATATAACCATAATTTTTCGCAAATAAAGTTTCATGATTCTTAAAGCATAAAGAAATTTTCTTTTTGGTTCTAAAAATTAGAGGATGTTACATACAATGTGGTATGTGACAAGTCACCAAGACACGTAGCTTGAGAGTGTGACACATGGCGAAATCTGGATACGTTTGATTGTCACGACATGACACTTAATGGGCACGACATTACACTATTGTTATTCACTGATGTGTCACGAGCTGACATTGTTGTTATTCGTTGATGTGTCAGGGACTGACACAATGATCTTTGTGGTAATTATTGAACAACAGTTCAAGGTTGCATGGGAATTTTGAAGAGATATTGTTAGATCTCCTAAGGGAGATTCGTGAATATAATTGTTGATGGATTGTTTAATATATGTGTGATATTTGTATGATTATGTGATCATGTGTGTTATTTATTATTGTAGTTGTTATTAACTAAGTTATATGACTTATGACGTTTGGTTGTGATGTTTTGCAGGTTAAAGGTAGTAGTACCTGGCTCAAATTATGTAGTTATGGCCAGTACGATCCATGGTGATAGCTTATTGTGCTCCAGAGTACCAGTGTGACATCCCCAATTTCACGGCCATAAAAGACCGATTTGTTTATGCTTTGTTTTTAAAATCAGAGTAATCTTTTATAGAAAACATATGCGGAATTTGTTCCCAAAACAAAATATGATAAGAATTTATCAAAGCATTTCTGTAAAGAAATGTATTTTCATTAAATAACAAAATCTTGGGATGTCATGTTCCGATACAGACCAAAAGTATAAACAATATAAAATAGACCTTACAACAGTTATTTATAACTACTGATCTATAATCCAAAGTCTCTCGTCAAGTCCACCAACTTATACTCTTGTGCCATTACCTATAATGCAAAGAAAACTGAGTGGGTCAGGCTTGGGAGCCTGGTGAGCATATAGGGTTTTCAACCCACAATAATATAATTATTATATTCAATCATCAAACAATCAACCTAATTACCCATCCTCATTATCTTCTTTATTTCTTAAGGTTTTACCCTAAGAATCAACTATCCTTCCTTCATTCATTCCTAAGGATTTACCTAAGGAATTGGCACGAAATCCATTGTTACCAAAGTTTATCTATTAGGTACTAAATCCATAGCTATCAGGTGCTAACTCCATAGTCACCAAGGTTTATGTAACAGGCGCTAACTCCATAGTCACCAAGGTTCCATTAACTGGCGCTAACTCCATAGTCGTCGAGGTTTATCTCGTTTATTGACAGTATTGGTTCTGATACATCCTCTAGCAATACATATCAATGGGTTTTTAGAGTACACCGGTGAACATCAAGTCCACAACACCTACAAGTTGCGAGCTTGCTAGTGTTCCACATGATTGTCTAGAATAGTCCGTGGTTGTCATCCCTACTCTGCTGAATGACGGGGGCCATCGTTTGGGTAAAGTTCTCACTCATTTATCACCTGTCACCCTCATCTCATGATCTATGTCATCTTTCCTCTCATCCTCAAACTAATATTTCCTCACACACCAACTATTTCATCTACCCATGTTCTACCCAACATATTTGTAGATATAAATTACATATATAGTTTAAAGCATTTAAAAATCTGTATATAACATTCATTCAACAACCATCTCAAGTAAACAAACAACGTATAAACACATAGCACGTATTTCATAGCAAATACTTCGTATCTATGCGGTAGAAGAAAGTAACTACACACTCACACATATAAACAACAATATACTTAATATGTTCACACAATAATTGTATTATTATCGTGTTTATGAAAAGGACTATACACTCACACATATAAACAACAATATATATAAACACATAACACGTATTTCATAGCAAATACTTAATATTTATGCGTTAGAAGAAAGTAATTATACACTCACTTGATTAGACGATGCTCAGACAGTACTACGGCTCTTTGAGTAGTAATTCTCCGGTGAAACCGGGATATCTTCACACACCGGGCTTCTCGCAAGCAGAACTTCGGCTCGGAGACTCTTTTCTTCTCGGGATCTTCGGGCTTCGGGACTCGTTTCCGGTCTCGGGATGATACCGGGGCTTCGGGGGGTAAAATAGGGCTTAGAGAGAGTATCGGGAGTGGGAGAGTAAGAGATGAGCAACCAAACTCGAATGACCCTTGATTTTTATTTATAGGGTGAATTTTCTGGGTTCACCTCGTGAATTTCTAATATTCACCTCGTGAGCTAGGCTCACCTCGTGAGTTAGGCTCACCTCGTGAGCTCAATACGTCATTGCGTTCGTCATGGCCACTTGCCCTGGAAGACGTCCATCATCTGTTCACCTCGTGAGCCACTAATGCTCACCTCATGAGCTAGGCTCACCTCGTGAACTACATATGTTCACCTCGTGAGCTCTGACACAGCCTTGGGGTTCACGCCTCGAACTTCAAAAATTCATAACTTTCGCATACGAGCTCCGTTTTCGAAGTTCTTTATATCCACGCGTAGGTGAGATTATGATCTACAAATCTCGTTTAGACTCTGTTGGCTAATTTTGACTTTATTTTTAATATATTATAAATATATTATTTTTAGTAGGCCGGGACAGGAAAACTCTGTTATAAATTCATAACTTCTTCATCTGACGTCCGTTTTCGTCTGTCTTTTTACCGTTGCACTACCATTGACAAGATCTTCGATTCTCGTTTAGATTGTTTCGGCTAAAAACCGCTCGATCTCAAATCGAGTATTCGGGCTGCATACTGCTAAGTCGAAACTTCGAAAATCATAACTTCCTCAAACAAAGTCAGATTTGGACGTTCTTTTTATGCACGCTCTTGGTTTAACGTATTCTATGAATTTCGTTTAGATCACTAAGGCCAAATATCGCTCTAACGTAAATTCACTATTTACGTCGCGTTGTGTCGTGCCGGTTCTGTCGCGAAACTTCGACAGGTCATAACTTCTTCGTTATAACCCGGATTTCAACGTTCTTTATATGTACGGAATCCTTGTAACATATAATACAACTTAGTTAAGATTATTCATTCTAAACAATCTTCTATCAAAAAGTCATTTTTGACGCTTAACGTCTCTAAATTGACTAGCCCGGATCTACGGGCGTTACAACCAGTATACACCAAAATGTTTAAAATTTTATTTTTATAAAAAGGTCATTTTTAGGGAGTACCTAATGTGAAAACTTGGGCATTACATATCATGTTTCATATTATATAGGTAAAATGGGAATTAGTATGTTGTCTGTTCTTTTGTACACATTTCTTTTGGTAACAGGTTTCTAATTCATGTGCAATAAGTTTGGCAAAATTTACGGATCAAGCCATAAGAAAAAATTACTTTTTTTTTCTTTGTACATTATGAAAATGGATTTGTCTTAGTTTAATAGAAAACAAATCACAAAAAGCATGTCATTTTTACCTGATTGTTATGGAACCCTCTGAATTTTCTGCTTGGATTTTCATCTATTGTGGAGATCGATAAAGTAGCAAGTTCATCACAATCATACCTAAGGTCTTCGGAACTCCGATTCCTTGATGCTCATTCCCTATAGACCCTAGAATTTGAAGACGATACCATCGTCTACCAGTGGGGAGGGGGAAGAAAGAGTGTGACCTACTTGTTGAAGATTATAACACTCCAACGTTCATAAGTAGTGTTTGAAAGCTTAGTGACATGCTCAAACCAGTGAAACTGGATAACAATGCTAAGCTCAATACTCATACTAAAAAAATGTCCTGGGTGAACAAAAAATTAAATATAGGTATTTGCCCTTTCCTTTTTTGTCCAATATCACACCATTATAAAACTAACATATCCACCAAATTACACTACAAAAAATCTTATTCTCTAATTTAAAAAAATATCTTCTTCATCATGTAATGCCCCATTTTTTAAACTGTTTTTTTCTTTTTCAGAATAAAACATAATGTCAAACAGTTTCTCAAAGTAAAATAAAAAACTCGTTTTTGTTCAATCATTGAAAAACATAGTTTCCAAGATATAATAGTATCATAAAATCAGAGAAAATCTAATTTATAATTCAATAGCGATACGCGTGTGGTACAGTCAAGTTGGGCCCTTCCTTCCGATAATAGAGCATCCTTAAAAACACAAAATCCACAATTGTAATTCAAAGCTTAGTGAGTTCTCCAAAATAGCACATACAACACAAAAATAACTATACATAACAATAACGGGTCTATTTCAACCCAACGAAGTATGGCATAGCAAGCATGTCAGAAGTAATATAATAAGAAAACTCACATGAATCAAATATTGAAGTAAACGCAGCAACATATCTGAATTCTCAAGAAATAGTCTCACGAACCGCCTAATACCAAATAGAGGCCAAAAACTCAGTCTACAGCTAAAAAACCAGCAAGTTTGACCAAAATTCAACTTAGTTAAAAGTCAACGGTCAAGGACCACCATGTTATGGTTAGATCTTAGACCATGTCGTGGGCACTAGATGCCAACAGAGTCGTGATTGCTTATCGTGACTCACACTGCGGTTACCTACCCACTGCATCATAGACACCAGTAAACAACAAACTTCTTCGTAAGGTATTAATGTATTAAGATTAAGGCTTTAAACTTCTAGAACTCATAGAATTAATCACTTAATGGATCAAGTTTCCAACTTTATCCATTCACATGCATCAAACCATCTTAACTCTTACCATAAATCTAGAATAAGCTCAAAGTTCACCCAAAACCTTGCATAGCACAAAGAGGAATATAATAACCAATTCCCAATGCAATAAAGTGTCTATCATACTTCAAGATGCAACCTTTGGACCTGGAGTTGTCCAAGCTCCATAGAAATTATGACACAAGGAACCAAATATACATCAAATCTTAGATATAACATCTAACAAGTATAAAGTTCAGAACTTGAATACTTACAGAGAATAAAGATGAAGACAAGAAGCTTAAAATGCCTAGATATAGCCTTTTATGCACTAAAACCATCATTGCTTCAACTTCAAGCTTCACTAAAATGGCCAAGATCAGCAAAAGAGGTAGGAGGGGCTAGGGTTTCAAGGTTGGAGAGTTTCTGGTGATGGAGTCTGATGGATAGAGAAAACCCTAAACACATCATTTTTTAAATATGTCCCAAAACCCAAGACCTAAGGTTTTGGACTAGGGCAACCACCGCGCCACGACCAATCAATCAATCACACTACCATTAATGATGTGTCCTACGCCACTTACAAACGAGTAACCATGCTATGAACCAGTCAAAAACCTAATTCAAACTTAACTTAAAGAAGATCATAATATAAACCACAAACTAGAAATCAGGTGTTACACATCATCATCATCTTCCTCTTCTGGTACTTAAGAATTCGTGTTACTAGCAGTAACCACCATTTGTAATTCATTGCAACAAAAAATTAGACAAGGAAAAGAGAAATGTGCAATGTTAACGAAAAATATATAAACAAATAGATCGTGAATTTTCCCACCAATGTTTGATGCATGGTTATTTTTATGAGAAAACTATTTTTCAAGGATACATTTTTTGACTTCGGTTCGGGATACACATACATTTATTTCAGTCTATAGTAGAAGATGGGACGACAACATGAGAATTTTTTCAACAACGTCCGGATGAAAGATGTATGGTAGGATTTCATCCATTACAAAAATGCACAGTCTTACTTCATATGTTAGCATATGGAACCCCATCTGATGCACTAAATAAGAGTTGTAGGATGTCCTTACGTACCGCACATGATAATCTTCACAAATTTTGCAATTATCTCATGAGGTTGTACGGTCCATGTTATTTGTGTTAACTTCCAATGACATACACAAGTTGTATGCTTATCATACAAACATGCATGGCTTCCCTGGAATGTTAGGAAGCTTGGACTCCATACATTAGGAATGGGGAAATTCTTTGAGGGTACATGATGGGCAATACACACAACATAACCCAGGCTATCTGTTGATCACACTTGAAGTTATATCCTCACATGGTTTATGGATCTGACATGCCTACTTTGGTAGTCCTGGTTCTCTTAATGACATTAGTGTTCAGAATAATTCACCAATATTCAACAAGACAAATTACTGCACCAGATTCCTCATTGGTAGTACGAGGAAGGCAATACATATCCGGGTACTATCTTATGGACGAGATCTATCCTGAGCGTTCAGTTTTGTTAAAGCTTTGTCTTGTCTTGATGATAATGGAAGGTCGAGATATAAGAGATCTCAAGAACAAGCGAGGAAGGATGTGGAATGAGTGTTTGAAGCTCTTAAAAAGCGTTGGAAATTACTTACGGTACGTTTGGTTGTGGAAAATTTTCAGTTTCCCAGGAAAATTTTGAAAACGTTGTTTGGTTGAATTAGTTTTCCAAAAATTTCCAAGAAAATAAAATTTTTCTATTTTCCAAATTTTATGTAAATTTGAGAAAATGATTTTTATAGTTTTCTAAAATTTTCTACATTTATAAAATGAAAAATAAAACCTCAGTCGGTTTCAACTAAACACATTTTTCAAAAAATTTATTAAAAACTGAAAATGAAAACTCAACTTTATTTTCTAAAAACATTTTATTGAAAATTGAAAATAATTTTCCTCAACGAAACATAACCTTAAGAATCCGAATTTTTTTTAAAGAGAAGGATGATAGAGGTAATGTATACCTTTATCATATTACATAGTATTATACTAGAAGATGAGGCAACGCGATATGTAAGTACTTTGAGTATGAAGTGAATCTAAAAGAACAACTACTACTAGAAATTGGTGGTGATGAAAACATGAGAAGAAGCACGAGGATACATATTGCATAAATCTATCACAATCTTTGCCGCAATTTAACCTATCCTTTTTGAACGCTTAATCATTTTGATCTTAATATGCCATATGAAGATGAATTGGAAGGTTAATTTTCGATCGAAGACTTTTAAATATTATGTTTGAATCTTTGTGTTTTTGAGTTTTAATTATGGCATCATGTATTTCCTATTTTCATGTAACCAAATATTTAGTTTTAAAAAAAGTGTTTAATTTCTTTTATTTTCATGTGATGTTTATCCCTATCTCATTTAAATGATATATTGATATAGCAATGACAATGCTACCAAAAAGATAAGGTGACATGGTGGCATACCTCTCTAGTCTTAGGACTTACCCTTGTAAGTGTAATGGTTATTTGTGTGTGGGAGGTAAATGTCCAGTTAAAAAGCTTTTTCACTCCAATGATTAAAAAATTATATAAAAGGTTATTCAAAAGTACAAAAAAATTAAAAAAAAAAAATTACGTGTACTTTTAGTCGGTTGATAATATTAATATTATTTGAAGCTGATATCAAGTGAAATTGAAAAACACTTTATTTTCTAATTTAAATATGATAATATCGTCATGTAAAAAACTCCATAAATTTGCATCGGTATGCATATAACTAAACGATTTAAAAACATGAGAAATTATAAATCATTCTACAATTTCATCCTATCAATGTCAAATGATGATACGTGTCATATTTAAATTATCTTAATAATATTTTAATCCACTTATCACCATTTAACATTGATAGGAAGATAAGAAGAAGAAAATTATACGGAGATTAAACATACTTGTTTATTTCACCATTAGCCAAGTTCCAAGTGGAACCAATAATCCGTAACGGCTAGTTAAAAGTTGACATTTTCATTAAGACTCATCCAAGCCTCACATGTCAAAGAAACAACATACATATATTTTGCAAAAAAAAAAAAAAAGGCTACAAGCCCATTGGTATAAGGTGTGGGTGGAAAGATGTCAAATTTGTCATATAAGATATTGGAGACAAAATGAGTAGTTTAGGAGCAAGATAGAAAATCTTTTTGATGTTCTCAAAAAAAATTATGAATCCTATACTTATTGCCGATTTTGCTTCGTTCCAAAGTCTAATTGCCTATCGTGTAAGAGTAGTGTGATTTATTTGAAGACGACGAGGTTAAAGCTTCGTTTTAATAGATTTTATGAGCAGCGAGTTGTTGAACTGGTAAAATTAAAACATTTCTTAGATAACAAACTTCACAAAAGTTTTTCATCATCACATCTTTACACGTACTATCTTTATGATTTTTCAATGTCATGTTTCTAGAGACGCTATAAATCTTCCCATATTTTTTGCAACAATCTTTTTTTTTCTATTTTTCATAAAGTAATAATTGAAATTACAACAAAAACCAGGTTTTGGGAAGCTAGTTTAATTTCAAAAAATCTCGTGCCTAACAGTTATAACCAAAAAAGAACAGCTTCGGTTAGAAATTCAGTTTTTTTTAATCCGGGTAACAATCATATGGAATAAAAAAAAAAAAAGACAGATTTTATGAAATCCGCTCCAAAACCGATGGTTCGGATAAAACTAGTCCAGTTATTGGAAGTTTATAGTATACAGACAAGCCCATTTTGGCACGTAAGAAAGCATTTTCCAACTTTCTTTTAGTAAATTTATTCAACCTCAAACGCGACCCACAATTTTTATTCAACCTCAATACCACTACAATTTTTTTTTTTCATCTTATTTTTTATTAAATGAATTTTATTATTTTAAAAATAAAATAATATTACTTACTTCTATCAAAAAAAATTGTAAATTTCCGTTATCAATATTATTCTCTAATTTTGGATTTATATATTTTTAATTTATTTTGATATATTTGTTATATTTGAAATATAATAACTAATATTTAGACAAATTTACAAAATGGTCCATGTGTATTGTATATCTTCCGGATTTTAGTCTCTTAAAAGATTTGGATAAACGGTCCCTTTATGTATATTTCTTTTTGGATGTCGTCCTCCAAGTTAACTCTCATTAATTTTTGCTATTTACTTCTTCACGTGTCCCAGAAGCAAATGTCTTTTTTTTTTCTCTTAGATCATCTTCAATCCCCTTTCATTTTTTATTTTTTCCCTTATTTTCTCCAACTCTTCCTCATTTAGTCCTTCATTTTGGGAGATATAAATAATATTTACACTATATATCGTGTTATACTATTCATTTTTTCCAAAATAAAAATGAACTTTGCATTGTCTGTTTTTGTCCCTCTATTTATATATTTATACATTTCTAATTTATTTTTATCTACTAATTATAATTTAAATGTACTGTTTAATACTTATAATATTTTGTTATAGATTAAATTATATTAACTAATTATAAATATAAAGTTTTTTTTTGTTTATTAAATTCATATAAAAAGTTAAGGGTAAATGGCACAAAAAACACTATTTTTACACAGAAATTCGATTTTGACACCGTGTTATTTTTTGTGTCAATTTTGACACTGTGTTTTCCAATTCGTTACAATTTTGACCACTTGACCGGTTAACCAGGTTACATGTTGACATGGCATGATGACGTGTCAGTTTTGATGACGTGGCATACTGACATGATATGCTGATGTGTCAAAATTGATTTTTTTTTCCCACAAAAAAACACTAAGTTTTCACTTTTTTTGATTTTGACACTAAGTTTAATTTTTTATTTCAATTTTGACACTATGTTTTTTTTGTTCCAATCGAACATCATTTATCGAGTTTTGTTCAATTTTGTCTATTTTCCATTTGAAACCGTATAAATATATTTTTTTATTACATTTTAAACCGTATAACATATTTTTTTCGTTTAAAAACCACATTTTTATTTAAATACAAGGTGTTTTTTTTCTTACATTCAAAGCATTAGTTATATCATGAGAATCAAACTAACCATAAGCTTCTAATAAGACGTAAAAATTTGATGGGTTGCAAACTTGATATCCAAATTTTGATCAACTACACGCCTATAAACCTTCAAACATATTTTAAAGTTGCATATTAATATAAAATACAATTTTTATATAGCTAATACATATTTATACATAAAAATATGGTTTGAGTGTAAAAAAAATGTATTTATACAAAACTATGATTTTTAAATGAAAAAAAAACATATTTATACGGTTTAAATGTATTAAAAAAATATTTATACGGTTTCAAATAGAAAATTGTCAACATTGAACAAAATTGGAAAAAATGATGTTCAATTTGGAACAAAAAAACATAGTGTCAAAGTTGAAAGAAAAAATTAAACGTAGTGTCAAAATCGAAAAAAAAATGAAAACTTAGTGTTTTTTGTGAGAAAAAAAATTCAATTTTGATACGTCAGCATATCATGTCAGCATGCTACGTCATCAAAACTGCCACGTCAGCATGCAACCTGGTTAACCGGTCAAGTGGTCAGAATTGTAACAAATTGAAAAACACAGTGTCAAAATTGACACAAAAAAAAAAATACAGTGTCAAAATCGAATTTCTGTGTAAAAAGAGTGTTTTTTGTGTCATTTACCCAAAAGTTAAATACATATTGAAATTTTAAAAAATGATAATGTATTTCACGAAAGCTTATAAGTTTGTTATAAATATAATCTTATTTATTTGATATTATTGTAATGAAAAAAAAATATAGATTATATATTTGTTAAAACTAAATCAGTAGAAGGTGTATATTTGACAATCTATGTAAGTTAAAAAAAAATGAAATATATTAGGAATATACTTTTTGAGATAAAAAATAAGGTAAAGAATAAAGTAGTGTTGGAGATGAAACACTATTTATCACATTTTTTACTCCATTTTTTAGAAAAAAAAAAAATAGAAGTGGTTGGAAAGCGTTTAAAACCTTGATGGCATTTAAAACAGGGTCGGAGGCAGTAATTAGTAATAGTTGCACAAAATGGTTTTAGTAATTGCACGATTTTTTTTACATAGTGACATATCAGGTAAGATTTAAAAAAAAAATCAAAAATTTCCACTATATGCACGAAAGCTAAGTGTTGCCGGTTTCACAACGGACACCTAGCTAGGACCGCCCTTGATTTAAAACCTTGATTGTAGTAATAAAATTCTGTTTGTAGACGCAAATATGTGACATGAAAGCCTCAATAATTAAAAAAAAAACATTACATAAAACAATAAAACATTCAAAATAATCTTTGCTATATATAGTTGCATTAATTGCATCATTCAATAATTGAAATAAAGCATAACAAATTACAAAAAAAGAATAAGTGGTAAAGACCCACCAAAGCTTTATATGTTTGTGGAAAAATCTTTAGATAATGACCACAAACACCACAATGCTTATGTTTATGCTTATTGCCAGCTATAAAACAAATTCAACCCAAAAAATACATCCAAAAGCACCTCTTCCATTAATGTTTGGTTGTAACATTATGATGAAATATCAAAATAATCAATAACTAAAAAAAGGAAACATTCCAAAACCATATATCTCCATATAAGAATAAGAATAATATCACACGATTATTGTTACAATAAGTAGTAAGAATTGAATTGATGGATGTAAACACAGACCCACCCAAAAAAAAAAAAAGACCCATCATGCTTCTTGCCAGCTATAATAAATATAAATTCAAATAAAAACAACACTAGATTTTAAAAATATATATAATATTAAAAAATCAAACCCAATAATATTTTATTCCACTCTACAAAATCCATTTCCTATAATAATATAATATATTTATATACAGCCAACCAAACTGTTCATATTGGAGTGGAAGAACCTTCTTGCCTTTGTTCTCTCAGGTACCCAAGTAATCTTTCAGCCTAAAAAATCAAAAAATATAAAGATTCCATCAAGATTTAAAGATTCTATCAAGAAACTATAATAATGTTAATCTTCAATGTTATAATGATCAATGCAAATTTCAAGATTTCAAGATTACCTTGTGTTTAGTTCTGGCGGTTGACGTCTGTGAAAGAGCAACAAGCGGCGGAATTGCACCTTCTCCGACCAACAACCCTCTGTTTCTGCCGCTATAAACACCTTCTTCACACACCTGCAACAATGTCACCACCGCGAATTCTTTCCCTTTCACCGATGTACCATCCTCAATCACCTCCACCAACGCCGTAATCCCACCTTCTTCCACGATCGCGGTCTTCCCTTCCTCTATCGCCGCCAAGCTACTCAACACCACCATCGCTTTCTCTGCCATTCCGACACCCGTTTCCCCGGCAACCAGCTCCACCAAAGGCTTCACCACCCCAGCAGATACTGCTCTCTTCTTGTTCGCCTTCATCGAGCAGAGCTTATACAGAGTGGTTAACGCGTCTTTCTTCCCTCGATTAGAACCATTGATTAGGAGAGATACCAATGGAGGAATAGCTCCGCAAGCTCCGATTGACGCCTTGTTTTCGTCGACCAAAGCTAAACTTAACAACGCACAGGCAGCGTTTTGCTTTGAAACTTCCGTCCCGGTTTTTACAACATAAATTAGGGATTTTACTGCTTCGGTGTTGGCAATCAGTGGTTTGTTATCGTCGAGGAGAGATAGATTAAGTAGCGCAGTAACGGCGTGCTCTTGAGTCCAAGGATCGGTACACCGGAGAAGTGGAATCAACGCCGGAATGGCGCCGGACTCTCCGATTAACGCTCGATTATCTGATCGGTTCTTCGCTAGCAGTCTCAGCTTCGCTGCCGCCGACCTCTTCACGGCAACGGAACTCGACCTGAGACTATCAACACAGATCTTAACAGTCGGCTGTAAATCCTCAGGCGAAATGCTCTCAATTATCTCCGTTGAGAAATTCTCCCGTTGCAGAAACCCTTCACAAGGCTCCGGCTCCGGTTGCAGCTCCCGATTCTCATCATTCTCTCTCGATTCCTCCGGGAAAGTGGCCAACCGTTGTAATTCTCCCGATATATCACTACTGTAAGCCGAGAAATCACTGAAGGCTTGAGAAATTTCTAAAAAATCGTCAGAGGACATCGTGGAAGACGCTGATTTCAACGGCTTACGGTTGCTCCCACAGGTAGCTGTAGCGAGCTCCTGCAAATGAACATCGATAACAGAATCAGTAAGGTTTTCATCGTTAAAGTGGGTTTCGGTGGATGTGAAGGAACACGCGTTGCTGTAATCGGATTGGTGGAAATTTGAACGAATGGTTCTCATGGAGCGACCCATATGTTTGCTCCTGGAAGGTGAAGAAGAAGATAAAGGTGGTGTATAGTAAGGGTAAGGTCGAGTTATGGAGGAATTAGAACGACGGGTTTCTTCAAGAGACACCATTGAATCAAGCTTGAGAGGGTTTTCAGTTTTGAATTCAAAAAGTTGTAGATTTCAATTTCAGTTTCATGGTGGTTTTGTTTTGTTGATGGAAGGGTTTGGAGAAATGAAGGCATGAAAGGGGTTTTTGTGGTTGGTTTTGGCCACTGGCATAGAACCACTGCCAGCTAAGCAAGGCTTTGGAGTTTACGCCTCATAAAAATAAACACATTTTTATGACCATTAAAAAATAATAAAACTTTTTGTTGAACAAGATAGAAATTTCAAACAAAGAATATTACATTTTATAATTGTTATAATAGTACAATGCAAGACAAGAAGAAAAAAAACAATAGTGATACTTGATATATTTATAGTCACTTTTCTTAATCACAAAGTCAATTGCTTTTCATATTAAATCTATATATTCTCTAAAAGTGAAAGGAAAGGTAAATATGTAGTTTATGTCATTTCAAATTGTTAACAATAATCTAAAAAGTAATGTGTATACACTAACCTTAAAAACTCAAAAAATTTAATGATAAAATGAATCACATGAACTCAGTTGTATAATAATTCAAAATGGAAAACTTTAATATGGATCACAATGAAGTGGGTAATCGGTGAATAATATTTGTGTTGTTTTTAATTTCAATATAGAAAACTATTATGGTAGGTATTATTAAAAGTTGTCTTTTAGTTTTTATTTTTGTTTAATAAAAAAATTAATATTTTAAGAATTTGAACCATATTAGTCTATTACTAAATTTTAAATATATTATCAATAATATAATGATCGAACTTATAAAAGCTGATTTATTATATAATTTATTGTTTGCAAGATTCAAAATTAGTTTTTTTTTTAGCTTAGACCGGTGTCGTGCAATACCATAACGCATTATTATGTCATATCATATCATAATATGTTAGTGTATTATCGTGTCAACGTCTTTTTATTTTTCTTACCCTATAAAATTAATGGGTGACATATTACATTTTACAATATTTTTTATTTTTCTTTTTTTTAATTGAAATAAATGTCACTTAATAAAATTGATAGAAGGAAAAACACTTCATTAATTTAAATAAAAAGATTACACAGCTAAAAACAAAAATTAAATAAAAACACTATATAAAAAATGATAATTTTTAAATCAAAACACTACTTGTAATGTTTTGTTTGATGTTCATTCTAGCTCTCAAAACCATATCGAGCTCGTTTCCAGTAAGATGATCGAAGAGTTTTGTTAACAAATAATAATTATGACTTCCTTGTTTCTCCTTCTGAGCTCTTTGTTTCTCTTCTCTAACTTTTTTTTTCTCCTTTAATTTCTCATTTTCAAAATTCAAATAATAAAATTTGAAATTACTAGCAACTCTCTGAATGTCATCTCCTCTTCCTGTTCCCTATGTATTCGACAAAGAGCCTTTCTTTTTCGTATTATCATGACCCATCGGTCGAATTACCTCTTCAAGCTCGAGTTCACCCACTTCATTCCATCAACCCTAAAATGTGCATCTGATGAAGTATTGTAACTCGTCTCGAAAACTTTTGTTCGTTTCGAACCACCTTCTTCACTACCAAACTCATCTATCAATTTTGGGGACTTGGATAAAAAACTTCCAAATATTGAGAAACTTGAACGGCTTCTTATTATATCAACAAGAAAAAGGGTCATCTCTAAAACTTGTTCATCGTCTTCCCCACTTTCCCATTGAGTTTCCAAATTGTTGTACATATCGTTGAATTTCCTGACATATTTGTTCATCTCGCGAACTTGCTAATATATTGGTCTTTAGTGCGATAGTCGTGACGACCCACCACTCTAAGAAATGGCTCCATAATGCGTCACCAAAAATGGTCATCTTTTTGCGCGTTTCCGGTTCTTTAATCCTCCGAAATGTCAACCCATGATTGCGCTAAAAGCATCTCTTCGTTCGGTTGTCATTGTTGAGATGTTATCTTCTTTTTTCGAACTGATGCTTTTCTTTTTCCTTGTCTTGTAGGGTTGGATGATTCGGATTGGGTTTCCCAAACAATTTAAGGTTCAAGCTCGGCTACCAGTTCAGGATCAGGGGGTGCGGTGTTTATCGCAGACTGCGAAGCCACATCACATATCGTTGTGTGCGGTAGGTGACATACCGAGGGGCCTTACGAACTAGTTTTTAATAAATTTATTAAGTTTTTTTATAAATATTCCAAATATGATTTTTATTATATATATTCTTTTATTTTAGTCATATATGTTAATGTCTATTTATGTCATTTTATTTTATATTGTAATCTAGCTTATAAGATATTTTTTACCGAATATTATTAGTTCATACGCTATCTTATAAATTACTAATTAGTTTTTGAGCTAAAAACTATTTTTTTAATCTTGTTTGTCAAATATGACCATAAAATCATAAAAGACACCACATTTTGGGTTATTTCATATTATACCTCTTACATTATTTATTTTTCTATAGAAGTCCTTTTATTTTTCTATTTATTCGATTTGACCATTTTAAGAGGTTAGCGGTAATATTCTGGTTTTAGACAATTTATTCTGGAAAACCCTTTTTTTTAAAAATCCATCCCTTTTGAAAATTTCTTCGAATAAAGTGTTAGAAATTTAGGGTTTGTGGTGGAGATCTGGATACCAATTTAGATCGTGAGAACACTTTCCGAACTGATATTTCTACCCTATGTTTGGGTTGCGAAAAATTCAATCTAGGATAATCCAAGTGGACACTTACAATACTAGGCACAGAAATCGTAAGCCAAATTCCTAGAAAGATTCTGTGAAAGTTTGAAGAAAACGAGAGTTAAATTCCGTGTGTTTCTTCTGAGAATGAAGAACCGTTTATATAATAAACAAGATCAGGGTTTCATTAGGGTTCGGCCGTCATGTTGCTTTTGAAGCAATTCAGGGTAATTCGGATTTTAATGAGGATTTAGGGTTACCATAACTAACAAGTTTCGTTAGTTTTACCATAATCACCCTCAAGAATCCTAATTTCCCACTATGTTCATCCCCTTGGACCCCGCTAGTGGCGCTGCCCCCGGACCCCTGACTTGTCGTCGAACCGAATTCTAATTTGATCTTATACATGCGAGCACTCCACACAAACACGAACATATATTAGAATACAAATTATGAAGCCCTTAACTCACATGTTAATTCCAGTTAAATAGAATGACATGCTGACACTAAAATCACCAACATAAAGATCTAATGGGTTCTCGATAAAGAAAAAAAACAAATGATTTTTCGAAAAAAAAATGTATTGAACTAAAAAAATTACGAGTAATTATGCTAAAAGGTCAAATCAAAATAAATTTTAAAAAAAATAAATTACTTGTGGTGTGCGAGCTTTAAAGGCGGTTTTTTTGTTATGCATTTATCAGACATTGATACTTTCAGAGTGTTGAGTGGGATGGTGATTGGGTACCTACAATTCGGTGGGATGATGGTCGTGTGCCTATAGGCCCACTGAGGCGTTGGTTGTGAGTCTTCATGCCTATGGTTGAATGATAGAAAAAACAATGTTAAACTGTGAGCTTATCATTCCAATGAACCAGTATGGATACAGATTAACTGGATGAGGGGCCTCAGTTTGTTAGTCTTTTTGTATAATTGGGAGTAGGACAATATGGTATTGTTATTGATGGCTCAGTGTCCGCCAGCTTTGGTTCGAGTATTAGAGGTTGTTGACTTGTTGGACACATCATGGTTGTTTATCAATAGTAGTAACGTCCCAATTTTCATCACTATTGTTCATTTTTATTTGGCAATATTTCATTTAAATCAGAGTATAATTAAACTATGTGAAAGGGATAATACACATGTACAGTCAGTCGAGCCTTGCCCTTCTCACAATCCGAAGAAGTACTTGAAATTATTTTTAATCAACTATGTAAGCACAATGCTTATTGATTTCCCAAAAATATCATACACCACAATACATATAAAATGCATACACATAATGGCATTCAACATAAAGCTGGTCTGCCCATTTGTCCTTCAGCATAAAGTTGGTCCACCCAAGTATATTGGCTTTCAGCACGAAGCTGGTTCGCCCTCAACTCCCCATATAATATATCAACACATATATAGCAGATAGAGAGAGAGACGAAAAATCCAATACAACAGGAAACTAACTAACTGGTATATTTTCCTAATA